>NC_072478.1:103589149-103893316 GCF_027574615.1 Eptesicus fuscus
CTCACAGCCAGGGCCCGGCCTGGAGGCGGTGGCGGCCCCTGAGGCCTCCGCGCTGTGCTTCTCCGCAGGTGCAGAATGTCCACGGAGCCTTCAATGCGCTGGGGGGCGCGGACAGACTCACCTCCAACCGTACGTATCCGCCTGGAGCGCCTCCAGCCCGGGACCCCGAGCAGCCGGGAGGGACGGGGAGGGCGGCGCCGTTCTCGGCCGCACGGGGAGCCAGGCTGCTCGGCTTCTCCCCACGGCTGCCTGGGGGAGGTGGCATGACCCATCCCACAGGGCAGGGGAGAGTGGCCTGTTCCCGGGAAAGTGTGGCAGCCCCAGGCGCACCGGGAGTGTCCGTGAATACCAGCCGCTGTGTCGTCACTGCCGTCCTGACAGCCGTGTAATTAATTGTCCTTCGTTGAGCTAATCACCTGAGTCCCACAGGGAGTGACGGCAGAGCCAGAACTCATCCCAGGCCACGTGGCACCGTGGGAACAGGTCTGTGGGCAGCTCAGTCAGGTCTGGCCACCCAGGCCGCCTCTCCCACCCCCTCTTCCTGCTTGAACCCCTCCCACCCACAGATGCCCCCACCCCGAGCCCTCTCCCGCCTCAGCGCCCCGGCCCTTCGGCCCTGATTGAAGAGCATACCGCATCCTCACACGCCGGCCCAAAGCACGCCACCTGCACCCAGGGGTGCGCCCACGCTCGGGGCCTCGGGCACGTGCACGGCACCGGCCCGGGAGGCCTGTTCCCCGCTGGGTCCCGCAGGACAGGTTACCTGGCCTTTTCTAATGGCCTCACCTGAGCTCACCTTTTTTCATCCACAAGGCTTTTCTTCTTGTTTCTTTTTCTTTTTCAATTGATTTCAGAGAGGAAGGGAGAGGAGAGAGAGAGAGATAGGAACATCAATGATGAGAGCGAATCATTGATGGGCTGCCTCCTGCATGCCCCCCACTGGGGATCACCCCCGCAACCCGGCCATGTGCCCTGACCAGGAATCGAACCGTGACCTCCTGGTTCATAGGTCATTGCTCAACCACTGAGCCACACCGGCCGGGCTTCTTACTGTTTCTTAAAATGCATTCTGCTCTCTAATCGTCAGAAATCTAAGCAAGAGAAGGCACCGCCCCCCCCCCCCCGCCCTGCGCTGCCCCCCAGGAACTGCCCTGTGCGTTCTCTGCCCCTGTGAGTTCTTGTCCAGCCACACACACAAGCCGTTTCTTCAGAGCGCATGTGCTCCGCCTACTGCATCCCCGCCTGTGGCACAGTGTTCCCGCGGTGACGGTGACGGAGGCCCGGTTGCCGTCGGCCAGCTCGGCCAGGCTGAATTCAGGTGTTGTCTTCTCTTGGGGAGTGTCTGCCTCTCGTCTCTCACCCTGACCTGACGGTAATGCCGCTGGTGTTGGTGGCATGTGCTCTCCGTTCCCCAGTGGCTTCCCAGCGCTCCGTGCCCGTGGGTGCTCCTCCAGCGGCGTCCAAGCAGACACTTTCCCTCTTGTGTTCATGCGAGTGTCACGAGTGGTGGGGAGTCGTCATGGGTCTGTGTAAGGGCAGCGTGTTGTCTCAAGGTGGCCCCAGGGGTGCAAGCCAATAGAGGGTGTGGGCAGAAAACCTTGCAGCTTAACGAAAGCTACGCTCATGGCAAGAAAAATGCCTTAGGTCGGGGAGCAGACGCTGGATTTTATCTCCTCAAACTGGGTCCCCCTGCTGGGCCTTTGCCTTGGAGGGTCCCTGTGCCCTCGGGTCTTCCCACTGGGGCTGCTTGTTGTCATTCAGGTTCAGCGCAAATGCCGCCACCTCAGAGAGGCCCTCCCTGATTACCTTATCTACAGTAAACCCCACTCCTAAGGAGCAAACCTGTTTTTCTTCTCAGCTCAGCCCACTCTCTTTGAAGATACTGGTTGTTGATATTTGAGCTGTCATGGTGGCATTGTGGTGGTGGTGGTGGTGGCGGCTGTTTTTTTTTTTTTTTTTTCAATTGAGTTCTTATTTGTGGATGACTTGATGTGATGTCTGGGATGAACTTCAACATAGAACGGGGGCGGCAGAGCAGTGGGGAAGAGATGAAGCGAAACTGGCCGCTGTGCATTGCTGACTCTGGGGAGTGAGTGCGTGGGAGTTGGTTATACGGCCCCCGGCTTTTTACGTGTTGGCGCTTTTCCATGATGAGGTGTGTGAAGGGCAGGAGGGTGTGGGGGCCTTCGCCAGCCCCTAAGAGGGGCCCGCCGAGAGGGAATCCGTGTGGGGGTGTGCGGTGCTGTAGTGGACACGGGGCAACTTGTGTCCGAGGCCTTCAGAAATGGGCATTGCGTCTGCCTCATCACTTGTACACACGGGAGAGTGAGCGGGGGAGCCAAGGAGCCAAGGGGATAACAGAGTGTCCGAGGACCGAGGAAGACGATGTTCATTAGGTCATTGTTTACAGGAGGGAAGAGGAGGAGCAGTGCCTGTGTCTAGCCGGGGGGCGTGGCTGAGTGCATTGTACGGGGCCTTGCCGCGGGGTGCGGGCCCCCACGGACGCTGACCGCAGTGTGTCAGAGCCTCACTGGCATCCAGGCAGCGAGCATTCACTGAGCACCTACTCTGTGCCAGGCACTGTGCCAGGGGGTGTGACAGGGCATACGCTCCGGTGGCCGTGGTGTCCAGTTCTGAGACAAAGGTACAGTACGATCCTGTTTTGGGAAAACATAAACAAACTACGTATCAATCCTGGTTTCCTCACCAGAACGCGAACCCACGGTTTCCTGTGCCTCGTGGCTTTGTGAGTGGCTTTCATGTCTTTTCTGTGTGACCCTCTGTTCTAACGGAACTACTTCCAACGTATTTGTACCTTGTTTGTGAACGTGGGTTCATGGCGTTATAGGAGATGTCAGGTCTGCGGCTTTGTAGGCCAACATCTGTGGACTCCATGGACGGCTCACCCCCCAGGGTCCAGTCTCCTTCCATCACCTTATATCCGGCCCCTTCGCCCTCTTCCTCCTCCCACCACCCCCCCCCCTTTCCCGGTGACCTCCCTTCCGTTTCATGGCACCATGGCAGGGGCGATTTCCAGGCCTTCAGGGTTTTAACCCGGGCGGTGGGCATCGGAGCCCTGTATTTCACGTGGGCTCCTGGTTTAAAATGCAGACAGGTTCTGAGCCCCACCCCCGGCCCACTGAGCAGGAATCTTTGCGGGGCGGGGGGGGGCAAGCCAGGTGTCTGCCTTTTCTGGGTGACTCCAGTGCTTTGCTACCTGAGGCCCACTCGGTTCAGCCGAGGACTATTGGGGCCCTCGTGCGCTTAACCCTGAGGCTGCAGAGCTCTTCCCAGGTTTGCAGAGGCGTCAGGTCTGAAGACAGTCCAGGCAGCGCTGTCCCTTCCTTCCTTCCTTCCTTCCTGAGACTTGGCGTTAGCAGGAAGAGGCCGTGCACAGCATCTGCACCCCCGCCCCCCGCCCCCCGCCTCTTACAGAAGATGAGTGCAAGGCTCAGGGCTGACTCAGCCAGGAGACCAGGGCTGGACCCCACGGGTCTGCACTTCTGTGTTGTTCCAGCTCCAGGGGCCCTGACTGGAGGTTCCAGAAGGCAGGAATGGACGGGCCCTTGAGCTGCTTCCCTCAGCATCCCAGAAGGCCCAAGGGGGTTCCTGCCTCCCCGGGTGCGACTTGGCCGCTTCGGGCCCGGCTCTGTGAGGCTCCTGTTGGATTCCGGTTACCTCATGCTTATCAGAAGCTGATTCATCTGCTCTCCCATTCATGCCTCTGACCAGTCATCCCTCCATCCGTTCATTCATTCCATAAGCATCTGCCGCTGTCCGCTCCGTACCAGGCCCTGCGCCGGGTTCTGGGGACGCGGAGATGAGTCAAGCTGGACTCTGCCCCCTGCGGCCTCCCGATCCAGCGGGTGGAGGTGACCGTTCCAGTGAAATCTATGACAGGGCCTGGTGGAGGGAGCCTGGGTCTCCCATTCACTGAGAATGGGGAAAGAAATTAATTCTTCATAGATGATGTTTTTTCCAGTTTGTGGGCTCTTTCTTTTTAAAACCTCAACCCGGTTTGTTTCAAAAGTAACAATATTCAAACAGGCCCAGAGGGTGCAGCAGGGAAATGTGATCTTTATCACATCCTGCCTCCTTCCCCAGAGGCTAAGGCTGCTAATCGGTCTTCGGGTATCTTTCCAGAAAACGCTTCTATGTATTTTTGCATGTGGAGAGCATGAGCCTTCCCTGCCCCCCATGCACGGAAACACGTTGTTCACCCGGTTATGTCACGTGGTTCTTTTTACGTAACAGTTCCTCTTGGCAAATGGCCCGGCCCAGCACCCACCCCATAGGCCGCCCTGTGAATGGGCATTGCGTTGTTCCCCGGATTTTAATATTAAATACAGGAGTAACCATCCTGACAGGTGG
Source organism: Eptesicus fuscus (assembly GCF_027574615.1). Taxonomy (NCBI): domain Eukaryota; kingdom Metazoa; phylum Chordata; class Mammalia; order Chiroptera; family Vespertilionidae; genus Eptesicus; species Eptesicus fuscus. Next base: position 103,593,521 of record NC_072478.1, read on the forward strand.
AGTCTTCCAGTTCCTGGTGTCAAAGGGAGAAGATGGAGCGGGGTCACCCGTTCGGGGATGAAAATGTGGAGGCTGAGCCCCGACCCGACCCCCCCAATCACCAGCAATGCCAGCCACGCTGGTTGAAGGTTGACATGACCTAGAGCTGCCACCAGGCAGTGCCTGTCCCCCTGCTTCATTCATTCTGCTGTGTCCTTCCCGCAGCCCTCGCCTCCCACGACTACATCTTGAAGATCGTGCCCACAGTTTACGAAGACAAGAGCGGCAAGCAGCGGTACTCTTACCAGTACACAGTGGCCAACAAGGTACGGGCGGCGGCGGGGCCCGGCGGCGTGCAACAGCGCCCTCTGCTGGCCGAGAGCAGAGGCTACACGTGTCGGGGCACAATTTGAGAAAGAGCAGGCAGGTGGCCTCCCACCAAGGTCCAGGGGTTACAGCCGGCTCCACAGCCCTGCACCTGGCCCCGGATTGGTCAGCACATGACAGACGCTTTGGCTCTTGAATCACCCCGGTGGCCATGGGTTAACGGGAATGTCCCAGGACCCCAACACTCAAAGTCACGGAGAAGCAGGCAGGCCTCGGGGAGGCAGGGCATGGTCAGAGCCAGCGGGATGGGGTGACCAACAGTGGTTTCCAGCCGAGGGCCTCAGGCTGCCCGGGAGAGGACCCTGCCTGCCAGTGGGACATGAATGCCTGAAGCTCGTTGGCTGAGGTCCCCCCACGAGACTCCCCTTTACCACCAGGACTCTCCTTTTTCATCTGGTCCAGGGCTGCCCAAACCCCTTGTGAGTGAAGTGTTTCGCTCAATTAGTAATAATAACAGCGTAGTCGCTCTCATTTATTGAGCACCTATAATGGGTTGGACACGATGCTAGGCTCTCTACCTCCACCATCGTTTTCAGTCATGACAGCTCTGACATCGGGACGATTGTTGTCCCCATTTCACAGATTTGGCCACTGAGACACAGAAAGGTAGTCCAGCTACAAAGTAGCCAGGTGGAGTTTAGAATCGGCTTCTCCTCGGCTCCAGAGCCTGGCCTCCTGGCCCCATCACTGTTCCTTCTGAACAAGGGGCAAGAGTCTGCCGGGCCGGGCGTTTCTCCCTCTGTGGGTGCCCTGGGGTCCCCCTGCTCTGGCCCGCCCGTGCTGATGTTTCTTCTGTTCTCTGCTTCTTGGAGGGCGTGCCATTGTCACCCTCAGGGGCTGACAGCATCTGACAGCTAGGAGAACGTGGGGGCAGTCTGAGCAGACGTCATGAGCCGTCCCTAAGTCACATAACCACCTGGTGCCTCAGTTTACTCGTTTGTGAAATGATGCCCACCTCCTCAGACCACTGTCACATGAGGCGATGCCTTTAAAGCCAGGCATTGGATAAGGCTTTGGGTACATGGCGGCTGTTTTTTCATTATTTCTCTCTGACCCTCAGCCCCAGGCCATGACCCAGACAGCCACCCTGCCCGTCCGCTCCCCTGGAGAAGGCTGATCTTGTTTTGCCCAAGGCTCCTTCCCTTGAGGCGTTGGCCAGGGCCCAGCGCCCGGAACAGCTCGCTCAGCTCCCTTGTGGCCTTGGCCCCAGCTTGCCCCAGAGCGAGTGGGGCTGTGCCCATCGGGGACGGGGAACAGAGAGGCAGGGCTCCGGCTCATCCCCAGGAGAAGCCTCGGATCCGGCCCGGCGTTTGGGGTTGGGGGTGCCCTGGGGGTTCAGCTTGGTCTCCAGATGTTGGAGAGGAATGAGGGGAGCCCAGAGGTTTTCGGCATCCCAAGGCACCCAGACCAGAGAGGGCCCACGGCCCACTCGGGCCTTTCGCATCCTTTCGGCCCCAGCGGTGCCTTCCTGGGAGGCAGGTTGTGGGCTGAGCCCTCTGGCTTTCCGGTTCCGAGTGTTCCTTCTTCCCACGGTCTCTGTGTCACACGCACACCCTCCTCGGGGTGTCATGTGTGGCTTAGAATGTCCCCTCCTCACTGAGCCTCCCAGACGCCCTGGGGAGACTTGGTCACTTGTCCCGTGGCCCCTGCAGGACTCCGTGTCCCTCAGTCACACCGTGCGTGGTGTCGCAGTATTGCACATATTATTTTTATATATTTCTTTATTGATTTCAGAGAGGAAGGAAGAGGCAGAGAGAGAGATAGAAGCATCAGTGATGAGAGAGAATCATTGATCGGCTGCCTCCTGCACGCTCCCCACCGGGGATGGAGCCCGCAACCCAGGCATGTGCCCTTGGCCGGAATCGAACCTGGGACCCTTCAGTCCGCAGGCCGACGCTCTATCCACTGAGCCACACTGGCCAGGGCTGCACATATTGTTACATCTGCCTTCCCCAGACGGTGACGCCCCTGGGGATGGAGCGGGACTCGCTCCCTTGGGTCCCCAGCCGCCAGCATGGCGCCAGCAAACAGGAGAGGCGCGTAGGAACTTGCTGAATGAAGGAGTGGATTTTGCGTGGCCCAGGAAGCGGGAGAGAGGCCTTTATTCAGAATGAGCCCAAACCACACTTGTCCTTCTCCCTTTCTGCTCTCAGATCCTTATTTTCATTCTGGCGCTGCTTCTGGGATTAAAATATGGACAGTTTCCAGGCAGCCAAGGTCACAATGCCCCCGGCAACGATGCCCGTCCAGACCAACGCTGACGGCAAAGGCTCTGGGGCGGGGGTGTGAGAGGAGGGGCCGGTGCGTCTGGCTCCCTGGAGAGAGAGGGAGGAAGGCCCATTCTCGTGGGTGGCAGGGGCAACCCCTGTAATCCACCCCCACCCACCGTGAGATGCGGTTTGTGTGCCTGAGTCTCATGCCCTCCGCGCCTCCCCCGCTCACCCCGTCTCTTCTCCCACCCCAGGAGTACGTCGCCTACAGCCACACGGGCCGCATCATCCCTGCCATCTGGTTCCGCTACGACCTCAGCCCCATCACGGTCAAGTACACCGAGAGACGGCAGCCCCTGTACAGGTTCATCACCACGGTGAGTGGGCAGGTGGGTGAGTGGGCGGGGCGCCTGCCGTGGGGTCCTCCTCCTGGCGCCTCCACCGGTTCTTAAAGAAACAGGGCACAGCCCTCAGGACTGGGGGCGCGGGCTGTACAACCGGAGGCTTTGATCCCCGCCATGTTCAGAACTGTCATCAGAATCACATCAGTGTGGTCAGTGGTTCATCAGGAAAATGTTCTCCGGCGGGGAACGCTCATTTCTGAAGCAGCTGTGTGTGTGGCTCCATTCGATGTTCATGGTTTCTTCCAGTTTTTTTCTTTTTTGTGGGTATCAGTGCTAGCAGGGTTTCTCCTTTGCTGTGTGAGTTTTGCAGCGAAGGCTTAGGTAACTCTGTTTTCTTTCCTGTGTCTGTTTTCCAACCAGAGCTGCTGATATCATAGGGTTTTTCTTTCTTTCCTTCCTGCCTGTCCTTTTTTTTTTTTTTTTCTCCTTCTTTGCCATTGTCTCTGCCAATGGAGACAGCTTCGAGCTGATGTCATTCTTCTCTGAGCCTCATTACCGAGTGTCCGGTTTCCCGGGCTCTCATTCCCCATGTCCTTGGGGGGAGGCAGCAGGGTCACGATGCCCTGCTTCAGCCAAGAGGCCTGGAGGTGTCTGGTGTCAGCCAGAGTCGGCTGAAGTGAACAGAGGGGTGGTTGCCCCCCACCTCACAGATTGGGAAACTGAGGCCTGGAGGCCCTTATGCTGCTTCTGCCCCTCTTCACGCTTTGAATAAGGAGTCGGGGTCAGGGGTCCAGTCCTGGCACTTGCATTTCTGGCGCTGACTCGGCTACAGAAGAGACAGGACCCCACATGGAGCTGGGTGGAGGGGGTCGGTAGGCCTCAGGCGTGGCTGGATCCAGGCATAAACATGGTCTGCATTAGGCCTTCCCTCAACCCCTGTTCCTCCGCACCGGCTTCGTTTTCAAACAGAATTTACCAGCAGGAAGTGCCTCTTTCTCAGCAACTCCACCCCGAGTCCTGGGTAGGATCGTGCTGTCCTTGGCCTGGCTCAGGCCCATGCCATCCTGGTGGCCTGGACAATGAGTGGAGTCTCCAGCTGGCCAGCCCCACTCAGACCCCAGGGACAAAGACTGCAAGGGGAGGATCTGGGGCCAGTCCCGGGAGGGAGGAGTGGGTGCCAGGAGGCAAAAAGGCCCTCATCTCCTAACCTACAGCATAGGAATAACAGCCCCGCCTCCCCAGGGCCGCGTGGGACTCAGGCTCTTCGCAGGTCTAGAAAGCCACGTGGATGCGAGGTGTCAGACGGCTGGGTTTCTGTGAGCCTCAGAACAGCCCTTCCTGTTCCCTGACTCCATAGAAAACTTGAACTTCTAGTCAGCACAGGGCACCTGCCATCCTTAAAACACCGGACCCGGACAGGGAAAAGGTGTTTGCCGCACCTCCGGGGAAGGAGTGTGCTGAAGAATTTACACATAAAGGACCCCTACAAAGCACTCAGAAAAAATGATCAGAAGGAAAATGGGCGAGGTCGGCGTTCACAGAAGAGACCACTCTGGCCGTGGGGAGAGGCCCAAGTTCACTGGAAATGGGAGGACTGAGATTCGAAGCAGCAAGTCCGGTTCGGTCCTGTCAGGCTGGCAGATGGGAAAGATGGGCCGCCATGGAGATGGGGAGGCTGTGCGGTGAGTGGGGCGGGGGGAGACCTGCGCGCTCTCCCCGGTGCACGGGCCACGGGCCAGCCACTCGGGAGGGAGACGTGCAAACCCTTTGACCCGAAAGTCGGGATGTGTGAGCAAGTGATTCTCCCCGAGGCCTCGCGGAGCGGCCCCTCCGGGGGGTCTTGGCTCTGACTCCGAATAAGATATAACCGAGGGTTCCAGGAGGTGCCTCTGCCGGTGTGGCCTGCGGCCCTGACAGTGGCAGGGAAACCCCGTGCCCACAGCTGGCGGCAGGGCCGAGAAGGATCTTCATCCCCCTTCCTGTTTGCGCCTGTGATGCCCGACCGCTGAGGCTCTGAGGGCTGCAGCCCTGTGTGAGTGGCTGAGCAACGAAGCCACTGCATTTATTCGCTGAACATTTGCTAGAATTTTCCACATGCCAGGCAGCCAGATAGATCAATGAGACATCACCTCGGCCCTCGGGCTGCTCCCCGGCTGGTGGGCACCAGGCGCGGTGGGGACAGAGGTGGGCCAGGCCCCCTGCTTGGGAAGGTGCTGAGAAGGAAAGCGGGGATGGGTCTGGAAGGGTGAGGAGATGCGTTCTAGGCTGAGGGAAGGAGGGAGGCTTTCAGCAGAGAACGTGCACAGGTGCCCCCCACAGCACGTCCTGCGGGGGCCAGGTGGCCTCCTTCCATGGGGGGGGCGGGGGGGTCCCAAGAGGGTGCAGGGGAGGAGCCTGTCCTGCATTACCCAGAGGCCCCCCGCCTCCAGGACTCCGGCCACCAGCCCCTCCTCCACCCCCGCGTGAGCCGTGCTGCAGGGAACCTCCTGACATCATTAGGATGGTCGTTTTTTTGCTGAAGGCCCCATGACACCATCTCGGTTGCCACGGCAACCAGGGTCAGTCTTGAGCCAGCTGGCTGTCCCTGGCAGATGGCGTCATTGTGCAGCTTCGGTCGCTCTTGTCACGGGACGGGGACAGCAGATGTGGGGGTGACGTTCCCTGGCAGACACACAGCACAAAGACCCCGGCAGCCCTCGCGGGCAGGGCGGGGCGGGCACCTGCTGTGACTTCTCTTTCTCTCTTTTTAAAAACCAAACACTTGTGTGCAAAGCCCCGGACTCCAAGTGGGGGCCTCTGCAAATAGCTCCTCCGAGAGGCTGCTGAAGAGGGGCGTGGGCCAGCCTGTCGTCATGTGGCGGCTGCAGAGGCAGCTGTGGGTGGGCTGGAATGAGGGGTGGGTCCAGCCGGTGGGGGGGGGGGGGCTGAGGGTGTGGAGGGGAGGGGCGAGGGGGCCTCCCCAGTGCAATTCTAAGTATGGAGTACCTGGCTTATTCGGAGTTGCCCCTCCAGGGTCCCGTGGTCAGGAAAGGACCCGCTGTTTCTGAGCCTGGACCCGGGAGGGTTCCTCCTCCTGGGTGTCCCCCGGGCTGCCCCGCGCTCCCCTCTCCGGCCACCCAGGCCACCTTGCTCAGATTTCTGCTTTGTGCTATTCCAGAAAATTCCACTCAGGGGGTAAGCAGATGGTGTTCAACAGCGTGCAAGTGTGAAGTGGCCCCGCCCACCCACCCACGCACACTTGTCCCCCGCCACTTGCCGACGCCCCTTTCCGAGACGCCTTTCAAGTGGGTGGTGGTGACAGATTGGATGGCTTCAGGGGTCGCGTTGCTTTCCTCGTGTGTCTTATTCTATTTGGGGGCCACAGCCAGAAGCCACAAAGTACCGGACTGGGCCGGTATGGCTGTGAGTGTGTGCCCACCGGGAAGTCCGGCTGGTCCCGCCAGGCTCCCGATGGGCGGCAGGCGCGGCGGAATTAGACAGGGTCCCTGCCCGCCATCCAGCACAGGGCCTGGCTGGCACAGAGGAGCGCCGATACAACGGGACAGTCGCTTGAAGAAGTGATCACACAGCTACGCTTATGATAATGGGTGTGTGCCGGGTAATGTTATAGCTACCTCCTTTAACCCTCCCAGGGGCCCTCCGAGGTAGATGATGTCATTCCTATTTTATATATGAGGCCCAGAGCGGTACCGAAGCCTGTCCGAGGTCACACAGCCAGGAAATGACAAGGCTGGAACTTGACCCCAAAGCCCACCTCCCTCTTTTAAAACAACGGCTCTCAAGGATGTTCCAGCAACAGAGACCCATGAGGCCACGGAGCCCTGGGGAGGACGCCAGGACCCTGTGATACAGCGACTTCTGTCCTGGGAAACCAGGGGAAAATACAGCAGGAAGCATGTCTGATAAAAATCACAGCCACCTGCATGCAAACCATAAAAAACGCTAACTCCCCAGACGTGTGGTTTGCACGTTTTCTTGTCCTTATCTGATTACCTTTCGCTCATCGGTGTGGGCACCGGAAGGAATCTGCCATAGACCTAAGGCGTCAGGTGCCGGGGTGCGGGGAGGTGGGAGAAAGGACTGCAAGGAGACAGGCCTGGGGCGGTGTTACCCGCTGAGATGGTGAGCCGAGGGGGAGCGGGGGGGACCGGCTTTGTGGCTGGACTGGCACAGCAGCCTTTTCAGAGCCTCGATTCTCTCCTTCTCCCACGTCCCTCTGTGTGCCTCCCTTCCCGGGACCGTGCGCTCCGGGACAGGCCTGCATCTTGGCATCTCTGGTCCCCAGGTCTTCCACGGCGCAGGCGGGTGATGAACAGGTGTCAGACGGAGGGAGGGGTGTCTACCTTGGTCCACCCCCAAGGCAGTTTCTAAGGAACAGAACAAACCCAAAGTAGCAGCTCAGCTACTCAGTTGGCCTGGAAATGTGCAAACAACTTCCGTCCAGATCCTTCCGGACGGCTGAGCGGAGCTAGGTCTCCAGAAGGCCGCGTGCCGGGGGCAGGTGGCTCCAGCCGGCCTGCCCGGATGTCTCAGGCAGCTTCTGAGACGGAAGGAACATTAGAATGGGGTGGGCTCACCGCGCTTATTCCACAGCCTCACAGCTTCTTGCTTCATAAACGTGGCTGAGGGGGGCCCCTTCCTTCAGGACATTTGACGACAGAATTGAGAAAACAGAAGATAAAGAAGCCACCTGAGCGTGAAGACGGGGACCGAGGGGAGCTGCAGGGGGGGGTGAAGCGGGGGTGGGGGTGGAGGGGGAGGGGGGGTCTCACTGGAAAAAGCGGGCCCTTTGCAGCCAGCCCCCCAGACCCAGCTTCTTGTCGCCCACCGTGGCGGCTGTGTGACCTTGGATAAATCCGTCCCTCTCTGCGCCTCTGCTTCCCCATCCGTGGAATGGGCCTCACCCATTTCCCCCAGCCCTTGCGACGACTGAATGAGAAGGCCGAAGAAAGTGCCATCTCAGACCTGGCACATAGTAGGTGCTCAACCAAGCCGGCTTTTTCCTGAGGGGGAGGGAGGCCGGCATTTTGCAGCTGCAGCCATTGTAAAAATGGCAAGGACAGGATCCCTGTCCCCCGGGCTCCTGCACTAGAGAGTGGGCATGGGCCCTCTGACACCCCTGGGTGGGGGCACCACCCCCACTCCTCCTCCACCCCCTGCTCCTTCCCGGGGCCCAGTCATCGGCTTCCCTTGAGACACCCCCCACCTCCGCCTCGCCAGGCTCCGGCTCCGTGTTCTCATCCTCGGCTCCAGCCAGTCTGCCGCCGCCCGCTCTGATGGCACCGGGTTCATTATTTATTTCCTCCTCCTGTGCTTTTCCACAAGCGTCTCGCGCCGCGCTGACCGGGCCGGGGAAGGGAGTGGATGGCTCCCGGCACTTAGTGCAGCGGGCAGCTAGACGGGAGTGGGGAGGGGGGGGTCGGCTCAGTCCTCACGGTGGGCCCCATTTTACAGATGAGAGAAACTGAGGCTCAGAGAGGCCCACTGGTTTCCCCGGCCAGAGCCACAGAGCTGGGATCCGACCCTAGGAATGTGTCCTCCGGAGCCCACCCTCTCCCCCACCCCAGGCGGCGTGTCTGGCATACTGGTTCGCGGCACGCTACAGAGAAGTGAATGGGGGGAGGGTGGGTGCTGGTGGGACAACGGAGGGATTCAGCCCCGGCCAGTGCAGTTGGAACATGCCCTTTCCATAGTGTAAGGAATTAGGAGCCGTAATTAAAACGAAAGGGAAAAGCACACGCGCGCGCGCACACACACACACCCCCTTCTTTTCAAGGTAGACAGGCTGACTTCATTCTGGCCGGAGGCGGCCGGGAAGCTGGCAGGCCGCAGGGAGGAGGCCCCTGCGGGAATAAGGGGTGTTATTGAGGACTTCTGCCAGAAGCTGAGCGAAGCACTTGCCTCAGACTCTCTGGGGCCTGGCCATCGAAGGGTCCTTGTCTTTGGGTCTGGAGCTGGGGCTGCTGACCAAGGAGTTGGCAGGTGCTGGCCGTGGCGGCCCTCCCTGACTCAGTGGCCCTGCTTTTCACCCTCGTCCCCCGCGCCACCCCCCCCCCCCCACACACACACACACACACACAGAGGTTGTCCCACTGTCCTTGGCCTGGTCGGAAGGTACAAAGCCTGGCAATGAGGGACCAAGGGAACAGGCATTCAAGGCTGGCACGGACACTCACTCCCACAGCAGCCCTGACAGTGAGGATTAGCCTCCTCGTTTGTAAAAGCAGGGAAACCGAGGCACGGGGAACTTGGGTGATGCAAGAGCATGCAGTGGGAGGGGACCCGACCATCCTGCATCGCCTCCACCCTGTGAGAGAGTCGCCTTTGCCCCCTGGGAATCCTGCTCCGTTTCTGAGCAAGTCATTCATTCGTTTGTTCATTCGTCCATTTACTCTCCCGCTCGATCACTGCTTGACCTACTCAGTAAACGTGTACTGAGTACCTACTGCGCGTCAGGTACTTGTGCTGTCTTCCGTCCCTCGGGCTTTTAGGAAATGAGAGTTGAAGCCATAGGGTTGAGGTGGGCCAAAGAATGGAAGCTCCCTGCGGCCTCGGTGCTTTGCCCCTACCCAACGCTGTTCCGCACAAACACTTCTTGGCGCTTCCCTGAGGAAACACCGTGTCTCCGCCTCAGCTCCCCCATCTGGAGAAGGGGTCCTCGGAGTGCATGGGGCCCAGGCAGCTGCAGAGATTCTGCCTGTCTGCCTGTGCTGGCCTATCTTTCCCTGAGTCACATGCTCCTTTAAAGAGCCAGGTGGGAAACGGAAATGGAGACCCCGAGGCCTGATCTGGGGGATAAGTCATGTTTGATCCATTGTTCTTCTTAGGGAGGTTTGGAAAATCTCTGGTCTAGCGACAAGGTTGGAGCCTTTCGGTCAACCAAAAGGGGATCTTTTACTGAGCACCTACTAAGTGCTAGGAGCTCCAGAGGCATTTCCTGTGGTGCAACAGTCGGCAAGGTAGGGATGGTCTTCCCATTTTGTAGATGAGAAGACTGAGGCCCAGAAAGGCTCTCCCAGGGCCAGAGGAAGTGATAGCCAGCACTCTGCTTCCCGAAGCCACCCGCTCTTTCTGCTGTCACCGTGGGGATGGCCCCCGGGGACGTCCCAGTCCTCACCTCACCCCCACTCTGCCCGGTCCACCTTCACCACGTCCAGCGAGGAGGGTCCCGCCTCCGAGCCTCTGCGCCCACGGCAGCCCGGTTCTCCTCGCTCTTCCGCGTGCAGAGCCACGGGCTGTGGGAACTGAGTGTGCGACTGTGATTCACTGAGTTTTCCCTTGTGTTCACCCAGGGCCTGTCCCCACCGGTCAGGGAGATGCCGTGTCCCCCGCCCCCTGTCGCCTGCCCTTTCTTCCTTCCTTTCTTTCTTTTTTAAATATATATATATATATTTTAATATATTTTATTGATTTTTTTTTTACAGAGAGGAAGGGAGAGGGATAGAGAGTTAGAAACATCGATGAGAGAGAAACATCGATCAGCTGCCTCCTGCACACCCCCCACTGGGGATGTGCCCGCAACCAAGGTACATGCCCTTGACCGGAATCGAACCTGGGACCCTTCAGTCCGCAGGCCGACGCTCTATCCACTGAGCCAAACTGGCCAGGGCATCTGCCCCTTCTTCAGTGTCTTCTTGAGATCCGCGTCGGCCTCCTCATGTCTGCGGCTGGTCACCCCCCATCGGCCACGGATCACAAAGGAAGCCTGTCATTGTGCCACCACCCGTGTAGGGCCCGAGTCCGAGGACAGGCACACCCTCCGTGCAGCCTCGTGGCCCCGTTTATTTCCCCGTGACCTTCTCAGGACGAGGGCTGGCGTGGCTGACCGCCTCCCTGGGTGAGTCCAGATGTGCTAACCTGGAGCTGGGGGTTCTGTGACCATGCAGATGGCAGCATCCCGGGCCACCATGGCCTGAGAGCCCCCGGTCCCCCCTCCCAGCCCCTCACACCAGTCATCACCTCTGGGTGAGCTAGTCGGGGGCTGTGGCAGCATCGGGGGGGGGGGCGCTGTGAGATTTCTTTCAGCTTTTGAGCCCCCTCACACCCCCCCCCCCAAAAAAAAAGTGTCCAAATTTCCCCTCCTCAGTTGGCCAGTGACCGGCACCTTCGGCAGATGTAGGGTCGCGGGGACAGGCTGCTGAGCTGGGGGCATCAGTGGGTTCCCGAGGGCTCCCGGCAGGGCCTCCTCAGGTCCCGGCGCCAGGGCCTCAGTTTCCCCACAGCCGTGTGTTTCCTCGTGCACCTCAATGCGTGCGTTGTCTGCGGCTCCGGGCCACCCAGTGAAAGGAGCTCAGCCTGGGCGCCCGGTGTCTGTGAATCACGGACGCGCTCGGGGTCCGGAGTGTGTCGAATATAGATGTGTGTGTGTGTGTGTGTGTGGTTATTTTCATTTTTTCATTATTTGCTCCATGGCACTTAAGTCACATTTTCCTATCCTCCGATCCAAGCTCTAAAAGCACTTTGTGGTATAAAATCTCGCATCATCTGACCCACTCTACCGAAATAAGCCAGCTCCCTGCCGTCATCTCCCTCGGAAAGTGCCCTCCGTCATGCTCCGGGGCTGGCGGGGAGGGGCCGTGCCCGCGGACCCGCTCCACGATAATCCCCCAGCGCCCCCGGCTCCGCGCCCCCTGGGGCTGCTCGGGTTTCTGGGCTGTTATTACTGGAATGCCAGCTGCCCCACTCCCTGCCCATCCCACAGACCCGCTCTGTCTGCCCGGGGCCTCGGGCCTCCGCTGAGCTCATCGCGTAGAAATATCGTTTTAAAAATAAATGCTGGTTCCATCCGCACTTCCCTCCCGCCTCCGCCGTGTCTCCAGGCCGCCTCCACTTGGCACCAGAGGGTCCGCTAAGGCTGCCCTCTCCCAGAGTCCCCCAGTGGCCGAGTGTCGTGCTGGCCGGCCACCCACGGCTGCCTCCCAGGCAGGCTCAGGGGCCCTCTGGGGCTGCCCAGCATATGGGGGCGCGTGAGAGCTCTGGGGGCAGGCGGACGCGGCCCTGCCACACACGTGCTGTGTGGCCTCGGACAAGTTATCGCCCTCTCTGGGCCACATGGGCACAGGAGTGAAGAGGTGCCCCCACCCCCTGGGGATACGGGGCGGAGGGTGGATTGGTTCTTATGGACAGCATAAGGTTTGTTTCCAAGAGGGAAATACATTTAAAGTTCTCTTGCAAACCTGCCGTGAACTACTGTTTCTCATCGTGCACGCTCCGATTCTCTTTTGGCACCAGAAGGCGACTCACAGGTAGGTCAGAAAATGCTGAGTCGCGCAGTTCCGACAGCCGCACAGCCAAGTGAGGAATGCAGCGGTGGGCACATGTCGTGCCTGCGAGGCAGCCGTGTGGGCTTCAGGGACAGACTTCCCAGAGTTTTGTGTCCCCGTGCGGCCACGAATCACTGTGGCTTTAGACAAGGGATTTGGTGTCTCTGTGCCTCGGTTTCCTTGGCTGTAAAGTAGGCATGGAAATTCTGCTTAGCTCATCGGGCTGACCGGGGGCTCCGTGATGGGAGGCGTGAACCCCCCGGCCCGAGCCCGGCACAGAGAAGGCGCTGTGTCAGCGCTGTGTGTTTTGTCGTGGCCATCATGTGGCAGGAGGTTCCGGAGTACAGACATACAGGTGACGCTCATGAGCATCCCCTACTGTAGCAGTTCTTAATCGGGAGCGGTTTTGAGCTCCAGGGGACAGTTGACAATGTCTGGAGACATTTTGGTTGCCACAACAGGGAGAAGTTACTCCCGGCATCTTGTGGGCGGAGGCCCGGGATGGGGCCAAATACCCTCCCGTGCACGGGACAGCCCCACGGCGACGTATCCGGTCCCCAACGCACATAGTGCCCCGAGCCACCTCGCCCTAACAGGAGCTTTCGGTAGCACCACGGGCCCCTCTCCTCTGCTGCCCGGGGCCTTGGTTGTAATGTTGCGTTTATCGGTATGATGATTTGATGACTGCCCATCCCACGGGTAGCGTGCAAGCTTGTGAGGGAGAGATGTGTTTCTCGCTGCAGTCCCCCCAGGCCACTGCTGCCTCTGCAGCCCACCCCAGAGCTCAGTCACAGGCAGCACTGCGCCCGGACCTGTCAGACACAGGTTCAAGTCCCAGGGTCGCCTCTTGCTGGCTGTGTGACCTTGGGCCAGCGGTGCCACTCTTCTGAACCTCCTTCCCTTCATCTGCCAATGGGGTTGTAAATCGCTGATAAATTAGAGAAGACCACAGGCTCCAGGGTCCAGCCATACCTGAGTTCAAGTCTCAGCGCCGTTACCTAACTAAGCCTCAGTTTCCTCACCTGTGAAATGGGTCCACTGATCCCCTTCCTCAGAAGGTTACCGTGGGAATTTAAGGAGCTGCGGCTGACTTCTTTTATTATTATTATTAACTTCATCATCCAACAAGTGGGTTTTTTGAGCCCTGAGTGTGTTCCAGGCCCCACTGATTGCCATGGGGTGCGTGTAGTGGGGCAGAGCGTCTGTGCTTGCTGAGCTCATTGTCTTGTGATGTGGATGGGGACGGGCCCGGCACTCCCCGCAGCGCTGACCTCTGACCTCCCCCGCTTTCAGATCTGTGCCATCATCGGCGGGACCTTCACGGTAGCTGGCATTCTGGACTCGTGTATCTTCACAGCCTCGGAGGCCTGGAAGAAGATCCAGCTGGGCAAGATGCACTGACCGCCTGCCCGCCCGGCCGGCGAGGACCCAGGGCGGCCGCCAGCCCCGCCTCCAGCGCCCCGTCTCCTCCTGCCCTCTGTCTGGCCCAGGATCTGGCTGCATCCCAAAGTGGGGGTGGCGGGGGGAGGTAGCCGGTGGCTCTTGGTTCCGCAGCTACCGCTCTTCCCCACGTTCAATGTTAGACGAATTACGCTGCCGGAAGTTGTGGTGCCCTTTCCCCTGGGGACCCCCACGACCAGAGTCAGGCAAGGGGTGCTCGGGGATGTTGGGGACCACTCCTGGGAGGGCTGTGGTCCCTTCTCTCTTGTGGGACCGGCTCTCAGCCAGGCTTTGACAATCTCCCAGCCCCCACCTCTTGGACGCACGAAACCCTTTGTTTCCCCACGGGCAGCCACCCGCAGACCTGGGCTCGGCCCTGGACCAGGCTGCCCAAAGGTACCCCCACCTGGAGCCTCCAACAAAGGATGGTACTTCCCAGGCAGCCCCCCGAGCTGTGGCGCTGTAGGGGGAACCCTCACTTCGGCCACATCCTCTCCTGCCTGGCCCAGAGCCCTCACCCCCACGCCTTTCTTTTTCTCCGAGAAGCAGATGCCCAGTCACTGGGCGGTGGCGGGTTCCCCTTCCTCCACTCACCCTGTTCCTCTGGACCCCCCACCGATGTGCCTCAGCCCCCGCTGTGTGACAGCAGCCTCTCTAGGTGGAGGGGCTGGCTGTGACTGGGAATCATCCTTGGAGAACCAGACAGGGTTTGTGCATTATGTCAGGTGGGGAGCCTCTTTCTCTGCGGCCCTAAAACAATCACGTCGCGGCCTCTCCCAGCGGCTGCCCTCAGTCCCAAGGCCTTAGGTGGGGGGAGCAAAGCTGACCCACCCCTCCCCCGTCTGGGGGACACACGCCCATGGCCCTCTCTGCAGCCCTCAGGTTAGGCCCCTTGCCACCGAGCTTCCCAGGGGCTGGCCACACACCAGCACGTTCCTGGTCCCCGGGGCGGTTCCATGGCCCCCCCACTTGCTCCTGAGGTGGGCCCCTCCCCCTTCCTCCCCCTCATCCTTCCCCTTTAGTCCTAAAAGGGAGGGGCAGGGGTCCAGGCGCACTCCCCTGGGAATTTCAGGTATGCCCTGTCCCTGGGAGACGCCACCGGCTTCCCATTTAGATCAAGATTGTTTGCATACTTTTGTAATTAAGGGGCGGGCCGGGGGAAGGAGCTGTAACTTATCTGTAGAGATAGCTCGCGTCTCTGCCATTTGTGACGGTTGGCTCTGAATTCCAGTAGAACAGCTTCCCCGCTTGCGTATGCGTTGACTGATGTGCGTTTGGTTATTTCTGGTATCTCTGGCCACTTAGATGGATTTTTTTTTTTTTTTTTACATTCTGTTCCCCAGTGACCAAAAGGAGTCCCTTTAGAGGGTGGGCGGGTAGGGCGAGGAAATGTGTGGGGTGCACAGGCCTCGAAATTCCACTTCGATGCATTTAAAGAGACAAAACCCTTGGGGACGTAGGGGATGTCAGTTTCCTATGGAAGACACACCTCGGACCCATTATTACAAACAAACATCTCAAGGGGGAAAAAATGTGTCTTTCTTTCCCCACTCATTGGGTTAAACTAGATTAAAGGGCTGATTTTCAGAAAGGTTGCAGTGTGTTTCTTTCTACTTGATTGTGGCTGGCAGCCCGGGGCCTCGGTCCCAGGAGGGAATTTCAATCCATAGGAGAGGAATTGGGAAATGCGGAAAGGATCTGTGAGGATGACCCAGCGCTTCCTTTATGGAGTCCCTCCAGGACGTTCTGGAATCTGCCCTTTGCTGGCCGCGTAGCCTCGTCCCCCTGCCAGTGCCTCAGTTTGCCCAGGTGGAAATGGGACTAATAGTAACATAACGTTGTTAGGACTGTGGCAGAAACTAAATCTACAGTACATGCAAGTCAGTTACCCGGGTCAGAACGAGCTCAAGTATGCGGGCCAGTGGTACCTGGTGGCTTTTCAAAATTGGTAGTAGATCCGTATCGGTATTCCCAAGGGAATGTAATGTCCTAAGAGCAGGGCTGACATTCTCCCACGGCTTCCAGCCGAGGGCGGCGTAAGAGCAGGCATTTCATACGTTCTCGATTCCCAAGGACCTGGCATTCCCAGTTCAACCTCCAGCTCAGCGAAGGGACACCGTCATCAGCTCTGGCAAAGGGACTTACTGGCTGTGTGCCATCCTGCTGGCCAGACACATCAGGGATGAGTGTGGGAGCCAGCCCGTCTGCTAGGTGGTCCTCTTTGACGCTCCCCATCTCTCTTTACCTGCTTGTCTGCTACTTGAGTTGTGGTGACACTCACAGCGAGCCGAGCCGTCAACAGCAGCCCGCCAGCGGGCAGTCGTGTGTTCTCAAGGGCAGTCGTGTGTTCTCAAGCCGTTAGCGCCAGCTGAGCTCTGTGCTGTAATGATGTGACTTAGTCAACCAGCGAAGTGGGATTGAAAATGAAAGGATACCTGGGAGAGAAACGATAAAGGTGTATTGCCACTGCCTCCTCAAAACGCTACTGAACAAGACTGCTGAAAAGATTTGGGGGAGGGGGGTGGGGACATGGCCGGAAGTGCTTGAGGATTCCCCATTCCCACGCAAAGTGTCTAAGCTCTCACGCCACGTTCAAGAAAGCAAGCACTGCCCGACCAGCGTGGCTCAGTGGTTGAGCATCAACCTGTGAACCAGGAGGTTACGGTTCAATTCCTGGTCAGGGCACATGCCCAGGTTGCAGGCTCGATCCCCAGTGCGGGGTGTGCAGGAGGAAGCCGATCAATGATTCTCGTCATTGATGTTTCTATCTCCCTCTCTGAAATATATATATATATATATATATATATATATATATATATATGTACATATATGTATATATATATATACACACACACACACACACACACACACACACACACACACACGAGTGGCCAGATTATTATGCATTCAGAGATCATAATAATCTGGCTACTCAGTATATATATACATACAACAACAAAAACAATGAGAGACCACAACCCGAGCTCCCCCAGCGGGTGCATCGCCTGTGTTTACATCAAACACAGAAAACTTGCGGTTAGCGTCACCTAGAGTTAATGGGGAACGTCGGAATGCTCAGACAGTGAATGTGAGGCCCGGTTTAGGACTTTCTGGGAGATTAGGAATATCGATGACTGTAATTGAGCGCCGTGTGCCAGACACTGCTCTAAACACTGTAAACAAATTAACTCATTTAGCCCCCATAATAACTCCATGAGGCACTTGCTAAGATCATTCCCATTTCACAGATGAGGAAACTGAGGCTCAGAAACATGGAGGCGGCTCCCCAAGGGCCAGCAACATGAAGAGGCACTTGAGTCAAGGTCTGACCTTACAACCCCAGCTCTTCCAAACAGGGCTAAAAAATCGGGGGGAAGTTTTGCAAAGCCAGGTGGTTGGTTAGCCAGGTGGCTGGTTCGCCAGGTGGTTGGTTAGCCACGATCCTCAAACATCTGGTGGGGGGAGTGCTTGCTTTAAATTCAGACTCCCTGACCCCAACCTACCACAGTCTGGTTTTGCCGAGCTGTGGTGGAGCATGAAAATCTGCATTTTGAACAGGCTTCTCAATGATTTTAAGAAGCAAGTGAGCAGATTGCATTTGAAGCATCATGACGTTAAAAGCACCCCAATAATATGCCTAGACAACTTCTGCAAAGAAAGAGTTCGGGGTAAGAAAAGGACTATTGATGGTGGACCTATTAAAAGAACATCAAGCCCAACTGGCATGGCTCTGTGGTGGAGCTTCAACCTCTGAACCAATAAAAACTATATTTAAAAAGAAATAAAAGGACATCAATAAGCCTATATTGCAGGTCCTGCAAAAAATAGGCCCCTTCTCCCCAGAGGTGCCATTTCTTCGCGGTTCTCTGCAGGGCCGCTTACCCATCCAGCGGTCCCTGGAAACGAGGTACTGCGGTTCCACCCCAATCCGCATGGGGCGCCATTCGGCTTCATTTCGAAGGAATGGGGCACCGCTTTTTTTTTTTTTCTGCGCTTGCGCGGCCAGGAAGCCTCACTTCCTGCCCGGCGAGCGCACCATCGGAGCACTTCCGGCGCCAGGTAGGTGAGCAGAGGTGGTGTTTTCTCTCCGACTGTGAAGCCCTGCGCCGCTTAGGACCCTCCCCCAACGGCCCCGGGACCACCGGGCTCCCCGAAGGTCTCTCTGCGGGACCCCAACCACGCGTTCCTCCCTCTCCCCAGCCTCCCCGCCTTGGTCAGCCTCAGGGCGGCAGAGCCTGCTCTCCCCACGACCCCTCTCGTCAGGCGTGCGCGCCCCACCCACGCCCTGCTCAGTTTTTTAAACAACATATTTTTATTGATTTCGGAGAGGAAGGGAGAGGGGGAGAGAAATGGAAACATCCATGATGAGAATCAGTGATTGGCTGCCTCCTGCATGCCCCGCACTGGGGATCGAGCATGGAACTGTGACCTCTTGGTTCATGGGCCGATGCTCAGCCACTGAGCCACGCCGCCAGGCAACGCCCTGCTGGGTTTTCACACCCAAAGCCATCACCTGTCCCGCTCTCCCCCATCAGTCGCCTCCTTCGAGGCCACCCCTCGTAGAGCACTTGGGGAGGAGTGCCTGATGGGGAGGAGTGCCCGATGGAGGGCAGGCCCTGCCTGGGTCTCCCCTGAACGCCGCTCCCATCCCTCCCTCGCGCTCTTTGCAGAGGGTCAACCATGAAGTTCAACCCCTTCGTGACCTCGGACCGCAGCAAACGCCGCTTCAACGGCCCCTCGCACGTGCGCCGCAAGATCATGCCTTCCCCGCTCTCCAAGGAGCTGCGACAGAAGCACAAGGTCCGCTCCATGCCCGTCCGCAAGGACCGTGAGGTCCAGGTTCGTCTCCCTCGGGCTCTAAGGACCCAGACGCGGAGCACGCAGGCCCCGCCTTGGCCTCAGAATGCCGTGTGTGCTTGGACGTGAGGGAGTCCCAGCCTCCCTTCACTTGCCCTCAGCACCTCCAGCCAGTACTGTGCCCCTGCCGAGGTGTTAGACCGGAGATGGGGGCCCAGGGCCACCAGAGAGCACCTGCCCAGCCTAATGAACAGCATTCACGTTCAATTCTCTACTAATAATTTATTTTAAAAAATAGTGTGTCCGTTGCCCTGACCGGTTTGGCTCAGTGGATAGCGCATCGGCCTGCGGACTCAAGGGTCCCAGGTTCTATTCCAGTGAAGGGCATGTACCTTGGTTGCAGGCATATACCCAGTAGGGAGTGTGCAGGAGGGAGCTGATCGATGTTTCTCATCGATGTTTCTAACTCTCTATCCCTCTTCCTTCCTCTCTAAAAAAAACAATAAAATAAATTTAAAAAAAAAAATAGCGTGTCCGCCAAGCAAGCTGTGTTTTGGTTAGCCCCTGGCTGCTAGTGTGCCAGGCAGTGCTCAGGGTAGCTCTTTGCACCGGGCTTTCAGGAGATGCCTCCCAGGCCTTTGTTGCGGACCCAGTTGGCCCTCTTGCTGTTAATAGAATTTTTCACTAGAATGTATGTCTCCAGGTGCCAACAATTCAGCATATTTTCTCCTAAAATCTGTTTCCTCCCCCCATGCTCCATGCCTCTGGGGAAGAACGGCATATCCATCCATCCATCCAGTTGCCCAACCAGACCCTGGGTGCCATCCTCACCTCTTCCTCACCTTTTCAGTCCGTTGGATTTCGTCTTGCCCACCCCACTGGGTGAAGCGCTGGTCTGCTTCTCCATCCCAGCTGTTCCTCTGGACTCGCTTTATCAACACCTTCAGTCTGGATCATGTTCATAGAGCTTCTCCCCAGACCTCCGTGGGAGTCTCTGGTCACATAGAGTGCGGTGGGCTTTCACCGTGGTAAGTAAGCTCTGAACAACCTGGGTAGACATTTCAGGAGTATTGAGATTCTCCAATTCTTTTTTTTTTTTTTTTAATTTAAATTCTTTATTGTTGAAAGTATTATAGGAGTCTCCTTTTTTCCCCATTGACCTCTCCCCGGCCGCTCCCACCCCCCAGCACATGCCCTCACCCCCCTACTGTCTGTGTCCATTGGTTATGCTCATGTGCATGCACACAGTCCTTTGGTTGATCTCTTACCCCCGCACCCTCCGCCTTCCCTCATAGGTTGTACAGTCTGTTGGATGCTTCTATTCTCTGGTTCTATTTTTGTTCATCAGTTTACGTTGTTCTTTATATTCCACAAATGAGTGAGATCATGTGATATTTCTCTTTCTCTGACTGGCTTATTTCACTTGGCATAATGCTCTCCAGGTCCACCCACGCTGTTGCAAATGGTAAGAGTTCCTTCTTTTTTACAGCAGAGTAGTATTCCATTGTGTAGATGTGCCTCTCCAGTTCTTTATATGAGGTATTTCCTCTGTGCTTATTAATGAACATCACCTATTTGTCGCTACTGTTTAATAGGCTCTTGCTTTCAGGGAAACCATAATCTGGTTTATTTTTTATTTATTTATTTTTGGGGTTGATTTTTTTAATAGAGTTGGAGTGTGAGCAGTTTTTCAGTATGCAAAAATAGCCCACAAGGTTTTAATTGAACATTAAAATTGTCTTGACTATAAAGTATTTGTATTAATTGTAGAAATCTTAAAATTTGGAAGAATTTAAATTTTAAAAATAGTCATTTGTAATTCTACTTCCTGTCTACTGGCAGCCATTATGGACATTTGGATACATTTCAATCTCATCATGTTATGTACTATATATATGAAACATATACATACAAGATTCAGATTCAGACTATGTTCTATATGTATAGCTTTGTATTCTCCTTTTTTCTCTAAAGCATTTTTCTAGGTCATAAATTATGTTTTGAAAACATAGTCTTTAACCGTTCTTTGTTTAGGACTTCAGAGTGATTGTATTTTTTATATAACTGATATATAACATTGTATTAGTTTTAGGTGTACGGTGATTATATCTTTTACTCTAAGGATTAGTTCTGTGATGGCCATCCTAGTTCAAGGAATTTTTTGTCCTTCAGATATGAAAAGAAAAAAATTCAGGTAGAGAAATTCCACCTGACTTAGAATAACACAAAGCAGATTTATACCTAAAAAAAGCTGACTTTTTGACTGCCTGGATTAATCTGTTTTGTATAAAGTGTGTTGGCCTGTGTGTTCCTGATAGTGTCCTCACTAATGTCCATGCGTTGGAAATGTGTGGGTTTCTTCTGTATTTTCTCTCAGGTGGTTCGAGGACACTACAAAGGTCAGCAAAACAGCAAGGTAGTGCAGGTGTACAGAAAGAAATACGTCATTTACACCGAGCGGGTGCAGCGTGAGAAGGCTAACGGCACAGCTGTCCACGTGGGCATTCACCCCAGCAAGGTGTGGCCGGGCCTGGGCAGTGGTGGTCACACAGCCTGGTGCAGCTGTGAGAGTGGTTGACGTGTTGGTGCAGTTTACACGGCTGACCCTGGCAGGGACCTCCCGGGGGAGATCAGGAAGGCTTGATAGAGTCACTGGCTTATGATATCAAGGACCAGATTGGTTTCTTGTGTTTTTGTCATCCTTGGTGAAGGCTGTCTTCAAGCAGGTAGCAGGGGGTTCCCTGGCATTCCAGACCTCACTTCCCCACTAGATGATGTCCAGAGGAGAGAACATTTCTTCCCGGGGCCCTCACACCCACCCTGTGGGATATAATGTTCCTCCTCTGCACTCCCACTTTACACACTGTATTGTAGGGTGTCTCCCCAGTTTCAGATCCTTAGGGCAGAATGGTCAGGCTCTTACCTTATGATCTCTGTGTTGTCCAGTAGCTGGCAGGGGAATGCAGATGTTTCTTTTTTTTTTTTTTTTAATTGATTTTTTACAGAGAGGAAGGGAGAGGGATAGAGAGTTAGAAACATCGATGAGAGAGAAACATCGATCAGCTGCCTCCTGCACACCCCCTACTGGAGATGTGCCCGCAACCAAGGTACATGCCCTTGACCGGGATTGAACCTGGGACCCTTCAGTCTGCAGTCCGAAGCTCTATCCACAGAGCCAAACCGGTTAGGGCGGAATGCAGATGTTTCTTGATGCATTTGCCAGCCAACGGAGGATAGGCAAACCAGAAAGATGCTGGTCATGTAATTTCTCCCAACCCGAATGAGATTTCATATCACTAAACTCTCTAAGCGGTGTCCTGGTCCTCGGGAATTAGAGGGCTAGGAGGCTGGGTGGCAGGAAGAAGCTAGGCTGGTATTGTTGAGGGGCCCTGCTGTGCAAACTGACCGCGGTTATAAACCCTTCACACGCACAAACAAAGGTCTGTTTGTTTTCTCACTCCTGAAAGGTGGTTCTCACCAGGCCAAAACTGGACAAAGATCGGAAAAAAATTCTCAAAGCCAAATCTCGACAAGTTGGAAAAGAGAAAGGCAAATATAAGGAAGAACTTATTGAGAAAATGCAGGAATAAATGTTACCTGTTGTGTAACCAATGTTTAGCTGTAGGTTTTTAGCCTGGTGTGTATTCCTTTAAAATCGTTCAAGATGTCTCTGGAATGTATTGTTTCCTTCCTGGTTTGTTATTGATATGTGGCTCTGTATATCTATTGTTGCTGTTTGGGTTAATTTTATGAATAAAAATTGGAAATGTTTCCTAATTCAAATAGACTTTGCGTTGTTTTATAGATAAAGTCCATCTCACTATCAATCCCAGTTGCCATCCTTTCATAAGTTTAATCTGTGGAGCAGCAGAACAGCTGGTGGGATGGCCTGCTCCTGCCTGGACCCTCACACTGATGGGGTGGACAGGATAGGGCTGCGGCCTGATGCAGGGGTTGGTTCCACTCAGTGGCCATCATGATGTGAACTGAAATGCACGGCCCCAGTGAGCAGCTGGTGCTGTTTTGCATACCCACGTCTAGGGCCTGGCGGATTGCCCTGTAGCTCCTCTCCCTGTGCTCCCACCAAACCAAATGGCCTGCAGCTCCCTAGCCAGGCTGCCCTGCCCTAGGCCTTGACTTTGCAAGTGCCATTTCCATGTTACTAAAATGTCCCTCCTCTCTCCTAGGGCTAACTCGGAAAATAGATGGCCTGTAGGCAAGGATCAGCGCACAGATAGATTTGGTTTGCCCTGTTGCTTTTCACGATTTTTAAAAACTAATTTCCAACATTTAAAACTTAAGAGACCCGTAGAGAAACGTCGGTCTTGTGCTTCCTCTGGCTGCACGGGGCCCTGACGCTGCGCAGGATCGGCTGTGGAGCCAGGGGCTGGCCGTTCCCTTTCCAGCTCACCCATGTCCCTGAGTGCCTGGCCCCACTGCCATCTGAGTTTCAGATCCCACATCTAACTTAAAATTACTCTTCAAGATTCAGCTCCAGGGCCACGTCTGAAATCCTGCCTTTCCCCTGTGATAAACGATCTGTTCATTAAAATGCATCAGGTAAGACTGGGGAATTGTGGATTAGAATATCCATAATTTACACAGCATATGAAATAGAGAAGGTGCCCCACACAGCAGCTATGTTATTAGCATGCTGAGCTATATGTCTAGTCAGTATCATCAGTAGGTCAACCAGTAAGGTCTGTAGTTTGCTTGTATTTGAGATTTGTCTTTATTCTCTTTTTTTTTTTAATATCTTTTTAATATTTTTGTTTATTGATTTCGGAGAAGGGAGAGAGAGAGAGAAACATCAATGATGAGAATTATTGATTGGCTGCCTCCTGCACCCCCCACACTGGGGACTGAGCCCACAATCTGGGCATGTGCCCTGACCGGGAATTGAACCGTGACCTCCTGGGTCATTGGTCGATGCTCAACCACCAAGCCATGCCGGCCGGGCTGTCTTTATTCTCAAGCAACATGTTGTAGAACCCCAAAAATTGCATGCAAATCAGATTTCATACTAGATTAAGTTTAAGGATGACATTCTTTTTTCTTTTTGTAATTGATTTTAGAGAGAGAAACATTGATTTGTTGTTCCACTTATTTATGCATTCACTGGTTGATTCTTGTATGTGCCCTAACTAGGGATCGAGCTCATAACCTTGGCATATCGGAATGACGCTCTAACCAACTGAGCTACCCGGCCAGGGCACGCCAACATATTCTGATGCCTGTCGGAGCCCTAGGCTCCAGCCAATCCTGATAAAATTGTATTTTCTAGTAGTCAGACTTGGCTTGCTTGCAGCAACTTGCTCAATACAAGTGATACAGATAAGAGCTTGAGAGCTTATTCCTTGAGATTCTGCATGTAAAGCACAGAGTTGAGCAAACTTTAGCTATTGTCTCTCACAGGAGAATGGAAGTGGGTTTGTTTGCAGGCGCAGAGGGAAAAGTTTTTCTCAGGGAAGTTCAGACAAATGCTGGTTCTTGAGTGAAGGGGCGGGTTTGAGGGTAGCAGTATTGTGTTTTGGCTGCAGGAAATGGGGGCTGGAGAATGCCAGCTGGGTGGGCCTGCCTGTCAAGGTTCAGGCCCTGGGCTATTAGCGTGTTTTCTGGAATGACTGGATTAAGCAGTTTCCTACTGACCTTTTCATCAAATTTGCACATGTCCATTCCCTTGAGTGAGTCCCCTTGTGCTATTTTGGGAAGACTCCAAACTGTGAAACTTCAGACAGACGCTCCTGAATGCCTGCTTTCATACCGCACTCCGGCACGAGATGTTCAGCCACAGAGCTGCCCGTCGAGCTGGGGAGGCACGAACTGAATCCTCTGACGACCAGACAGAGCTCTCCTGACCGAGAGAGCCGTTCCCATCTGGTGCTAGCCTGGGTCGTTGGTCATTGTTCCTTTAAATTAGCATTTTTTTAAAGAATACTTATATATGACACAACATCAAAAGGTACAAAGGCACACAGTGAAAAGTAAGCTTCCTGGTCACTTTGACTCTCAGGCACTCACCTCTCCCCGGAGGAGCCACTGTTTCCAGTGCCTTTTGCATCGGGTGTTTACTAAAAGTTTGATCTAGGAAGAAGTCTGACGAGAAAGCTAGGCCATCCAGATTGAAGCAGCTGCGTGAGGTTGATTTATTGCCTGAACACCTTAATTGAAATGGAAACAAGCCGCCCTGGCCAGTGTGGCTCAGTTGGTTTGAAGCATCATCCTGTTCGCCAAAAGGTGGCGGTTTTGATTCCTGGTCAGGACACACGCAGCTTTGATCCCTGGTCCAGGAGCATGTGCAGGGGTGGGGGGTAGGGGCAGCCAATCTGTGTTCTCAAATCAATTCACATCGATGTTTCTCTCTTCCTCTCACTACAAATACACACACACACACACGCACACACAGAGTGGCCAGATTATTATGACCACCCCATCAGTACTTCGTTGGGCCACCTTTTGCCTTCAATACTGCGGCGATTGTTCTTGGCATTGACTCCACGAGATGTTGAAAGGTGATGTGAGGAATCTGACACCATGCCTCATGAATAGCACTGTCCAGTTCTGTGAGATTTGATGGCTGTGGAACCAGCTGCCTGATGGCTCTTTTAACTTCGTCCCACAAATGCTCAATTGGGTTGAGATCTGGTGATTGTGGGGGCCACCTAAGCAAGGTCAAGTCTCCCTCACGTTCTTGAAACCACTCCTGCACAATACGAGCCCCGTGGCATGGCGCATTGTCTTGTTGGAAGAAGCCTTCTCCATTGGGATACGCCATCAACATGATAGGATGAACTGGATCAGCAACGATACTTAGGTATGTTGTGCTATTCAGATGTTGTTCCATATGAATTAAAGGGCCCCGATCATGCCAGGAAAACATGCCCCAAACCATAACACTGCCCCCACCAGCTTGAAGGGTTGTACTCATGCATGTGGGGTGCATGCTTTCATGCTGTTTCCGCAAAATTCTCACTGGAAACGTGATTCATCGGACCACATGACTTTTTCCAATGCTCGACTGTCCAATCCTTGTGTTCCTGTGCGAATTGGAGACGTTTTATCTTGGTAACTGCAGACAGCAAAGGTGTTCGAACAGGCCTTCGGCTTCCATATCCCATACGATGCAGTGTACGGCTAATTTGCCTACAAATGTCAGGTGGTCATAATAATCTGGCCACTCAGTGTGCGCACAAATATTAAATAAAATATTCTTTGTCCATTGGAAATAGAATCAAGCACACCCTAAATCTGGAACGGGGTCAGAGGTCTCATTTTATGCAGTAAAGGTCTCTCTCTGGTTAAGAAGTGTGTGCTTTAGGGGTTTTTGCTGACTTACTATTTGAACTAGGAGGGGCAGCATGGCTTAGTGGGAAGAACAGGAGCTATGAAGGCTCCCATTCAGATCTCAGTCTGCCATTTAAAACAGCCACCCTGCCCTAACCGGTTTGGCTCAGTGGATAGCACGTCAGCCTGTGGGCTCAAGGGTCCCAGGTTCGATTCCGGTCAAGGGCATGTACCTTGGTTGCGGGCACATCCCCAGTAGGGGGTGTGCAGGAGGCAGCTGATCGATGTTTCTCTCTTATCAATGTTTCTAACTCTCTATCCCTCTCACTTCCTCTCTGTAAAAAACCAACAAAATATATTTTTAAAAAATTAAAAGCAAAATAAAATAAAATAAAAAAACAGCCACCCTTTGGGCAAGTTACAAATATGAGTCTCTTTCCCTACTATGTCAAATGGACTTCATAATCTCTGTGGTAGGTGTTGTGAGCACTGAATGAGGCAGGTAATGCAAAGCACCTCGTTCAGTGGCACATGGGTGTCACTCACATGGTAGATGCTGTAATCATTGGTGGCTGCCCACAGCACATACTCCATACACATGTGCTGAGCAAATGAGAAGTGAAGCATGCTGGGCCTTCAGCCTCTCCTGTAACTTCGGGCCTTCCAGGTCGGCTTAGGAGGAGCCTCGTGACTCCGTGGCCTTGTGACTCAGCGGGCCAGGCTTTATTTCCGGGGCTGGGCTTGGGAAAGGGGCTGCTCGGGGGTCGCACGACAGCATTGCGAGCAGCTCTTTTGTTTACTTCATCCCACTGGGGCTGCCTCTGAGGCTTTGCCTCTACGAGTGGCTCTCACACTTCTGGGTCTCAGCACCTATTTCCACATCTTGAAATTATTGAGGACCTCAGACGCTCACATTTATGTGGGTTCTATCAATCACATGATTCGCCACATTAGAAATTAAAACAAAATCTTGACCCTGAAATTCATTTAAAAATAATTTTTAAATGTAATAAACCCAAAGCATGTTAACAGAAACTAACATTTTTATATAAAATAACTATCTTTTCCAAAATAAAATGAAAAGAAAGTAGCGAGAAGAGGGACATGGTGTTAACATTGTTGCAAAATTCCTTGATGTCTGACCAGTGGATTCCTACAGTGCTTCTTTCTGCCTTCAATCTGCCAAAAGATGTTTTGGGCGAAGCTCAGGAAGGAAAATCTGCATCACAGATTGATGGTTGGGAAAGAGAGGCCCTCGGGGCGGCAGGGAGAGCCCCAGGGACTGCCCAGGGGTCCCTGGTGCACACTGCCCAGAGTCTGATTTATTTGCTGAAGTTGACTTGAAACGCCTTGAAGGCAGACAATATTTCTGCATTCGGTGTCACTCACATGGTAGATGCTGTAATCATTGGCGGCTGCCCACAGCACATACTCCATACACATGTGCTGAGCAAATGAGAAGTGAAGCATGCTGGGCCTTCAGCTTCTCCCATAACTTTGGGCCTTCCAGGTCGGCTTAGGAGGAGCCTTATGACTCCGTGGCTAAATCCTAGCTGGCTTTCCCTTTGGACAGTGTGATACAGTGTTTTTGACAGATTCACTGGTAGAGGGAGCTATTGGCCAATACTAGATCACAAATATAATGCCGAGATTAAGAATTTTTCTCATTTCACAGAGGATAAAGCGGACAGAACTGGTATCTGACCGTCACTTCCCTGTGCTCCTCGACATCTGCTTCTCAAAAAGGCTGCCAAAAAGGAAGACACAGTTAGGCTTAACGAGATCAACTTAAAAATATATACATTTGCATCGATTTAAGAAACAGGAAAAAATTCACAAGCGTCAAAAAGTGAAAGCAACCCAAACATGCATTGACAGGTGAGTGGAGAAACAAAGTATGGTCCATACATAGCAGAGGAATGTTATTCAGCACTGTGACCTGGGCTACAAACGGATGAAACGTCAGGACCTTACGCTAAGTGTCTTAAGCCGGATGTGTGTTAAGACAAATGCTGTATGATTCTACTTATATCAGGCATCTAGAGGAGTCAAACTTACAGAAACGAAAATGAGGATAGTGGTTGCCAGGGCTTAGGGAGGGGCATGGGGAACGGGGAGTTGTTAAATGGGTATGAAAAGATCTGGAGATTGTCCGCACAACAATGTGAATATACTGAACACTATTGAACTGTACACTTCAAAATGGCTGAGACAGCCAATTTTATGTTACATATATTTTACCACAATTAAAAATAAATGTAGAGATTTGACTTGGGGTGGTGAACACACAACATACAGTTGATGTGTTATAGAATTGTACAAGAATTGTATACCTAAAACTATATAACTTTATTAGCCAATGTCACCCCCAATAAATTCAATTAAAAATAAATTAATAAATAATTGAGTAAACTTTAAGAAAGGACATGGGAAGTAGCCTGGCGTTTCCTCTAATTTAGTTTTGGCTGATCTCACCCCTTCTTCACTATTCAGTTCAGTTGTACTAGTGTTTATTGAGCTCATTCTATGGATAAAGTGTCCCTAAAGGGCATAGATCGGTTAAACAGTGCCTGTTCTCAAGGAGTTTGCCCTCTTCTAGAAGGTTGGTTAAGATACACACATTGCCCTAACCAGTTTGGCTCAGTGGATAGAGCTTTGGCCTGCGGACTTAAGGGTCCCAGGTTCGATTCTGGTCAAGGGCATGTACCTTGCTTGCGGGCACATCCCTAGTAGGAGGTGTGTAGGAGGCAGCTGATCGATGTTTCTCTCTCATTGATGTTTCTAACTCTCAATCCCTCTCCCTTCCTCTCTGTAAACAATCAATAAAATATATATTTTTAAAAAAGATACACACAAGGCTATAGCTGGTTTGGCTCAGTGGATAGGTTGGCAGCCCATGGACCAAAGGGTACTGGGTTTGACTCCGGTCAAGGGCACGTGCCCGGGTTGTGGGCTTGATCCCCAGTAGGGGGCGTGCAGGAGGTGGCCCATTGATGTTTCTGTCTCTCTTCCTCTCTGAAATCAATACAAATATATTTTTAATTAAAAAAGACACACACACACAAACAAGTTCAGTGCCACAGAAGATGCACTAACACCGTGGTCAGCAAACTGCGGCTCGCGAGCCACATGCGGCTCTTTGGCCCCTTGAGTGTGGCTCTGCCACAAAATACCACGGCCTGGGCGAGTCTATTTTGAAGAAGTGGCGTTAGAAGAAGTTTAAGTTAAAAAAATTTGGCTCTCAAAAGAAATTTCAATCGTTGTCCTGTTGATATTTGGTTCTGTTGACTAATGCGTTTGCCAACCACTGCACTAACAGAATGAAACAGGTCTTGGAGAAGGAGGTGCTCGGACTGGAACTTAAGGACAATAGAATGTCTACCGAGGCTGTTTTGGGGGAGCAGATAAAGGCTTGGCATCATGTCTGAAGTGTTGGTACAGAGTTAAAGATTGTCGGTCCAACTTCCCATTTAACTCAAGAATCCATTCTAGTTGATGAAGAAAGAAATCAGGAAGTGAGGTGAGGGGCGGAAGTGTGACTTGCAGGGAAACACTGGATTTGGTTTATTGATCTGCTTTCCTCCTTGCCTCTGCCCGTGAGCTTTATCAAGCTCCTTAACCTCTCTGAGAATTGGTTTACTCCTTGTTCCAAGGTTGTGGCATGCTGTAATTAGCACATGTGAGAATCTGTGGCAAGCAGTAGAAACTCCAGGTTCATCTTCTCATTGTCCTGGCTAATCCCTACTCCTCTTTTAAGGCTCAGCTCAGGACTGGCTGGGGTGGAAAGTCCGACACTACTGTCCACTGTACCTTCCACTGCCATTGAGTGGCCCTTGGCAAGTCCATCTCCTCACCAGCCTGTGAACTCCCGGAGGGGGTTCTGATTGGTTCCTGGAACCCCAGAACCTGGCACGGTGCACAAGACGCACAATAGTGCAGTATAAGAGCATTGCTTTGCCCTGGCCGGGTGGCTCAGTTGGTTGGAGCCTCGTCCTGTACAACAAAAGGTTGTGGGTTTGATCCCCGTTCCGGGCACACATAGGTGGATGTTTCTCTCTCTTCCTCCCTCTCTCTCTCTCTTTATCTCTCTTTCTCCCTTGCGCTCTCTAAAATCAATGAACATATCCTCAGGTGAGGATTAAAAAAAAAAAAAAAGCACTGGCTTTGAATATCACACCATGAGAAGTTGAATCCTGGCTCAGCCACGTACCAGGCTTTGGGCGAGATCCTGAACCTCCTGCCTGAGCCTTAGTTTCCTCCCCTGCAAAGTGGGGATAATAACTACAACTTCCTCATAGGCTCTAGTGAGGTGCTTAAAACGAGTTCAGAGATGTTTCCTAAGTTACAGCTCAGACAGGAATTTATGAGCTTTAACGGTAACTTACAATTGTTAAGGTTTGCTGTATAAAAAGAAGAGAAAGCCCGGCCTGCGTGGCTCAGTAGTTGAGTGTCAACCTGTGAACCAGGAGGTCACGGTTGGATTCCTGGTCAGGGCACAGGCCGGAGTTGTGGGCTTGATCCCCAGTGCGGGGCGTGCAGGAGGCAGTCCATCAATGGTTCTCTCTTATCAATGATGTTTCTCAATTCCTCTCTCTGAAATTAATAAAAATATATTAATATTAAAACAAAGATAAAGCTGTAAATATGTAACTACACTCTTTTTTTTACCTAAAAGGGCCACGTTCTTAATGAGAAATACCTTGCAGAGCTCCTAGTGACTTGACCCTCGCGTGAGTGACGTCCCTCCGCCAGGTGAGGGCGGAGCCTGTCTCCCCAGACCCCCCGAGGGGCGGAGTCGGCGCGCGGGTCACGTGAGGACGCGGGAGGCGGGCCCGGCGCGCGCTGGTCACGCGGCCGGGTGTTGACACTTCCGGGTGGGACCCGAGCGCGGCGGTGGGGCAGGGGCTGTCGGCTCGGCGGCCAGCATGGCGTACAGCGGCCTCACGGTGCCTCTGATCGTGATGAGCGTGTTCTGGAGCATCGTCGGCCTCCTGGTGCCCTGGTTCATCCCCAAGGGTCCCAACCGGGGGTGAGTGCGCCAGGCCCGCTGGCGGAGGGGGGCCGCGCGGCCGGGAGCGGGCGGGGGAGGGGCGGCCCGCACCGCGGAGACCTCGCCGGGGTGGCCCCGACCCCGAGCTGGCCGCGATGAGCCGGTCGCCGCAGCGTCGGTGGCTCCCAGCCGGAGCGCGAGGAGGGTGACCTCCGGCGGGCCATTCTTGGGCAGCAGTTTTGGGGGAATTTTTTCTCGTCACCGTCCTGGGTGGGTGGGTGGGTGTCGTCGGAAACGGGTTTATACCGACCCCAGAAGACGTTGGGGCTCGGTCTGCTGCTCTCCACCCAAACGAGGCCTCGTTTGCCCCAAGGAAGGGGTCAGACAATAGAGCAGACATTGCCCTTGCACTTCACACGCCGTCGCAGCCGCTCGGGGCAGGCTGTGCAGCGACGTCCAGCCCAGGCCTCGCCTCCCGTGGGCGCCGGGAGGTCGTGGGGCCCGGTCCACAGCGAGGTTCTGACCGGAGAGCAGGAGGTGCTGTTGAGAAACCCCTGCGTCATGCCTTCTGGAGGGCGCTCCCCGCGACCTTGCGTGTGAGAAACACGTTCTTAGGGTGACTGGTTAAGAAATACACTCCCCCCCCGCCCCCCATGTCAAATAGAGCTTAACCTGTTTTGTAAGTAAACTTTTATTGTATGAAATAGAGGCTTATCTTCAAAGGAGCCTTAGCACACTTTTTTTTTTTTTTTTTTTGCCTTTTCGTTCCTCTTTTGCCTCTGAGTCATTTTTTCTCTGCACGATCATGTGGGGTGAAACTTAGACTGAAGTCACCGTTTGTCAGGGACACCATTTTTCTTTGAAATGAACTGGTGGCTTCACAGTGCTCCGCATGCAGAGCAAGCATTCACTAAGTGTCCCTTGAGTGGATAATTCCATGGCCTTTAGTCAAGAAAAGAAAATACTGTTACTTCCTTAATGTTTTGTGACCTGAACCCTTTCTTGCTCTCTTAAATAAATGTGTATTATTAGACCTGTTACTTCCAACTAGTTTAAAAGTAAAACATCATGCAAGAAGGAGAAATGGTACATGAATTTCTACCCGGTCCCCCTTACCTTCCTCCCTCTCATCTTCCCAAGCAGTAATAGATGAAATAGAGGGTCAGAATTCAGGGGTTACGAAGGCAGTTTATATTAACCAAATGTAAGTTCTTAGACTTGTTTCTCCTACTGGAGTTAGTGTTTCTGTCTTCAACGATGTCATTACGGCAGCGATGGTCAACCGCTGTGCCACAGGCATTTTTAAAACATGAACACCTGACTATTTAGTCAGGGGCTCTGACCTCTTCCCCTGGGATTGCCAAATAAAAAAAGGACAACGGCCAACACAACCATAGCCGGCCAACACAACCATAGCCGTCAGGTGAGAATGCCCTGTGATGAACCATAAATATAGGTCATATGATCGAGTTGCATCTTATTGGTCAGGTTGGATAAGGAGACATCTGATTGGTTCATTCTTGGTACCAAAAATCCTTAGACAGGCACCTGATTTTTTAAAAAAAGTCACTTTGGAGCAAAAGGGGTAGATAATTACTATTATTTATTAGTTTTTATTTTTTTGTAAATCAAAATTACACCTATATTTTTGTCAGATCGGCAAAAATATATATATTTTTGTGTGCCACAGAATTTTAGTAATTAGTTTCCATGTGCCATGAGATGCAAAAGGTTGAAAATCGCTGCATTACACTACTGTCTGCCTTTGCAGCCTTCATACTCAAAAGCATTTATTAATGTGTTGGTAGCATTACCACTCCTTTCTTAAAGACCCCCATGGGGGTCCCACCCCCTCACCCACCCCCAGCCTCGGGACTTGATGCCCATGCTGTTATCCAGGGTAATGAAATGCCTCCTAATGTGCATGGCTTCAAAGTTTCTAGCCCTAGTGTCATGATTCAAGTTTGACCTGCTAGTGACACATTATCCGGGTGTAAGCCACAGCCTCCCCCCCAATCCTTGTATTTCCTGCTCTTGGCAGGATTGAGCAGGTCTTAAAACACAGTGCCTCCTAGGAGTCACTGTATTACATTTTGAGAAGCACTGCCCCTAGCTGGATGATCCCTGTGACCTTGACCAATTTAGTTAACTTTTCCACATCCCCGTTTCCTCATTGTAAAGTGGAAATGTTAGTACGGAATTAGTACTGGTTTTCCTTTGCCTCCTGAAAAGACTGCAAATTAATTTTTTAAAATACATGAAGGAGATGAATTGCTTCAAGGACTATGGTGAATTTTTAAAACAGGAGAGCCTTTTTTAATATATATATTTTTTTATTTTAGAGAGGAAGGAAGAGGGAGAGAGGATAGAAACATCAATGATGAGAGAGAATCATTGATCTGCTGCCTCCTGCATGCCCCCAGTGGGGATTGAGCCCGCAACCCAGGCATGTGTCCTTGGCCGGAATTGAACCTGGGACCCTTCAGTCCGCAGGCCAGTGCTCTATCCACTGAGCCAAACCAGCCAGGGCCAGGAGAGCCTTGTTGATTTGAAGCATTGAGACAACTTCATTAAGGAGATAGTAAAGTAAAGCACCTTCATAAAGGTGCCCTGTGTGAGGAGAGGAAGGAAGACTTAGATGTTACATCCTCTTTCCTGCGAGACCCCTGCACATCAGAAGACAGAAAATTGGGTGATGAGGTTTTCAGGACCTGGTGGGGCAGGGAGAAAAAAGGGCAAAAGGGAGAATTTCTGAATCTATGTGTACCTAAAGCCCCTTCCTCATTCTCCTCTGTGACGGAACAAGTGTAGGATAAAAGGGTGAAATCAGGTCTGTGCCTGAATCAGCTTTCCTGGCCATTCCTGTTTTCAAGGTTTCCCTTGTTTCTCTTTAGGCATCCACACATCAAAGTTTCAGGTTTGTCGCGGTGGCTCCCTTAGCAGTAGGTTGGGGAGGGGATGAGGAGGAAGCACAGGAATTGATGTGCCAAGAGTTATAAGCTCATTTTTTTCAAACATACAGGACATTTTCAGACATACAGAAAAGTAGGAAGAGTAGTATGACTACTGTTTACCACCACGTAGATCCAGTAATTGTTATGTATTCACATTTGCTTTATCTCTGAATAAGAGTGTGTGTGTGTGTGTGTGTGTGCACATTTCATAGCACTTTTATCTCAGACTCCGCTGTACACCCTTATCCTCTATCTGCATTACTGACCTTCTGGCATATACTTGTAGATGGCATATACTAGTAGATAGATAGATAGATAGATAGATAGATCTTGTTTGTTTATTGTTCCACTTGTTTGTTGTCTGTCTTCCCCCACGATTACGTAGACTTCACCAGGGCAGGGGTTTTCCCCTGTTTCCTTCACTCCTGTCTCCCCAGAGCTTGTACATACCAGACACTCAATGAAAATCTGTCGAATGAATGAATGGATGTGCCAGTATAATAACCATAGAGAACACACACCCACAGCACTTCTAAAGGATGAGTTAAAAATATCACTCGGAGTTCTGATCTTTGCTTCCCGCCTTCTAGGAGACAGTCCTTCTTACTCTGTGTGGAGTGGAGACCTTTCTTTGGACACGACTCTTAGGGATGGGGGGGCACTGAGAGGTGTGAAGCCGCAGGGTGATGCGATGAAAGGAATATTTTAGAACGATGACTCCAGGGTGATTGCCGATAGAATGAAAGGGAAGGAAGACGCTTTGTGCCGCCAGTTAGCTGGACGAGCTTGATAAATTTCCGTGCTAAGGTGGGAACGGAAAGGAAGGAGCCCACACAGGGAAGGATGCTTTAGAAGGACTAGCCCACAGCGTTTGGTGACTCCGAGGGTGCAGAGGAGGCATGAGCAAAAAGATGACAGATACGAGGGTGGGGTGGTGGGTGGAATGGCAGAGCTGCTTCTGGGGCGCAGGAGATTCAGAGGAGAGCCTTTGGGAGGCGAAATGGGAAGAGATTAGCATGGAGCCAGTTTTAGAAGTGCTGACATTCACCAGATTTAACTGTTTTTCAGAGAGGAATGGAGATGGGGAGAGGTCAACACTAGAGCGTCACATTTTTAGAAGTACAGTGTCATTTTGTGGTAGAAATGCCAAATGGGGTAGTTACTTGGATGTCAGAATGAATTGTCACTGCAGCCTTTGCGTTCAGTTTCAGGTGGGTTTGGATTAGACATCTAAGCAGTGGCATAAGTGCGTATCCCTTTAAATACAAATAACGTTTAGTTATTTACTCTAACTTCTACCGAATCACCCCAGGGTGCAGTGCAGTGTGGGTGTTGGGGCAGATTCAGGGGCCTTTTCTGGGTGCACAGTCCCTGCTTGTTAGATCACTTGGGAAGGGACTTGAGCCATCCTGCAGTGTCTGCTTAGTTTGCAGTGATCTAATTGTTTGCTTGTTATTGTTTTTTAGAGTTATCATCACCATGTTGGTGACCTGTTCAGTTTGCTGCTATCTCTTGTAAGTATGTTTCTCTTGTAAGTAATTTTTTCCTAAAATA
The DNA here is from genome assembly GCF_027574615.1 of Eptesicus fuscus. Lineage (NCBI taxonomy): Eukaryota > Metazoa > Chordata > Mammalia > Chiroptera > Vespertilionidae > Eptesicus > Eptesicus fuscus. Next base: position 103,628,723 of record NC_072478.1, read on the forward strand.
ATAAGCATTATTCGTGGCATTTGTAATGTATGTGATGGGAAATGAAATAAGTGGAGCATGGTTGTTGTGAAACTTTACAGCTTTGTTACAATGAAGCTTGTTCTCATGTGTGAAGAATAAAATAATATCTGAAGAATAAAAGTAGCACACTTTAAAAAAAATTTTTTTAAAAAACCCCACAGAATTAAAAAAAAGAAAAATAGCACACATTTTCTATGTTCAATATTTATATTTACATAATTTTGTAATTATGCCATTACTTACATAATCTATACTAATAAAAGGGTATGCTAATTAAACCGGGAGACTGGACATCTTTCTACCTTCCTTCTGGACAAAGCCACAGTGGTGGGGGCCGAGGCAGAGGCGGTTAGGGGCGATCAGGCCAGCAGGGGAGGGCAGCTGGGGGCCATGGGGCTGGCAGGGGAGGGCAGCTGGGGGCCATGGGGCTGGCAGGGGAGGGCAGCTGGGGGCCATGAGGCCAGCAGGGGAGGGCAGCTGGGGGCCATGAGGCCGGCAGGGGAGGGCAGTTGGGGGCCATGATGCCAGCAGGGGAGGGCAGTTGGGGGCCATGATGCCAGCAGGAGAGTGGTTAGATGGCGATCAAGTCGGTAGGCAGGCAAGTGGTTGGGAGTCAGTGGTCCCGGATTGCGAGAGGGATGTTCGACTGCCGGTCTAGGCCTAAACTGGCAGTTGGACATCCCCCGAGGGGTACCGGATTGGAGAGGGTGCAGGCCGGGCTGAGGGACTCCCCCCTCCCTGCATGAATTTCGTGCACTGGGCCTCTAGTTAAATATAAGTATATTTACATAAGAACTGTACAGATACTCTCTCCCTTTCCAACCCAAGTACAGTTTATACTCACCAGAAATTGTCATTGTAGTGCTTTGTATTTCACTATTGTGAAATATTTAGGCCTCATTTCACTTAAATATCTCACCATCTCACTTAAATAAAGCAATTCTTTTTTGTTTGTTTGTGTCCATGGACTATGCATATATGTTCTTTGGTTAATCCCCCCGCCCCTGTAAAAGTCATACTTTTTTTTTTAAATATATTTTATTGATTTTTACAGAGAGGAAGGGAGAGAGATAGAGAGTTAGAAACACCGATCAGCTGCCTCCTGCACACCCCCTACTGGAGATGTACCTGCAACCAAGGTACGTGCCCTTGACCGGAATCAAACCCGGGACCTTGCAGTCCACAGGCCGACGCTCTATCCACTGAGCCAAACCGGTTTCGGCATTCTTTATTATGACTGTTCATCTACTGAACTGAAGTTGAGCTAGAATTGTAATCAAGTAAGAGTAAGAACAATTTTTTAAATTAAAAGATTTTATTTATTTATTAATTTATTTATTTTTCTGAATCCTCACCAGAGGATATTTTTTCCATTGATTTTCTTTGGAGAGGGTAGAAGGGAGTGAGGAGGAAGAGGAGGAGGAGGAGAGAGAAAACACATTGATGTGAGACAGAGAGACATCGATTGGTTGCCTCCTACATCCACCCTGACCGGGGCTGGAGATCGAACCTGCAACCCAGGTAAGTGCCCTTGACCAGGAATTGAACCCATGACCCTCCAGTGCACAGGCCAACACTCCAACCACTTAGCAATCCAGGATGGGGCAAACATTTTTAAATTTAAAAGTGTAATAATTAGCATCTATTTGAATAGATTATATTCATTTATATAAACTGTTGAGTAAAAACTATTTTTAGGGTATGTAAGGTAATCCTCAACATATGTTTTTGGGATACTGTTATTTAGCCTCATGAGTGGCAGAACTGCAGTTTAACTGTTTGAAAGATGTTTCCAGCTCTTGTCCACCATGTCCCCTTCAGTGGGGAGTGGCACCAGGCAGGCCCCGGGAAAAATCTGAATATTAGTCAGTTCATGGAGAAAACTTCAGAGTATTCAAAGGCGAGCTCTTACCTCTTCTGCCTACATTTAGACCATTTTCCCCTTCGCACCAACGTGTTGTGACAGCTGTGTTGACTGGGTTCATACTGTCATCGGTGTGTTCACAGAGGTAGTGCACAGATTTCCAAAATTAGGTTTTTCTTTTCCTTGAAACCTGATTATATGTCCTACTTATTAGCAAGTTACCTGTCTCAACATTGGGTGTAACTTAAACCCTAAATATTTTACATACCTGCTTCCACAAAGGGGTGGGATTCTGCAATAAATCACAAAGTCAAAGAAAGCTTCACTGTTTGGTGCTAGTAGGTACCAGTTATTTCTTGAAAGTACCTCTCGTGAAGGAAGACACACCCAAAGAAACTGGATTTTCTAGACAAGGTCATGTTTTGAAATACATTCATGGACTTTTTAATTGCCTTCTGTTTGTGGCAATATTTTCCTCTTCCCAGTTTGTTCTAGTTGAAGGTTAGATTCTGTGGGGCGTGACGTGTGTGAACTCTGAATAAGCCAGGATCTCTGCCGGTGTGACCAGTTTGTGTTCATAGTTCAGCAGAGGAAAGTCGATTTCAAAACAGAAATCCAACTGGGGCCCGGCCATCGTGGCTCAGTGGTTGAGTGTCGACCTATGAACCATGAGGTCATGGTTCAATGCCCAGGTTGTGGGCTCCGTCCTCAGTGTGGGGCATGCAGGAGGCAGCCGATCAATGATTCTCATCATAGATGTTTCTATCTTTCTCCCTCTCCCTTCCTCTCGGAAATCTATAAAAATATATTTTTTTAAAAAAGAAATCCAGCTGGGGACAGGCTAAGATTGCTGGTGAAATGTCAGATGGGAAACTGGATATAAGGAGCGATAGCTGAGGGCCTGAGACTAATGTCCTCAGGCAGTGGTTGTCTACTGGGGCTGCCACTGGCATCCGGTGGGCAGAGGCCAGGGATGCTGCTGTACTTCCTACAGTGGACAGGACAGCCCCCTCCTCCCAGCAAAGAGCTATTCAGCCCCAGATGTCAATACTGCTGCCGTTGAGAAACAGCCCTAAAAAAGAGAGGCCAGGGCCAGAGCTCAGGAATGCCAGCATTTAGGTGCACGGATGAGGAAGGGCCAGAAAACGGCACCCTTGAGCCTTCCCTGTTGAAGTAGGGGGAGTGGCCAGAATGTATGAAGGAATCAGAGGGTAGTAAACTCAGCAGGCATGCACCCCAAATTGGAAGTCAGTATTCCATAAGAGTGGGAGAGAACTCTCTGGAGGCAGCATGGGGGGGGAAGGGGGGGGGGCAAAGAAGTTTGTACTCCCATCGCCAAGCCTGAGCCATCTGGTGTCAGCCTTTCTGATTGAGAGCTTCCGGGAGCCAGGCTTCAGGCAGCTGGAGGCAGCCTCAGGGTGAGAATTGGAGGAGGTGTGTGAGTGAGTGAGTGGCAGCTCTTGGAGCAAGTTGCCGAGACCCAGTGGAAGCGGGCGGGAGAGGGGGAGGGCGGATGTTGGATCAAGTTGTGAGATGAGCAGACAGTCTGGGGAGGAGTTTAGATCATGGTAGATGGTCCTGGGAGGTTTGGGGAAAAATATTTTTTCTGGCAAAAATTGAGATAAAGAGGATAAGAGATCTGTTGAGCGTAGCTCTTACAGTTCCTGCTGTTGGGCCAGAACTGCACCTGAGGCTTCCATCGCGGGCAGTCGAGAGGCCTGGCGGTTGGGCACGCTGCTTGCCAGCCCCGGCACTAGGATGTTGGGGTCGGGCTTGGTTTTGTTTCTGTAGTTTGGTTTCCCAGCACAACTGCACCGTTGATTGAAGAACTTCCTTTCTCCATTCAGTTGCTTTGGCATCTTTGTTCAAATGACTTGACCACATACGCGTGAGTCTATTTCCAAACGATCTGTTCTGTTCAGTGACCTCTTTGTCGAGCCTTTTGACATACCATACTGTCTTGGGTATTGTAGCTTTGTATTGAGATCAGAAGTCTGAGTCCTCCGTGTGTGTTCTTCAAGGTTACGTGGCTATTGTAAAGTAGCCACGTACGTTTCAGAATCACCTGGTCAGTTTCTCCAAAAAGGCCTGTTCACTATTTCTTCTTTCGTCTCCAATCTGTTAGTAGGCCCACCCAAAGATTTTTTTTTTTCAGTTTGTGTATTATACTTTTTAGTTCTAAAATTTCCACTGGGTTCTTCTTTTCATTGTTTTAATTTATTTTCTGAGATTCCCAATCTCTAGTACCATCCAGTAGTTGGTTTTCACATTTTGTTATTAGAGTTTATTAATATACTGTCTATAGGATGAGTTCGATACTGCTATTATCGGAACCAGAACCTCACCTACGACATTTTTATTTTTAGGTAGTACAGTTTTTATTTATTTTTCTTTTTTTTTACAGTTTTTATTTCTATAGACGTTCTTCTGCTTCTTTTACAGTTTTGCTTCCCCCTCCCTTTTCCTTCCCTTCCTCTTTCCCTCCCTCACCCTCTTCCTTCTTTCTCCTTGCACATATTTTAAGCTTATCTTATTTCTTAAGACATAGTTTATTTATCATCTGTATCTGATCATTCCAGTATCTAAAGCCCTTCCATTTCTGTGTCTGCTCTTTGCTGCCTTCTACTCATGGTACCTTGCTTCCGTATGTGTTCAGTTATGGTTGACTGCAAGCTGTTAATTTTCCCTATAATTTTATATGTATCCCTTCTTCGAGGTCTGGTATGAAGGTGGGCCCCTCCTAGAAAGGATTCACGTGGCTTCTGTTAGATGCCTAAGCATCACCAGTGTGGCTTAAATTAAGTAAAATTCTTGATATGTGTTTATTTTTTAGAAACCAGAGAATGAATTTGATTTGTAAACCATTATGATAACCAGTTCTCAGTGATGACCAGTTCTTCCTTCTTGGTACTTATATTTAAGACAGGTGATTTTCCTGGCATTTCTCTTGAGGTGGTTCTGCTTGATTTGTCTTTACCTTGGGGTCTTGATTTTTTGTGGGGAGGTATGTGAACATTGTATTCGATTCTTTGCCTTGGCTGGGCCCTGGGCTTTATCTGCTGTTCCCCATGTCCTGTGAGGTCTCAAGTTCATCTGCTTTAGTATATGGTCTCAAGGAACAGAAAGCTATCTGCAGTCACTTTTCTTTCCTCTCTGGATACTTGCCTTCACTCAGCTTTTTGGTCTGAGAATTACTTACACTTCTCTCATGGATACATTGAAAATATTTGGCTATCTTGACTATTTATAGTGGAAGGGAAATCTGCTAGATGAAAAAGTTTATTTTTCTTATTCTGACTGTATAATTTTTTCCCTTTATAATTTGGCAGGTAAGAGTATTGTTACAGACTTTGAACTGGAAGGCCTGGTATAGAAAGTATGGAGAAAAGAAAGGAAAGATATTTCAAGAGCTGGCAAAAATAGGGCATATCCCTGCCGTATAAAAGGGTCATTAAAGATAGGGTTGGCATAAGGTTAATGAAAAATCATTTTGTGCCTTCTCATCTGGAGCTTGGGGTCCTCTTCTAAGCTCCCATGGCTGTGGCAGAATTAAGTTCCTTGTGGTTGTAGGACTGAGGTCCTACAACCTGCTGGTTATTCGTTGCGGGTCATTCTCAGCTCCGAGAGACTACCCACATTCCTTGTGGAGCAGCCCTTCCAACTTCAAAGCCAGGAATAGAGTCTCCTTGTGTAAAATCCTTCTCATCCTGTAGCAGTCTGAGTCTAATGAGATAAAAACCACACAGTAGCTTAGGCAGAGGAAGTGGAACAAAATTATTATAAGCTCTGACAAAAGAGTGTAAGATATAAGGAAACCCAATATGATCCTCGGGCTGCGGGAGACCCAAGGAAAGACAAACTTGAAAGGGATTCGGACCTCGTTGGAGAAGGTGTGGCTCAGCCCACCCGACAGCAGAGGCAGTTTGTTGGTGTGGCCAGGCTGGAGTTGGTGGGCTAGCAGTATGCCACCTCCTGAGTACAGGCAGGGGAGCAGGTGGCCAGGGCCCGGGTGTGTAGCCAAGTTCCTGTGCCAGTGCAGCAGGCCTCCAGAGCCTGCGGCCACGCAGGGCCTCTGGTTTGGGGGTCAGAGGGCTGCAGGGAGCTTATTTCCAGGCTGAGGCTGTGAGACCAAAGAGCAAACATGTTCTGGGCCCGAGCCTGCTCGGGCTTCACCAGATGTCCTCGTACCCACTCCACAGACTCCCTATCCCCGCCTGCAATTTCCCTCCAGCTCCCTCTACCGAGACAGCTTATCACTGTGCTCTCTGTAAGGAGAGAAAAAGGAATTCAGTTGTTTGTCTGAGTGCATACTAAAGGAAATGTTCGGAGCTAATCACTCATAAGTGATACACACGCTCCACATGCCTTTTGTCAGGGAGAGCCTGTCCCTTTTAGGAACTCTCCCAAGTAGGTCACGTCCACTCAGGATGACTTCCCTTTCCTCAGGCCAGCTGTCTGTTAGAAACTGATCACAGGAGTGACCATCATCGTGTTCACTCTCTTGGGTTTAGACAGGGTGTGCATGCCAGGGGTTGGTTATCTTGGGGGACATCCAAGAATTCTGCGTACCACAGAGGGGAGGGGTGGGAGAAGAGGCAGAGACGAGGATGACTCAGTGCTGCATGAGGAACTCCTTTGTGCAGTACACAGGTTGTATTTCATTCCGTGCCTCAAAGCATTGTAGCTGTCTCATGGGAAAGAGAAGGAGTAACTAGTATTTATTAAATGTCCGTTTGTCAACTACTCCATAGAGCACTTTCATATACTAGTATTCTCTCTTTATTTCTTAACATCTGGAGGCAGGGATTATTATCTTCATTTTACAAAAGGGGAAACTAAGGCTTGGGGTTGTAAGGCCACTTGCCTGGAGACAGTTGGCTAATATTTATGACTAGTGACCCAGTGCACGGATTCGTGCACATTGAAAGGAAATTAATTAGAAGGGGCTGGTGGGGCAGGACTGAACTAGATGGGCCAGACACGCCCTGGAGCCAACCTTCCGCAGTCCCTGGTCCCTCCCTGGTGTCTGTGGAGTAAGCAGGGGTCCCTCTGGCAGGTGGGGTCCCTTGGCCTGCCTGGCCTGCGGGGATTGGGCTGAAACTGGCTCTCCGACATCCCCTGAGGGGTCCCCGAGTGTGAGAGGGCACTCTGCAAAGTTGTTGTTGTACAGTGTGTGGAACGCAAACGCAATAGTGCAGTAAACCAGATTTGGGGGCCAACAGTGCCCCAGCAACAACATAACCCACAGCCGAAGGTGAAATCGCAAGGCCCCTTGAGGAATTGGGTTCCCTCTTATCTGGTTTTGGGATGTGTCACCGGAGAACCACCGCTGCCAAGTCACTGCAGCTCAGCAGCTCCTGTGTTGAGCGTCTGCCCCCTGGTGGTCAGTGTGCGTCATAGCGACTGGTCGGACGGTCAGACACAGCACATTAGCCTTTCATATATATAGATAGATAGCTGGAATTAAAACCCAACCCTGCCCAGTACTGAATCCATATTTTCTAATAGCATCCAATAATATGTGTCTTTGAACAGGTTTGTGTCAGTGGATTGGGATGAGGGCAGATAATGGAGATAGTGCAAGTTGCTCTTCTGTGTCTCTGCTGTCTCTTAAGAAAGCCACTGATAGAGGTCACTCGTGTCATCGCCCTGGCTGGAGAGACAGTGGATCAGAAGAGAAGTCCTTGCCAACAGGGAAGCTAGGCATTTATCCGCTTGATCTGTGCGTCACCTGGAGGTAACCATGCCTCTCTGTTTCCTGTTCTCATATCTGAATGTGAAACAAAAGAACAAAGCAAGATTTGAGAGAGCTGGGTGTAGCCTTATCTGTGGGGGAGGACATACTGTCTGGTTGGAGAATCCTGATAATCCAGAGCTGAGCTCCTGACCAGTGGCCAGGGAGTGTGTGTAGAATGAACGCTCCCAGAGCCCAGCCCCCTTCTGTCCTGGCTTCTCTCTCACAAGCTCATGGGCCCCGCAGGGCTTGGTCCCTCTTCTCATTCCTCTTTGCATCCCCAGAGCTGACCTGGAGCATGGCATTGGTAACGATTGTGGGATAAACCAGGACCTTTGTGTCAGCTGGTACAGTGGGACTCCAGAGCCCTGGTCCCATCCGGCCCTTTCACAGATTCACTGGGGTCATTATGCTCTCTAGGGCTTAGTGTCCTGTCTTTAGAATAAGGAGCATGGACTTGACTTCTGGCCCATGCCAGCTCTGCAGACTGATGTCACCGCCCCATAGCTGCCCCAGGCATTTGAATAATCTCAGATGGTCGGTTATGAGGCTGGACTTAGGTTATGGGGACATGTGGAACAGCTTGGCAGATTTGAAGGGTACATTTCGTTCTCTCTTCCTGGACACATGAAATAATAGGATCATTAGAATATGACCTCTTCCTCCACCCACTTCCATCAATTCAGACTGGATTTTCCCCTCCCAGTTCTCCGCCGTGTTTGTGGAAATTTCAAGTCGGGTCGGAGTCGGAAGGGCAGGCACAGAGCTCAGCTGGCCAGAGGGGGACAATTCCCCCATGAAATTTCAGAGGAAAGGCCTGGCCGTTTCCCAAGGAGCTTTTTGGAACTGTGGTTTGTTGGGGTTTTTAAGTGAGATGTTTTGCTTGAATCAAAACATTAAAAATAGTATGGAAAATTAAATTCAAAAAAGTTTCTCAATATGACCTGAGCAAGCAAAGTCGATTTTGTTCTCGCTTCTAGATATTTCTTCCTGACCTCAGGTACCGAAGGCTTGTCCTGGACTTAATCGATAATCAGCAGATGGCTTCTTTATCTCCTTATCCCCCAGATCAATTTAGATTTTGCTAATCGGATGCCTTGGAAACGTCAGTACTTCAGGTAGCTTTTGTAGTGGGAACATCAGTCCGACTGGTTTCTGGTTCAGGAGCTGCTGCCACCTAATGAGCATCGTGAGCACAGGCAAATCATGTAGCCTCTGCCTGCCTCAGTTTCCTTAACTGCGTTATGGGAGGATTAAAGGAAAGGTTCCGGCTGAAGCAGAGCGTCAGGAGTTTCACAAGCGCTCTGGGTCACTACAGTGTGCAGCCAGGAGGGAGGACCCGCCGCACAGCATCACAGAAAGTGCTGGGAGCTGGTGTGAAGACAGGGGACAGTCTAGTTCGGGTGCTAACATACTTTTTAGTCAGGTGTCCAAGCCTTAGCCGGTTACTCCAGTCTCTGATGGAAGGACGGGCGCTGCTTTTACAGTCGGCTTCTCTTGCCTGCTGGGGTTGGGGAAGTCCTGGGCCTGTGTGGAATTTTCCGTGACTGAGCTCTGCACCATGAGTGAGTGTTCGCTGCAGTCACAGAGCGTTCCAGTGTGTCTGCCTGTGCTGTCCTCCCCTCTTCTGTTACAGTGTCAGAGAGCTGTTACACCCCAACTACACGGTGTTTTGTTTGTGTTTAATACTCTCGTTCTCAGCACAGATCAGAGAATCTCCTCTGAATTAGCTTTTTGTTTATAAAGTGAGTCAGCTTGAGGTATCTACTCTGGCCCCATCTTCTCAGGTGTCATGTTACCTGTCACAAAACCACCTTTTGTGGGGGGGATGGGGAGGGCAGGTGCACTGTTTCTGTAGGCGCAAGCTTCTGTGCGGTGCTGGTCATAGGTGATCAGAACCGGCCTTTGGATCCTTTGATTGGAAGAATTCTAAAAATGACAGTAAATGGAAGAATAGAGATCCACCGGATAAAGGCCTGGCTGGGTTAGGCTGGTTCCCCTCTCATAGGGGAATTCAAGGTCCTAACACTTCTTTGTTCTAGCTCCGTGGTTCTCAGACGTCATTGGGTGTGTGAATTATTCTTCCAGATATAAAATCGCTGTGAGCGGTAGGAGACAACGTTAAAGACCATCTTGCTGCTGTTCACGTCTCACCCTGGGTTCTGTGGAACACCATTGTGCTTCCTGCATAAGCAGTCCGTAACCCAGAGCCACTCCTTGTCACGTACAGTCCGAAGTGAGCAGTTGTTAAAGCCAACCACTTGGTTCCGCTTTCCTGGGGCTCATCTTAGTGGCGATGGTGGTTAGAGAAGGGGCACTCAAGGGTTACAGCCTAATTGGGAGATGGTGGGCCGAAATGTAACCTGGCTGTACCGGCACAAATGGGTGTGGCATGTGGGCTGTGGGTCTTAGCGTTTGTAGAATGGATAAAGGAACACCCGTTTTTCCTGAGCTGGAGATTAGGTAAAAACACTCTGAGGGGGCAGCGGGGTGGGCTGGAGGGGGCCAATGGGGGGAAAAGGAGGACTATGTAATACTTTCAACAATAAAGAATAAAAACAACACTCTGAGGTAAAGACATGTGAATTCAGGAAATCTTAGATACTTCGACTAGGAATTGAGAAACTGAGAAAAGACAGCTGTACTGTGAGGAAGCCTCGCTGCTTTGTGACGTGTGTCGAAACCAAGGCCAGGTGTGTCCTGTGGGACAGCTGTGCTCCCTAATTTAGCACGATGTGCTATGAACTTGCATTGAAGGTTGGTCTGAACAGAGGAGACTTAGGTTTTATTAAAGCTCCTTTCCCCCCATCCTAATTGAAAAGGGTCCTGTTCCCGCATGATTTCACCACTTTCGTTGTCATTCCTCCCCCATTATTCTTTCAGTTGGCTGATTGCAATTCTGGCCCAACTCAACCCTCTGTTCGGACCGCAGCTGAAAAATGAAACCATCTGGTATCTCAAGTATCACTGGCCTTGAGGGAGAAGACCCGCTGCCCAGCCATCGAGGTGACTATACCCTTGACCTTTCTCATCAGTGTTGTCAGTCACTCAGCTGGAGTTTGCCTTGACTTTTTCTCCGAGTTTTGTGGCCACTTTAACACTTGGCAAGGGCAGGCACTGAAAGCAAACATGATCTCATGAAGAGCAGACGTAAATTTGGGACGTAGGTCATTTCCTTTACCAAAGGATTTATCCACGAGATTCTCTTAAATTCTACTGTGACCCGGCCGTTTAAAACCCAGTTTGATGTACAGGATTGACTTGGCATGCCGTCTGTTAGACACGGTTCCGGAAAGCGACCACTGGTAGTTGCTGTTACAAGACCCAGAAGCTTCAAGAAGTGGCCGGCAGATTTGACATTAGCATTTCTGAGTGCTCTGGATAGAGAGAGACAGGTGGTTTTTGAAAATTGGTCTTCAAACTGCAGCTTTTATTTGGTTCTGAGTATTGGCGGTCAGGAGTGGTAGAGCGGAAAGATTGAAACACCAGCTGAGAGGCAGGAAGCCTGTTGTGTGGTTTGTTCCTCTGTCTCCATCGTTTTGATAAAGTGGAGTCAGCGCTAACTGTTTGGGTTCTGGTGCAGCGTTGGGGCAAGGGCGCCTCTGGTGGCACTGGGCCTGTCAGGAGACACATGGTGTCCGGCTCCCCGGCTTTAGTGATGCCAAATGGGTTCAGGTAACGGCAGCCTGGTCCTCCAGTCGTGAAGTTCTCTGTCGGCCTTTCACCCAGTGATGTTATCCATTAATGAGTGTAGTCTGAATTGAGTGTTACCGTAGAAATTGCAAAATGGTGAGTTTCTAGTTCTACATTTGATTCGATGACTCTTTCTATAAGAACTTCCCCTCATCAAGGAGGATTATTGAGTAACCTTGAAATATAGATCATACAGGAAAAGCAGAATACATTTAACTTAAATTTTTAAAAATTTTCAGACTACAAGTTGTTGGTGCTCAAGTTTCTTCGAGGGTACCCAGTGAGGTTTCTTTTTTTCCCCTTTTTAATTGTAAGCAATTACATTTATTATCCTTTTTATGTTCAACTAGAGGCCCGATGCATGAAATTCGTGCAAGGGGCTCCGCCCTCGCAGCCCCGGCTTCGTTCGGAAGGTCGTTCGGCTGTCCGGTCTAATTAGCATATTAACGCTTTTATTATTATAGAGTGTTCTTTCTTTGGCCGATGGGAGCCTGTCTAGATGGGCTTCTATGTCCTTTTGATACTGCTCTTTGTTCGTCTCCTTACTTTCTGGCAACATCAAGATGTCCCAGACCCCTCTTGTATGTGTCCTGGCCCAGGCTTCGAACCAATTGCTCCTCCAGTTGCTTTCTGAATTCCCCACAGAAAGGATCCTGGCTCACTCGTCAGTCCTCCAGCCCAGCTGGCCCTGGTTCCTTTCAGTGGGAATGGTATTTACAAGTCAGGGTCTGATTGCTAGGTGCGCCTGTTCCTGCTGGGGTGTTGTTGCTTCTAAGTCTCTACAATAGACAGAGCCAGAGGTGTGTACTTTTAAGAAGAAAAAGGATCACGAGTTCATGTTAGCATTTCTAGTTCAAATTTCACGTGACAGCTTCTTTACTTCTTTGGTTTTACACTTGAGTATCATTCACATATACTGAAAATCTTAGTTCCTAAAGACAGTAACTTAATTATTTACTTTCCTTATCCTATAATACATGTAAAATAGTTTCAAAATAACACCATTATAACTACCAACTATAACTTTATTGAGTGCAGTTTAGGATATCTTTTCTGCTTTATTGTTTTTAGAACAAATAAAGAACAGGATGCTGTTTTCTGAAATCCTTGAAATAATTATTTTTTCTGGGGGTTATCAATTTGATATGTAGTTAGATTAAGTTTTATTTTGTGTTTAATTCATGGTAATTTTTTTATTTGCTGCTATTTTGAATATGTAAAACATATTTCCAAAGTCAAAATTATAAGCAAGATATATTCAGAGAAGTCTATCCTTTGGGTGTTTCATTTTGCTTAGGATAAGCAAATACATACGTGTGTGTGTGTGTGTGTGTGTGTGTGTGTGTGTGTGTGTGTGTGTGTTTTATCTCCATTCCCCCCCACACACACACACATACACAGCTATTATGGAAAACATATCTATACTATTCTATAGCTTGTTTTTTCCCTGAACACTGAAGCCTAGAGCTTGCTCCTATCAGTGAATAGAGATCTTCCTCAAGTCTTTTCATAGCCATTGATGTCCTTCTGGGTTTTTCTAGTCTTTTGCTATTGTTAATAAAGCCACAATAATATCCTGTGCATATGACATTGTATTTTTTTTTAGTCATCACCCAAGGACATGTTCATTGATTTTTTTTTTTTTTTTTTGAGAGAGAGAGGGGAGGAGAGAGGGAGAGAGAGCAAAAAGAAAACACATTGATATGAGAGAGAAACATCAATAGGTTGCCTCCTATACACACCTAACCGGGGATCGAAACTGCAACCTGTGCCCTGACTGGGAATTGAACCCACACCTTGCAGTGTATGGGACAGTGTCCCAATCAACTGAGCCACACTGGCCAGGGTGACGACGTATATTTTTGCTAGTGATCTTTGAGTTGGATTCCCTGAAAATGAAATCTCTGGGTTAAAGTTAAAAATACTTTTTTTAGATATACACATTTCCTTCTCTAGGGATTGTGCTGTTTTTGTATTCTCACTAACAGTATAGCCTGTTCCTCAGCTGGATTTGTGCCAATCTGATAGGTAAATAGTCAGCTTTTTTCCTCTTTGCCCAAAGGCGTTTTGATTTCCCTCTTACATGGATTTTTTTTAAAAGATCGGATTCATAACATTTTTTTACCTGCCTTTTTTTCCCGCAAGGTCTCCAGTTTTCTAACCTTTTTAACTACAGTGAATGTTAGGTAAGGATGCCCATGAGGCTTTAAAGCTGAGAACTTCCAGCACTGCCTTCATGACCTCTCCGCGCCTCACCTCCTTCCCTTAGGATTGGGCTTTCTGGCCCTGAATACACTGGTGTGTGGATCTGAAGGTTTCATTGGCCGTCTTTTCATTCTCGTGTGTGTGTGACCTAATTGATGAATTCCTAACGTTTGCACTCTGGTCCACAGCACCAACTGGGGCTGCTGCTTGAAACCCTTATATTAAAAGGTGGTTCCTTTAAAAGCAAAGTGCCAGGAAGCAGAAGGGCACAGCCAGGCGAACCCTAGTTACGTTTATTCCACGTCCGAGGTGGTGATTATGGCAGTACCAGGACTTGAGGCCTGTGGAGTGACCACATCCAGAGATCTAGTGTGTGTAGCATTGGAGCAAGCAGAACTCTTAAGACAGGACTTCACTGTTCTTGGTGGTAAACTCAAAAGATTGAGCTGATTTTGAACTTTGAACTTTTATGATGAAGTGGGATGATGAAGAGGTGCGGAACCCAGATGTAGGCCTTCTTCATCTGGTGAGGAACAGTGTTTGATCTTGTGCATGATTTGTTTAAGAACCCAGGTTTGGAAATCAGCAGGTGTAAGTTAGACATGGTATTCAGCAAGAGGAAAATGAGAAACAGTTGTGAAAGCTTTAGAAAAATTTTATACAGGTGAAGTTGACTTGATCTGAACAATACAGTTGAACACCTCGTCCACCTTTTGCTCCTTTCATCCCTCTCCCTGCCGTGATTTTCTTCCATGTGTCGATAGGCCGAGTGCTAGCATGTTATACTCATTGGCTGCAAGTTTTGTCCCGAAGTGGCCAGAACAGTGCTCTCTCCATCTTCGCCCCCGCCAGTCTTATCCCCTCACTATGGACCTGTCACAGCAAGGCTGCTGGTTTTGTCCATGTCCCGTTTTCCTACCGCCTTGGGGTGTCATGCTAGTCTGTAGTCTCCTGGGAGTGGATTTGGCTTCAGCCCCAGTGTCCTGCAGTTGGTTGGTTTGCCACGTCATGGTACTATGTTAGATGAGCTTATATAGTTTGCCCTGGTCCTGAAGGGCAGAAATTCTGTTTTAGTCCAAAGTCTAGACGGGGCGGGGGGGAGAAAGGGTATTGGTAATTAGGCCCCTGCCCTGGGGGAGCTGTTTTTCTGTGCATTCCAAAAATATTTGAGTGCTCATGAGACAAATAGCACTGAGTGGGCATTTCAGCGAACCCTGTGAAACAAAGCCATGCCTGTGGCAAGCGAAGCAGTGCGAGCTGCTGTGGGTGCCAAGTGTGTCTTTGATCTGATCTCTGCATATTCTGCTGCCACTTCAAACTCAGCCACGTCTCCACTTCCGTTCCTGATGTCACAGTTTTCTCTGTCACTTAGCATCAGAACCTCTCGATCACTTCTTTCTCCTCTTCCTCGAATCCAGTTGATCCTGTTGATGTCTCTGTGTCTGTTCCTTCGGACACCCTCATTTCTGACCCAATCACTCAGCTCCGAGTTACTGCAGTGGCTCCTCATCCAGTCTCCCTGTTCTTACATTCAGTGTGTCCACAAACCTCGCCCTGTGTGTCTTCCTGGTAGAGCACTTCCTGAAGCAGCTCACGGCCTGCCCGGAACCCTCGTCATTCTCCGTGGGCTGTAGCAGGGTCTTTTTAACCTGAGGCCCTGGGTGCAGCGGGTACAGGCCCCTTGACATGCTCTGTAACATGTTGTAAGCTCAGCTTTGTCAGGGTCACCAAAGGTCCCTGAGCCACAAAAGATAAGAAGGACTAGTCTGCAGGTATGTCCAGCTTTCTAACGTGGCGGTCAAGGCCTCCCGGTCTGCCCTCAGACCACGTTGGCAGCCTTTGCTCCGCTTCCCTCCGTGACCTATGGTTCCAGCCGCACTGTTTTCATGTTCTTGACCTACTTAGCTGTACTTACCCTTTCCTGCCTCTCGCTACCTGCAACGTTCGTTAATTTAGATAGCAGGTTAGTAAACACCACTTTTCATTCTTCTGTCTTATTCCGCTCCCCCGTTCTCTTGCGGTTCTTCCTGGTGCTTCTTGGTGAGTGTCCAGCCTGCAAGGCCTTGCACTTCTTTCCTGGCCACTTGGTTTCAAAGCAATGTCTTCCCCCTAAATGTGTTTAGCTCCCCAGCTTTTGCCATTCATTTGACTTGCTAAATACTAGGACACACCCTTGGTTTGCTTGAATACTTCTTGTTGTTCATCTCCTGCCGTAAGTACATACATTACACATAACAATAGACAGGGAATTATTTTGTGAATTTGTGATATCTATCTTTGAATAAAAATATATTCAGCCCTAGCCGGTTTGTCTCAGTGGATAGAGCATCGGCCCTCGAATGAAGGGTTGTGAGTTCGATTTCGGTCAAGTGCCGTACCTCAATAGCAGGCTTGATTCTCTGGCCCTGGTCGGGGTGCATGCAGGAGGTGACCAATGGATGTGTCTCTCTCACATAGATGTTTCTCTCTATCTCTTCCTTTCCCTTCCACTCTCTAAAACACAATGGAAAAATATCCTCGTATTAGGATTAACTATATATATATATCACTCATCCTTCCCTGAACAGATTTTCTGGTCTGCCTTGGTGCTTTGATGTTGTCTTCATTCTCAGTTTTATCTGAAAGTAGCCTTAGTGATCTTCTTACCAGGTGTACCGGTTAATAATGTGGATTTTATAATCAAAATACCATAATCTCAAGAGAAACATCAAAAGTGCTTTATTCAGAGTAATGTCCATCGCTAGCTACACATTTCCCCTATCTTTCAGGTAATTTGTGGATACCGTCCCAATAGAACTTTTCTTGTTTTGAGGCAAACCATTCAGAGACCCAATTTTCCACTTCTTTGTACGTTTTGAAGTGCTGCTCAGAAAGTGCATGTGCCATCGATCGGAACAAGTGGTAACCTGAAGGAGCAAGGTCTGGTGAATACAGCGGGTGGGTTAATACTTCCCAGGCAAGATCTTTTAACGTGTCTTTAACTGGTTTTGAAGTGTGTGATGGTGCATCATCATGAAGCAAAATTACTTTGCTGTGTCTTCTGGAACATTCTGGTCATTTCACCATCAAAGTGTGGTTCAAATTGATTATTTGTTGTCGGTAGCAATCAGTATTAACGGTTTCACATGGTTTTAAAAGCTCATAATACACCACACCTTCCTGATCCCAACAAACGCAGAGCATTGTCTTCTTTCCGAAGCGATTTGGCCTTGCAGTTGATGTTGATGGTTGACCTGGATCAACCTATGATTTTGTGCATTTGGGATTCTCAAAATAAATCCACTTTTCATTGCCAGTCACAATTCAATGCAAAAAAGATTGTCTTTCGTGCCGTTGAAGCAACATTTTATTGATGACTTTTTGGTTTTCCATTTGTCTTTTGTTCAGTTGATGTGGCACCCATTTTCCTTCCTTTAAAATCTTGCCCATTGCTTGTAAACGATCGGAAATTGTTTGCTGAGCAACTTTTAATCTTTCTGCAAGTTGTTTTTGAGTTTGACACGCATCTTCATCCAATAATGCTTGTAATTGTTGGTCTTCAAATTTTTTCAGTTGACCTGGACGTTCTTTGTCTTTCACATCAAAATCATCACTTTTAAAGCATTTAAAGGTGTGTTCACAAGTATCTTGAGATGGAGCATGTTCATCATAAGCTTCCTGAAATATATGATAACTTTCAGCAGCACTTTTCTTCAAAATAATGAATTAAAACTTCCAGCAAGTGTTCTTTTTTTGGCACGAAATTCGACATTTTTAAGCGTAAAAATATCTATGATGTTAACACCTTCAGAAAATTTGACATACGAAGTTTTCAAGCTTGTTGTCGATACAACAAAATAGAATACATATCAAGTCGCATATATATCAACATATGTGTAACTCCATCTATTGAAAAAAATCTGCATTATTAATCGGTACACCTGGTATTTTATAAAACGAGGGTGTGGGCTTTGTCAAGTTCCTTTCCCCCATCCCAGTCTAAGCAGAGAGATAATTAGAATACGGGCTTCCTTAATTCACTCCAAAAGCAAACCATAAGTGTATGCCATTTAACATTACGCTCACTCACATTTATCTTAAATTGGCTATCATTGAGCTTGAGTGAAAATTATTCCCGGATTCTCTGGTTTTTCAAAATTGAAGACCTACTTTTTCATTTCGTGATTATTTGTCCAAAAAAGCCTAAACGATGAGGAGTCTAACAAGTATGTTCTTCCTAGAAAATGAGCAGACAGAACATCTTCAGTGTCCTCAAGTGAATTCCTACTGGGCCTGGAGCTCAGGTCTGTGCAGAGAAGCCGTGCTGCTGGCCGGGGGAGGAGAGAAATGCTCCTTAGATGGGAGAGAATGTTTATGAAGCTGGAGCGCGGGGGGGGGGGGGGGGGGTGGCCTACAAGAGCCACCGGCTCTGGAACTGCCCCTCTGCGCCTGCTGTGGTTCTTTCCTGCTACATTGTGAAACTGGTGCTCTGATTCCATCTTGGGCTGAATGTACCTGCGGCAGGGTGTCCCGGCAGCCTGGTCTTGCCACCACCCAGGGCGGTTGCGCTGCCCCAGCTTGTACCAGTCTCTTGTCTACTTCTGGGCGCCTGGAGCCCGGGCCTGGGAGCCTTTTGCCACGCTGCCCTGTGGGTTCCCCTGGCTCTGCCCACTGACTTGCAAAGCCTCAAGGGCCCATCAGATCTCTCTGCGCACTGTTTGACCTTCAGTCTTGTCAGACCTGCCTGCCACAACCATGTCTCATCCAAATGTAACTAGCCCCTCCCACTTGCGCTTACCCTCAACCTTCTGGCAAACTGTGGTCATAACCAGCTCGTTCTCTTACCGCCAGCTCAGCCGTGTGTGGAAATTGCCTTTGAAGGACATTTTCTCTTACTTGCTTATTTAACTTCAGAAGTAGCATATGTGGCTGTATTTATATAGAGTTATAAAACAGGCTTTACATAAAGGCGTTTCCGCAACCACGTTAGCAGTTGGATGTGTGAAGATGCCTGGTCTGGATGTTTACTGGCTCTGCAAAGGTGGGGTTGCAGCTTGAAGCTTCTAGCAAAAAGGACTCATCTTTGTCACCTACACTTGTGGTGGTGAGAACAGGGAGCTCGCTAGGAGCAACTTCAAGCTCCAAGGACAGGGGATCTGCTCCTAGGAGTCGGACAGAACAGCTCGCGGGAGCCTCGCTTCCTTGCTGTGAGAGGGGAAGGGAAATAGACTCTTGAAACCGAAGTGAACGCATTAGATTCCAGTACGATCGGTCTTAGTCACTTCGCTCTTCCTCTTTCTGTGACACGGTCAAACCTACTTGTGATTCTCAGTGTAGCAGTGTCCTTGGTAATGGGACCTCTTGTCACAGCCCTGCAGCGCCTACCCATGTTTGCAGGTTAACTGAGCACCTAGGCATTACAAGTGACTGCCCGATGGACTCGGTTGATGTCAGCCTGTGCCCTCCTGCGGGTGGGGTGGGACCAGTGACTAGCCCGGCTTTGTTTTGCAGGTCATGACGAGAATTCCTCTAGATGTGCAGTCACCTCCACACCGGGCCGCCTTCCTTGGCTCGCCTGCTCTGGCCATCCTGCCTTAAACACCCACAGCACAGTTGACTCTCATTCTCCAGTGCAGTGTTTGTCCTGTTAGCCTTTTTACACTTTGATGAATCATGTGCCTCCTTAATCGAAACGGTGCCGATGCCATCAAATGTTTATGCACTCCTCTGAGACAGAAGGTGCTCGGGAAACTCGGCATCTCCTTGGGACTGTGGACCTGAAGATGGCTCCTGCCTGCTCATGACACGGGGACCGGTGACGTGTGCAAACGCTGTCACGAGACAGTAAGACTCCGGTGCGGCAGCCGTAGGAGAGCATGTTCAAGGGGAGATCTGTCCCGACAGAATTACACCAAAGTCTATTTTCAGGATGAATTTCTTACTTCTGCCATCTTTTGGAATAAATTATTTTCCTGCTTTCTATGGAAATCTGGTGTTTGTGTTTGTTAAGCTCATTTTTACAAGCTTCTGTGTCTCTAAATAATGCCTTTAAAAAAGGCCTTGCAGTTCGAACTCAGGTTGGATGGATAGCAGTGGCCATGTAGTTTGAGGTGCCAGAAGAGACTGGTAAGTACTTTTCTTAATTGTTCAGTAAGCATTTGAGGGCCTGCCCTAGCCAAGGCACTGGAGGAATCAAAGATGTAGAATTTGCGGTCTGTGCAAGTTCAAGAGCTGTTATGCTATTTGGAGAGGAAGATCAGTCTACATAGGGCCGTTGTGCATAAAAAAGTGGTTATGAGGGTGAGCAGGTAGCAGGTCGGTACCAGCCACAGGGACAGCTTGGAGCCAGGGGTTCATTGTACCATCACACCCTCAGACGTGGGACTGAAGAAACCCAGAGTGAGTCAAAAAGCCTGGCACGGGGACAGTAGTTCTTAATAGCAAGCATCTCAGTAATGCACTATTTGGGGGGCTTTATTCGTTTTAAGACATTAAAATGGATCTAAGTTTTCACCAGCTCATGGCTTTTTGACAGCCAGCCAAGAATGGATTTCCTGTTTTGCAATTTGTACTTTTCTATTCCTCCCAAACTCTGAACTCATTGCTTTGCTAGTCTCACGACCAAAGAGAGTTTCAAGTTGAAATGACTCTTCTGCTTTCATTTTTTTCTTTCCATTCTTTTCTTTGCTTTTGAACATGAAGTTTTCATGAGCGTTAGGCAATACCAATACTTTACATTTCCAGCAAAGGAGCCTGTTTAGCTAATTTCATGGAATCCATAAAACTGACAATTTGATGCCAAAGGGACCATAGTGGTATATGCTAAGCCCATTGTTTTATAGGTAAGGGATCTGAGCCCAGACAGGGAGAATCATTCGCTCAATTCAGCGCAGCTGGTTAGACACAGATGGGGAGGGGTGGGGGAAGGGGTAGGGGGTAGGATCGACAGCATTTCCCACTTGCCACCTTGCCTCACAGTTGTGGCCAGGAACCAGCTCTGTGTCTCAGTTCCATCAGAGCAACTTACTGACCCTTAATCAATCTTTGTAATCGAAGAAAGCAGTGCTGGTGGTTACTGTGGCCACATAGGATGCCGCAGTCTCTGAGCCCTGACCTCGGAGGGAAGTGTGGCCAGCACAGCTGTGCACCTGCATTCTCAAGTCAGTGCATTGCCGCTGGGGATCAGTCTGAAACCTTCCCAGCTCCCACCATGGTTTTGGATCTGAGCCTCATGCTGTCCCTAACGTAGGGGCACTTCCCTTGAGTGTTGCTTTTGCCTCTGTTGCGTTCAGCATCGGCGGTAGCTGCTAGGGAGCCCACAGGTGTGGAGGGCTGCTGGGGGCCTCTTCTCAGTCATGATCATGGTCCCTGCCTTGGCCTCATTCTGTGCTGATCGTTTTTCTACCTTCATTTGCTCTAAGCTGAATAGTGGGAAGTAAACTAGATTACATTGCTTTTTGCATTCGGGCTTGCTTGCCATTTGGTGGAATCTGGTTCCTGTGAGTGTGTTGACTACACGGGGACGGGAGCACCGAGGGCCTGGTGTTGTGCCAGGGAGGTTTGATCATTGGGGACATGGGGCTCAGTGAGCTTTCTAGGGAGAGAAAGGCCCTAATAAGGCAGAATTCAGGCCCGGACCTAGAGCGTTCTCTCCAAACCCTACTGGGACTCCCAGTGGTGGCCTAATGGTCTCAGCATACAGCCTGGGAAGAAGAGCTCATTTTCTAGCCAAACTGGAGATCAAAGCCCTTCCAGGAAGATCGGTTGCAAGTTCCTAGCGGCCAGGTACTGTGTCTGTCACCACCTCGCTACATCGCTGTTGTTGAAATGAGGGAATGATGAAATCAACTCAGATTTTGTGTGGGAAATGCAATAAAATTTCCTCCCCCCCCCCCCCCCCCGGGTCATTTAACCCTTGAGCCTGTTTCCTCGTTTAGGGAATGCGTGAGAATATTAAATGCAATTAATAGGTAAATTCAGATGTGTATTTTCTCCTCACCTAATCCCTCATAACTGACCCATTAATTACAATATGGCCCAGCATCTGAGGTGGCTGCCGTGAATCATTTTTCTTGACAGTTCCCTTGCTCCTGGGCTGGTCCGGCTCAGAGGGAAGAAGCTCCCTCCGGCCCTTTGAAAGGATTCTGGAGAGGTCCCTCTCCTGCAAAGCCTGTCCAGGTGGACCTGGCATGGCCTCTTGGGGTGATCGTTAGACTAGGAGAAGCCCTAACTTTGCAATCTTACTCCATCACTCGCTGGCTATGTAACTTGGGGCAAATCATTTCATTACTGAGCCTTAAGTTTTTTCATCTCTAAGAAGGGGATAACACTGCCCTTTCTGCTGTGTGAGGGTGTTACCAAATGAGATGCTGATGGTGAAGATGATTTGTAAATTATAATTATACTCAACGGGTATTTCCCAAAGAAATGACAAAATCCCTGGGACCTCCTGACAGTCCTTTTCTTTCTTTTTTAAATTTTATTTTTGTACTTTTCTGTAAAGATATGCCCCAGAGGGGCAGCCGGCTGATTTTTTCCCTTTTGTTTTGGGGTTACAGAAAAAGTAAAGGCATGTGCCAGGCTCCAGGCCTGAGCTCCGACAGGGAGATGGATCTCTTAGAAACAGTCAGAGTTTAAGTGGCGGAACCATGTCCTCCCAGGTGCCTCCAGTTCCTGTATGAGAATGGGAGTGTTCCCGGCATGCTTTTTGAAGATGTAGTTTGCAGGGTCATTGTTTTTGTTGTTTTCTTTAAACATCTAATGATGTCTACACCCTTGTCACTGACCTAATGATTATTTTCAGTCATGCTACATCCAAATGGAGGAGTATTGTGGTGCATTTAATAATTTCCCCTGCCCCAGAATACATGCTTAGAAAAGAGGTTGAAAAGACAACAAAATTATTTACGCTGCCTCTGCGTGGTAATTGCAGATGATTTTAATATTTTTTCAGCATTTTCTCCAGTGAAAATGTAACACTTCAGTAAAAAGAAGAAACAATAAAAGTTACTAACGAAAGATAATAGAACATTATGTTAAGAGAAAAAAACCACGAGATTTTAAACTTATGTACATAGCAAAAATCCTGGCAGGAAATAGATCAAAATGTTGATACTAATTTCTTTTACAACTTTGTGTTTTTTCCAAATTTTCCACAAAAGGTATGTGTTAGTATTATAATGAGGAAAAAAAATGGTGGGTTTTGGGTTTTTTTTTGGGGGGGGGAAGCAGGAAGCAATAATAGTGTTAGTACTTCCTTCAAACATATAATTCACACCCCCTTTTCTTAAAAGTAATTCAGGGTCAGGGGAAGTGAAGTCAGATTTATTCAAACACTGAGGCTATTCTCAACGATGAAAATTAGCGCGTTCACACAGCAGTTCTGATGAACTGTGTCCATGGTGGAGGGCAGAGCGCAGAGCACTCAGCGTATAAAACTGACCTCCTTTTGTATAGGTGCTCATAACGACAGCACCGGGAAATAAAAAGGGAACATCGATTTGGACTCAACCCACATAGACAGGTGGGAGCCCGGGGTATTCACGTGCTGGGGTACTGCCTGGGTTAGAAAAAGCCCGCTGCTCTTCCACTCCCAACTGCTCCGGCAAGTCTTCCATTCAGGCTGCTCCGGGCAAAGCCTCCTCCTTGTGTAATGTATTTCCCCAGCTCCTCCTCCCCGCTCCCAGGCAGCTCCCAGCAGGAGAATGCTAGTGGCTGAGGATGCTCTGCAGGTCGTGGCCCTGAGGGTTCCCACGGCATCCTTGGCTTCTTCTGCCATCACTACTGTCTAATTTACAGGGTGTTTTCCCCCCTGAGATTGCAGAAACCTTTGCCGGACAGGATCTCTGGCTTATTCAGCTGTGTGATCCCGGCAGCCTTGCACAAAGTAGAAAAGGAGGTGCTCGATCAGTTTGTAGTGAGGCGCTGACTGGGTGGGGCAGCGGGAAGGAGCTGCAGTCCGCTCCCAGGACTCCCGCAGCCACAACCCTCCTGGCTTGAGCCCGAGTGACACCACCCAGGTTGGCAGGTAGCAGGTGCCCTCAGGGTGTGTGTGGAAAGGCAGGCAGCCCAGCAGGAGCCCAGGTGGGCACTGAGTTGTGGGGGACCCCTGGTACTGCCCCTCCTACCAGGATAGCATCCACAGTTGGCGTGCGGGTTTGTTCATGTGTTTATGCTCCCTGTGACTGGAGTGTGAATGCAGGTACAGCCTATCGCACCCACTCACACGTCCCACTCCTGGCCGGGCTGGGCTTTGTGAACACGGGATGACACCTCAACACGGGTGGGCACCATCCCTGGTTTTGCTGCAGCGTGAGGGAAATTTACGACCTTGTGAATTTCTGGGGGGAACGCCCGCCTTAGATACAAAGGACCCTCCAACCTCACCTCCATTCTGTGAATGTTTTACTATTCACTCCGGCCCTCTGTCTGAACGGTTTACTTCCTGTAATGGAAACCCAGCTTCACAGTTTTCCCCAGATTGGGTCCTTCAGAGTGTGTGTCCAGTTGTAGTTCAACAAACTGTTACTGGCTCCAGGTCTTGGTTCCTGCTTCTTATCAGTCTGTTCCTCCACTTTCTGTTTTTATCGTCCTCCTTCTGGCCAAACCAGCAAGAATGTGTCATTGTACCTGTCCTTCGGGAGTCTTTCCTACAACAAACCCTGCATTGTTCTCGCTCCCTTGGCTTCCTGCTTTGCTATCAGTTAGAGTTGCTGATCCCAACTGTACATTAAGCTCAGCGCTGACAAGACACCAGACCGAACCAAAGAGCAACCCCCCACAGAAACCATTAGTTGTCCTAGAAGTTTTCAGTCCTAGGGAAACAGACAACACAATTTGGACAGGAATGCTGAAGACGGTGAACCCTGAAACAGCCTGAGGGCTTGCCACCTGCTCCGGCCAGGAGCTTTCCCTTCTCTGCTGCTGCTCTTCTCAGAAGCTTCCAGGCGCATCCCCCCTGGGAGGGAGAGTGGGAAGGTGGGAACCCGTGCTGTTGAGCACCCATTATGCAGCAGCTCCTGCATTTAATCCTCAGAGGCCACTTATGACAGAAATCAGGGAAAAGCCAGGTTAGTCACTTACCCAAATACATTGGGGAGAAAATGGCCCTGAAATACACGTCACGTTCTTGACAACCTCCAGAGCCTCCCCTCTTGTGAACGCTCTTGTATTGTCGGCTTTCCATGTCAGTCTGCCTCGAGAGGTTCTGAGTCCCTCCAGGGCCAGGACTGTGTCTTCGTATACCGTTAGACACTCAAGAATGTCCTTTCACTTCCCTTCCCCTGTTCATCACTTAATACAGGCTTGCACATGCTGTCTAATGATGCACCTCGCATTCCCCATAATCCAAGGATATATTAGTTTTTAGGCAACTTGATTTAATTGAGGAAATATCAACATACATGATGTGGATATTAAAAGCAATGAGTACATTAAGGGCTTAATTGGATGGTAGAAGAAAGGAGATTAATGAGAGCAGAAATAGATGTAGTAGCAATAGGTTTTGTGAAGGATGTGGGATCTCAAGTCATGGAGGGTGAATAGGATTTGGATGTTAATCTGTGCATTCAGACCACAAGCTGCTATTAAGCTCCTGTCCCATGGTGGGCCTAGTTCTGGAGAGTGAGGAATCAGGTTAAATAAGTACATGATGGGCTAGGGAAGGGCGTTTGGGCCTGAACTTGGTGCTTTCTGGGAGAAGTAAGAACCTGAAGCTCAGAGCTGTCACATAAAGAACACTGTTTCCTCTTGGGACGTTAAGGCAACGGGAAGATGTGATCTTTCTCCTTCCTCAACGAATACCTTCTAGGGGAGATGAATGAGGGATGGGTGCCAACTGCGAGCCATCCATTAGTATGTCTTTCAGACTCACCCTCAGCAAAACCCCAGTCTGCTCAGGCAAGAAACCGTTTTTACAAGTGTCAGAAGGCCACAGCTTTTCCTGGAGACCTCCCGGCTTTGATTTAATTAGTCTCAGTTCTGAAGCTGTGAGATCTTAATGTATCACACCGGCCCAGAGGGTCTGGAAGGAAGACACTGAGATTCAAATGGATAGCACTCGTTTAGAAGGCATGTGCATGGACTGTAGGTAGGGCTTAGTCTGGTTTCCAATGAAGAATGACACAAACTCTAGGTCACAGAAAAGTTAGGACCTGTGGCAACTATTTTAATTTTTTTCAGGAGAGCTCAGTGTTCGAGTTAGAAGGATTGGAGAGAACATTCAGTTCTAGTCCAGATTCCTGCTACTGAAGAAGCTGGAACACCGAGAGGGCCAGCCCTCACCCTAAGATCTCATATTTGGTCAAGCTCAAATTGGGGTCTTGGGTCCAAGAACAGTGTTCCAAATACATTGCGGTTTAAAGTGGGTCAATGTCGCATATACAAAGAATATCTCTAGAAGGATACAGAGTGAGGGCAACTGTGGTTGCTTTTGAGAAGGGGAACATGGGTGGGAGGGAAATTTAATAGTCACTGAAAACCTTTTTGTACCCTTTGAATTTTGTGGCATGTATATGTTACCTAATCAAAAAAGAATTAATTTAGTTTTAAGAATTCAATGGGGTCCTAAGTATTGCTTTGTTTCCCCATTGTCTCGTGTTTCTGTGAAACAGTTTCCTGACTCAGGCTATCCCAGTATGTAAATGCTTCTACAGGAGCAAGGTTAAGCACTTTGGAAGTGGTGATGGCAGTTGGTTACT
The DNA here is from genome assembly GCF_027574615.1 of Eptesicus fuscus. Classification (NCBI taxonomy): domain Eukaryota; kingdom Metazoa; phylum Chordata; class Mammalia; order Chiroptera; family Vespertilionidae; genus Eptesicus; species Eptesicus fuscus. The sequence continues at coordinate 103,654,917 of NC_072478.1, forward strand.
GCTTTGTGGTTAGAACAAGAAGAGCCTCCTGAACCTCAAGCCAGTGCTATTCCAGAGTCTCAACTTCCTGCCAACTTTGACTGTGGCACAATCTGGCAGGATAAAACCCAGAGAAACACAAATCAATGAGCAGTCAGTGATTTCATTCACTTCAGAGCAGGATACAGTCATTAACAAACCTTGATGGAAAGGTCTCTGTTAGCCAAAACTCTGTCCTTTCCAAGACAACGGGAGATGCAAAGGCGGGAATCCACTGTAATTCACTAGTAAGCCCATTCAGTGTGTAGAGCCTTGTGCTCTCCTTGACCCAAGGAGCTGTTGCCCAATAGAGGCAGTGAAAATGTCTGTGTCCAGAGGGCAGTGTAACAGAGGAAGAGCTAACCATCTGTTGGGAGTTTTTCCAAAAATAGTATTTACGAGAGAGGATAGTATGTGATGTATTCCAAGGAGATTTAATGCATGAATCTCATTGAATGAGTAAGATAACCTGGCTCAAACTTTCCAAGCTAGTTTTTCAATTGGGATTTCAATTGAAACTCTAGATGATATGGAAAATTAGAATGTATATGTAAAACTTAAAATACTACTTTCTGGGTAGTAGTGAAAATACTTATTTTCTCATTGGGTATTGAGAATCTATGGCATGTTGAAGGATACAGAGGTGAGATTAACTTTCCTCTCAGGTTTCTACATATACCTCCCTATTATTGTTTACAAAAGCATGATTTTAGTGGCTGTTAACTGCTAAATCTAGAGCTATCCTTACTTGCTATTTAGCCCACAGTAGATCTTCTAAATGATGTCCTTGAAACAATCTAGTAATACTATCATTTATTAGTTGCTCACTATATGTAAAGCACTGTGGTGCTTTATATTATGTTTTTCACTCAATTCTCACTTCAATCCCATGAGATACTTACATGGAAGCCTCACAGAGACCAATTTGTGCTGTTTCACACATGGTAGAGCAAGGATTCAAATCCCAGGTTGTTATTCAGCCAGTATTTAAGACTGCATACATGCCAGGCAGGAAAGGTAGAGGATAAACAACACAGCTAATCCTGCCCTTTTGAAGCTTGTGATCTATAGAAGTCTTTCTGATTCCAAAGTCCATAGTTTTGACATCGACATTATACTACTTCCCTAGATCTGTGCAAAGATGAGCCACATTTCAAAGGCAATTACTCCTAAGAGAAAACTGGCATCCTGAAGGAATCTGGCCAAGCATTTCTGCTCCCTAATCCAACATTCCCTATGCTTACTAAGGTCAGATTTCTGGTCTGTGCTCAAAATACATAGTCTGAGACCTTAAGAAGTCCAAAGAGCAGTCTGGAAGCACAAGCTGTGATAGCTGGATCATTTACTAGCTGCCTGACCTTAAGCAAATAACTTAATCCCTCTGAGTTTTTATTCCTCCATCTGAAAGTTGGTATATTACCAGTACATGTGCTTGTAAGGATAACTAGATAAGGTGATAAGCCCACCCCATAGGACACGTTCAATAATAAAGGATCGCTGTTGTTACTATAGGATTAGGGAGCCCAAGAAGACCTCAAGCCACTATGTTATAAAGACTTGAAATTGTGTATAGTTCTCTCTCTCTTAAAGGTGCACACAATCTGATCCCTGTGTCTGGGACAGCCTTACGCAATGAATAGTAGTTGAATGAATGAACGAACGAACAACTGAAGGCAAGGTCAGTCTCAGTGACTTAAGTTCAGATGGATAGGGCATTTATAAAACAGAAAGTCGATACAGTCCCCCTTTAAATTAATGCCCGCTGTTCCCGTGGACCCCTTCAAGTTTCAGTGAACTTAAACTGTAAAATGGGCATGCCGACACTTGAGGCCCAACCGCGTAGTGTGAGATCAGAGAAAACACTGGACGTGAAAGCTTTGTAAAGGGAACGTCCACAAGGTGAGGGTGGCGGTGGCCGAGACCGCCCCGCCCACGCTGCAGGGGCCAGCGCCGAGCTCCCGCTCCGCCCCCTCTTCCTGGTTTTTCCCGGCAACCCGCCCCTCCGGCGTCATGTGACAGGGGTGCCCTGCCAGGCCGAGCTCCGGATTGGCCTGGCTGCAGGGCGCCTCGTGATTGGCCCGAAGCGGGCGGGCCCCCGCCTCCCTCCTCCTCCTCCTCGCCGCGGCCCACGTGAGGGGGGCGAGTCACGCGATTTCCGGGAACCCGTCAGGAAGGACATAAACAAAACAAACCCGAGGCAGCATGGAGAGGGGCCGCGGCCCCTGCAGCGGAACCGGACCCAGTCCCTGAGCCGCCCCACACCCACAGGTGAGCACCGCTGCCGGCCGCCCGGACCCCGCAGGGGCCTGGGCTGAAGGACGAGCCGGGCGGGGGGCGGAGGAGGGCCGCCGGCCTAGGAAGCAGCAGCGCTGGAGCTCCGGACCGGGCCGGCGCGGGGCGGGGGCCGGGACCAGGGCCGAGTCTGGGGCGCGCGGGCCGCAGGCTGCCGCCTGCCGGTCACGGGGGCTCCGGCCCCCTCCCCCACCCCCGGCCCGGGACGGTTATATAAAAGCGCGGGGCGGCGGTGGAAGGGACCCCCGGGCGGGAGGCAGGCTAGGTCAGGGGTGGGCAGCGCCGGGCGTACGCCCTGCCGGGCCGCCCGGCTCTTCACCGCTGCCTCGGAGCCCGGGGTCGTGGCTGCCGGCAACCGGCCTGTCAGAGAAGCGAGCGGGTGGGAGGGGCCGGGGAAGGGAAGGGAGGGGAGGCGAGGCTGGCGGGGGAGGAGAGAGAGAGAGGGGGGCGTGTGAGGAAGGGCCGGGGCCACGAAGGTTGTAACCGGGCTGGCAGTAGACGAGGAGGCGCGGGCTGGGGATGGGGGGTTCGGGCAGGGGTGTCTCGGGGGTAGCCGCTCCCCCTTCCCGTCCCCGCCCCAGCGACAGGCTAGAGGGGCCTCCCTCCGGGGATTTGTTTATATGTCTTCTCAAAGCAGCTTGAAGCGGCTCGGAGGCGGAGCCCGCAGCTCGGAGTGGCAGGCCGTGCCGTCCAATGGGGCCGGCGGACGGAGGCCGCCTCGCCAATGGGTGTGGGAGAGGCGGTGCCGCGGGCCCCCCCAATTTGTTAGGCTGTGCCGGGAGTGGGCCGGGCGGTGCGGCCATGTTAGATGGGAGGGGACCAGTGGTGGTGGGTCACTGAGAGGGGAGGAGACAGGGCAAAGGGCGAGGGAACCGGGCCGGGGGCGTTTCGGGTGTCCGAAGGCGAGTCCGATTGGACCGGGAAATAGCTCAGGGGAGCCTGACCCTGACCCGCCGCTCTCCCCACCCGAGCGGAGGAGGCAGGGAAGTACCGAGGGCAGTCCAGCCGTCCCTGGGGGTGGTTCCTGGGACCAGATGGAGCTCAGTCTCCGGATTCTCCCTCTTTCTCGGCCCTACGCTTCCTGACAGACTCAGCCGCCAAACCCCGTAATTGCCCTCCTTTAATCCAAGAAAGCAAACCTTTTGCTGTTTCTGAGCGGACTTGAGCGTTAAGAAGGTACTTGGCTAACTAGCGGTCTGAATTTCTGCACCAGGCCTCAGATAGAGGCAGCAGGGAGGAGGAAGTTCTGCTTTTCTAGATTTTGCAGAGAAGACTAGGACTAGAAAAGCAAAGAAAGTTAAGGGCGCGATTTCCATCCCTCCCCCACCCCCCCATCAGAAAACCCTCTAAAGATCAGGCCCTCCGGCGTTTGCTCCTCCTCACATTGGTAGCTCCTGTAAATGAACCTCAGGAGAAAACTGAGCCTTGAGAAAAGTGTTTATGTTTGAAGGTTCTTTAGGATTTTGTCTTGTGAATGAATACAGGTGAGAAATAGGATCAAGATCTGACTTTTTCTTTTTAAAAAGCAGAATTAAGACGTCTATATAAATCTTGTGATCTGTGGTAAACTGGTTGTCTTATACTTATTTTCCCTCTTGCCTTTTAATCCAAAATTGTCAGGAAAAACACCAAAAAAAAACCCCACAAAAAAGGTGAAGGGGGAAATGGCATGTGTAATTAGAAAATCACTAATTTTAATTTTTCTCGTGGTCATTTTGGCATCATGTTGGCCTTGTGAAATGCTTAATTTGGCTTTGTGTTAACATCAGCTTCCAAGCTGTGACTGCATTGGTATTGTCAAGGGTCCCAGGCTGTTGATGCTTCTTTGGTTAAGCACTTAGGGGTGGTGGGAACACACCTCAGATATATCATATCTTGAATAGCAGGGGCTATTCAAGAGTTGACTGTATTTATTTAGGAATTTGCATTATCTCCTATTTTGTTAACTGGAGAACAATAATAATTTGTAAATAAATGATTTATTGATGTCTATATTAATTTGACGTGATTGACTCTGTTAAGAATATGTGAAAATATAAACTGATTATTTGATAGACTTCAGTTCTTAAATACAACAGCAAGTAAAAAATATTTGCTTGTTTTTTCTCTTATTCTAAGAACGGCAAGTATATCCAGCAGGAGTTATTTGGGTGTAATTCTTTAATAAGACTGATACAGCAGCGTTGGCATTTTTAGGCTAGTAAGCGTAGAAGAGACTAAATAAATCCAGAAGAAGAGATTTGCTTCACTCACGATCCCAGTCTCCGTCATAACAGGTGAAAACAGACTTTTACAGAGACTGTGTCCTACTTAGTTTACCTCGTTCATGGTGGGTGGGTTCTAGGACGTCAGTGTAAGGAGTAAAGGAGTAACTAATATGGTTCCTGGTGGTGCTTAACTGAGTACACATGACAACAAAAGTACATTGAACTTGTATGTTGATTCTACGAACACAGCACAGATGTTAAAAGATTAAGAGAACTAAATTCACTGTTTGCTTTTCAAGTTTAGTTTTTAGTTAAGATTGACAGTGTGACTTTGAATGAATTAGTAGAGGTGGTTACATGTGGGTTTCTATTTGGATGTTTTGGGAAAGAATCCTTTTTCACTGTATTCAGTGGTTCATCTTCTGAGGTAGATAAACTCTTAGACTAGACATATATTTGTCAGATCATTGGTTCTGCTGATTCCAATATAGGGGATCAACAGACTTTTCTGTACATGGTCAAGTAGTAAATATTTAGGCTTTGTGGGCCATATCGTTTCCGTAACAAGGACTTAACTCTGCAAACTGTAGCATGAAAACAGCCATAGATAGTATGTTTGGGGCTATATTCCAATAAAACTTTATTTATAAGAACAGCCTGTGGTCAAATGCTGTGGTATGTCAACCCTTGTTCCAAGACATCAGTCAGTCATTGGGTTTTGAGAACTTCGATGTTCAGAACATGACTTGCACTAATATTTGAGCACTTGCATAATGTACATATCTTAAAGCACATGCCTTGAAGAGGTTTTAGAATTAGAGCACATGGCAATATTGTGTTCTCTGTTTTTATTTCCTTTGCAAATAGTTGTTTTCATGACAAAACATTTAAAGCAAATGTTGGAATATTAAGTTATAATTAAGAAATGCATACTGAGCAAGATTTTACAGTCCAAATAGTTGATTGTTTCTCTTATATTTTCTTAACAAACAATGGACTCTGACTTCAAGTATTAACAATATCACCTTTCTGTTATGATGAAATTAATAACAATGAATAAAAATTAAGGATTATAAAAAAATGCATACTGATTGAAAAAACTTTGTCTTTAAGATAGGATATCTAAGAACCTTAATATATTCAAGCGTATGGTCCTATTGAGGTTTAAAAGTGCATTTAGCATATCATTCCTTACAAAACCATGTATCGCTGTTTTAACCATTTGTACACCATAAGCATCTACAGACGCAAGTGGCGGACCTTTTTTTTTTTAAAATATATTTTTTTGATTTTTACAGAGAGGAAGGGAGAGGGATAGAGAGTTAGAAACATCGATGAGAGAAACATCGATCAGCTGCCTCCTGCACACCCCCTACTGGGGATGTGCCCGCAACCAAGGTACATGCCCTTGACTGGAATCGAACCTGGGACCCTTCAGTCGCAGGCCGACGCTCTAACCACTGAGCCAAACCGGTTTCGGCAGGCGGACCTTTTTTAATTCAAAATATCGTGGCAGTTAATTGGTTAAGTGATGTTAACCAATTAACTAGTCAACACACTTGGCTCATACAAATATCATAAAGTTAATTTGGAAGCCACCTTGATTGTTCCAGTGCCTGAGATGTTTGTAGGGTAGGATACTTTTTCAAACAAACCCTAAAAAGACACAGGTTGCCCCCTTCCCCTCCCTTGGAAAATGAAGCAGAGATATACCATAACCTAAAAATATTACACAGGCAATACTTTTTCATGGGTAGCTTTCGGCTTTGTTTTAATGTGCTATTTTGCCTGTTTTGTTGACAGGAACTGGATTTCAAGTGCAAGCCTGAGAGTTTAGAAAGGAGACTATAATGACTTATTCATTAAAACTGTTTCATCATGTGGCCTTTAACCTTGTTTCTAGTTTTAGTTAACCTACTGTTGGCTGGGGGACTATGAGGAACTCAATTAATTTGTAATGGTAGGGATTAATGGTGATCTCTAGCTCACAGATATTGGACAGTTGCTTGTTATTGTACTTTGAATATGCTAATACTTGGGGCTGCTTATACTTCAGTCTGATGGAAACCACCTCTGCAATCTGGATTCGCTTTTCTCTTAGCTTTTACTGCCTCTCAGTCCTAATCTTTTTAGCATTTGCCCCACTCTACAGTATTTCTCTACCCATTTAACGTGGGCTTAAGGTCAGAGTCAGCTTCTTATTTCTATATCCCCAGTGCTTACCACTGTGCCTGACGCTTTTTAGTGCTTCTGAGCAGTTGAAATAGATGATGCTAAAAACTGCTTATCTGGAAGGTAACAAAGTCAGTCTGCTATTAGTAGAGATGTTGGACTTTTCTTGGTTAGAAGGGAAGAATTAATCACCATTTGCTCAAATAAGAAACAACAACAACCGTTCTTTTAAAAATTGGCCCTTTCTTTTAAGAAGGTTTACGTAGAAGCTATTTTGATGATATCTAAAAATTCCTTGAATTCTTTTGCTAACTTTTCCCAGTGTAATTCCCTTAGTTAGACCTGTTGAATACTCCTTCCAGGCACAAAAACCTTGTTTTTTGTCCTTTGGATTTGTCTTTAGCTCTTGGCACACCGGTTCTCCAGGTGTTTGGCAAATGTGAGCAGAATCTCATTTCTTAGAGGTTTGGGGTTATTGTTCATCTATACATCAGAGACTCTTGTGGGTTAGCACTGTAAACTCATTCTCGCTAGTAATCCCAATTCACTGCTGTGGGGAGGACTGGAGTTGGATGCAGGTGACTTCAGTGGTACTTTGTGACTGCTACCCATTCCATCTCCAGCCAAGCCTCGTGTGCCTTTTCGCCAGTTCATGACCTTCCTTCTAAAATCTGGATATATTGGAGCTGTCCTCCCTAAACAGCTTTCTAAACTAGTCATCTCCCTGCTAATTCACAGCAGCTCTGCTCTTCCAATCATTCTGTCCTTTTAGCACCAAAGCCACCTTCACATCTTTTGTTACAAAGTCATGCTGTTGCTTATTTATCTTTGGGTATTGTTGACTTTAAGTTTCCCATGGAAGCTTCGTGAGCTTGCTGACTTCTTGTCTTGCTCCAGTTTTCTTCAGGTTCTTGTACATTTATTTTCTTCAGTAAGATCTTCTGTCTGTGAGAGTTTAAGGAGCTCCTGTTATTTATAGAGGAAATTCCTTCTTTGACTGCTATATGCCATTCCTGATGCAGTTTGCTTTGTTCTCTATTCTGTGTGCCACTCACTGAGAAATTTAAAGCATTACAGAAATCAAACTTTAAGAAAGGTAGGGCAGATGTGCTCTTGTTCAAACAATTCACTGTGGAGTCCCTTCCGACAGCAAGGCGTCTGGCATCCTACTTGAGTTGTATGAGGTGAGGAACTCTACAGGGTTGGAACTGCTTTTTAGTAAGGGTTTTTGCTCTTACTATTGAGTCTCCTATTGGAGTTGCTTGTGGACTAGCAGAGGAGACAGACATTGCAGTTCAACATTATGGTAATATTTGGAACAACATATTCTGAAAATAAAGAAGAGGGACTACGAACTCTGCATGGGAAAGCTGGACAAGCTTCACAGAAAAGGCAGCATAGGAACTGGAGGTTAAGACCAGTGAAGGAAGCATTCTAGTGCAGGGTGTGTGGGATGGGGTTAGGAAAGAGGGCTTCCCCTAAGGCAGGGGCGGAGGTGGGGAGCAGAAGGAAGAGGAGGCGACTACTTTGTGCGATTTAGGAGAAAAAACTTTCTTGCCTTCCCCTTTCCTCTCATTCTCCTGAGCCTGCTGTCAGGTCTCTGGCCTCTTCTCTGTAGCTCTGACTTTGGTTGGCTGGTCTCTTTTTTCCTCGTTTTTAGTTTTACTTTTAGTCTCTCATCAAGGTCTGATGCACCCACCTCCCTTCTCTGCTGTAATCTGTCAGTGTCAACATACTTTTGATTCTGACCCAGTGCATTTCTTGCCTCCCTTTCACCTCCTTGTTTGACTTTTCCTTTCATTTTGCTTTATTTAAAAAAAAAAAGACAGAACAAAATTTTTTTCACACTGTCTGCTTATATTGCACATGAACAGCAATATATATCTGAGTTGACTCCCTCTTGGGAAATCTTGTAAGTTCAGCTTGTCTTTGATACCTATCCAAGTACAATACTAATTATCCATCTCTATGAATTTCCTTTGGTGAAGCGTTTTCCTTTGTATTCAGATACCATTTCTCATAGACTACAGTGCAGAATATGACTACTTATATGCTGTTTTCTACTTCTTTTGCACCGTAAAATTGTTACTGTGATGAGATCCAATTCAAATTTCACCTTTTCCCGAAGCTTTCCTAAACTTTCCCAGGTCGAGATGGTAGTACTCTTCTCTGTAGTTATGAAGTATTTTCTAACTATCTCTTTTAAAAATCAGCTTTATTGAAGTATAATTTACATAAAATAAAATTCACCCAATTTTTAATTTTGACAAATGTATGCAGTCATTTAACCACCTCTACAGTCATGATGGAACATTTCCATCACCACAAAAAGTTCCCTCATGCCCCCTTCACCCCGACCCCAAGTACTGATTTACTGTCTATAATTTTGTCTTTTCTGGAATTTCATATAAAGGCAGTCACAAAGTTGTTGTTTGTTGAGTCTGACTGCTTTTACTTAACAGGATGTTTGTGAGATTCATGTTATTTTGAGTATCAGTTGAGCACTTGTTATTGTATGGATGTGCCACAATTTGTCTATCCATTTACCAATCAATGGATGTTTGGGTTTCTTCCAGATTGTAGGCTATTGTGAATAAAGCTGCGGTAAACATTCATGTGTAGTTTTTTAAATACCTCTTTTAACATTAACTACCTTTTATTTGGAGGTCAAGAGTGAATGTCCTGGAGTTAGTAGCTATAATCACAAAGGAGCTTTTTGCTAGCTCTGGTTTTGAGACTCTCTAAACTTAAATTCCCCATTTGTAAAATGGGGCTGGGTGGAGATTGGAACAGTTGGAGAGCACAGGCCAGTTAAAGGAATAACTGACTTCAGTGCAAGAGATTCAGTTCAAGTGATCTTGCCAGGAATATGTACCCAATGTTATCAGGTCTAATTTCTTTCTCCCTAAGACAGTGGCATTTGATAATAGGATTTAGGAATTTTATATGAAATTTCCAGTTTAAGTACTGGAAGTTAAAATTTAATGTTTTAGAAGCACTAATGTGTGACTCGAACAAAAATCCTTATGCTAGGCATTGATTTGTGGCTGCAGGACAGTTTGAGACTTTTGCTTTAAATCTTCAGCTAATTTTGTCTTTTGCTTTAAAGTGCGCATACTTCTAGTAGAATGAACTTGAACTTGTTAGGATTGTGTTACCTTTGTTTTATAGATTAGCATCATAATTTGCTGGTTGTCTAAACTTCCAAGTTGAAAACTAATGAATTCCTATAAGTGAATTTTATTCTTTCCTAGATTGTAGGGTGGGACCAGGTTCTTGTTACACTTTGCACTTCTCTGATAGCTGTTGATTCTATTCCAAGATATGTTTTCCCAGCATTAGGGATAGTCAGCCGCCTTTGTTTGACTTTCTCAGAACCCCGTTGAGACAAATACGGTATACATTAAACTATGTGTGTGCATGTGTCTATTAGAAACTGTGTAAGCTGTTATGGATATAAAGATAAATTTTGTGTAAGTGCATTCTCTCGAGTTGTCCAGAATCTCTAGTGAAGCCAGTAAAACTATAAAAAAAGATTGTTTGAACAGTAATAACAATAATCTCTCCGGAGAAGCCCTTTCCCCTTGTAATGTATCTGCCAGTTCTTTATTGTGTACAGAGATGACTAGTTTGCAGCTTTATGAATTAATTACTCTGTGAACCCAAAGATCTTTTGCTGATTAAACCAGCATAATTGACATTCACCCATTTAAAGCTGGGTGTTAAATGACCTGTGTTGTCTGCATGTCCCTTATTCACCCTGTTCCAGGTGGTTGGGTTTTTGTGATAAAGTTTGGAGTTTAGATAACCTAAGATTCTGAGTTGCGTTTAGATTTATACTGTCAGTAGCAGCAACATCCCAGAACACCTTATTCCAAGGAAGAATTCTGAGAATAAAAAACAGCCACCGTTTATTGAGTGTCTTTTTTGTGCCAGGGCTAGATACTTTACACAATATCATGAATCACAGTATCCCTACCAAGAAAGAAGTGGAATTCTTGTATTTACAAATAAAAGAAGGCAAGCAAGAATCAGGAATGAAGTTCCAAATATTCAGTTACAAAGGAGAACCTTCTACCTTGAATCTAGAGTTTTCTTCTCACTGAACAAGCCGTTTAGGAGTATTGGAGTCAAAGAGGCAGCCAGCTTTTCTCAGTGTTGAAAGAAATGACTTTAAAACTCTATTAGTAATCTCTCTGTGTCCCCAGCCCATAACCTCTGTATCAGCTGTTCTATAGTCTTGGCTGGTGGTATAGCCCATTTCACAGAATAGGGGGGAATTTTAAGGGAATTTCAAAATTGTCTCTAGTCTATATTTATGCTACTTTTGAAAAGTTCAAATCTAAGAAAGGAGACAGTACATCTTGAGGAAGAGCCCAGATCCTTGCTAACATGAGTACCGAGGTGGTTAGGGTACGTCCAGGTTGTCCTGTGATGGATATTTCCACAGAATCTTGCTGTATTGCTCAAACGAGTTCCCACCTGCACCATTGTCTTTCTGTGCTGCTGTCATTGTATTGTTCCCTTTTTACATGTTGTAGATTTCTGCAAAACAGCTCCTAAAACAAAATGATTCTTTAAAGCTCCAGTCTTCAGCTGCATTGACTATTTTGTTTTAATTTTAAAAATTTGTGTGGGGGGCGGGGGAGAAAGGGAGAGTTGGGGAGGGATAGAGTGTAACTTGTGGATTCCATAAGTTTTAATCCTCCTCCTTCCTCTTCCCTCTCCTCCCTAGACAAGAATTATCTCAGGTCTTTAAAGTTGAAATTCAAATAGCACTCTCTCTGGAAATTTAAAAGAAAACTAGGGGTACAATTTAAAATATGTTTACTGTATGATACTATAATGTTTGAAGCCTCAAATTAACAAGCTACTTATAAGATACTTCAGAGCACATAAAAGATGTTCAGTAAATATATATTGAATGACTGACTTATTTGCAATGTCTTTGTATATGAAGGTTGTCAAATCTCCTTATCCAGAAGGACCTGTGATCTTAGGGATTTCCTATTTATTGTCAGTCAGCTTTTGTCTGGGTAAGGCATTGCTTTTGGCATTGTAGTGAAACATACATGAAACATAATGGTCATCAAAGATTTTACAATCTGGTAGAGGAAGAAGAGGGAAAACATTAAAAAAAAAAAAAAAAGCAGCATGAAAGGCCAGAGTCTCGTTGTTATAAATCCTTAGTGAAGTGGGATTGTTAGTACCTCAAGGATTTGGTGGAAATTATAAGATCAAGTGAATATTAGTGTTATATTGATAGAAGAGTAGTAGAAGATGGGGTGGGAAAGGTAGTTTCATTGTGTCTGAGTATCTTGAACATTACCCAAGAGATGTTAGAGAGTTGCTGAAAACATGAGCAGAGTGCTAATATGATGTGTTAGTTTAGGAAGAATAATTTTATAATGGGACATAACTGAAACAAGGGGGAGGCTGGAGGCAGGAAGGTAGATATATAGGTCAAATATTGGGTTAGTAAATATAAAATGAGGAGGCAAGTAAGCATTGAGAAAGTGCGAAGGGACAAGGGAAACATACATGTATCCTTGCTACAAGAGAGCTGGCATGATTTAACAAAGTGAGTGGGGAGGAAGAAGACCAAGTCAAGGCTGAGACCCGTGTTCCATGCCTGGATGGCTGAGAACGATGGTACTATTGACAGAATAGGAATGTTTGTATGGGGAGGTAGCATGTTGTGTCTGAGGCATGGGATGTGAATGAACATGGAAATACCTGGATCTCAGATGGCAGGGTTTGTGCACTTGGGTGTTTAACTATTTTTAAAATATGTTTTTACTTATTTTTAGAGAGAGAGGGGAAGGGAGAGGGATAGAGAGATAGATGACCGAGAAACATTGAGTGGCTGCCTCCTGCATGCCCCCTACCAAGGATTGAGCCTGCAACCCAGGCATGTGCCCTGACCGGAATCGATCTTGTGACCGGTTCATGGGTCAACGCTCAACCACTGGGCCATACCAGCCAGGCTGCACTTGGGTGTTTAAGATGAAGATGTAGATTTGCGTGTCCTCTAGATAGGATCTTTGAGACACTGAGCGTAGAGATGGTGTCTATGATGATAGGCTTGCACAGAGGCATCTGTTTACTGAATGACCTTGGCAAATCTCTTATCCTTGCTGACCTTTTTTATTAATATAAAAATGGTTAGACAGAGGGTGGGGGATGGTAATGATGCTAATACTTACTTTACTTCGCCAAATATGAAATGACAAGGTATAGCAATGTGCCTTAGTAATCTATAAACAGCTACACAGATATAAATTTGTGAATATTTTATTGCCAGTGGTAACCAAGTGTGGCTGGGGTTAGAAATGCATTCTTTGGTTCTGTCTAAAACTGTCCCATGCTTCTATTCTTGTACTCTGAACAACTTAACTGACAGGTATCAAGGCTTCAGAAAGCCCCTAATACTTTACAGTGGATAGTTTTTAGAATAAAAAGTAGCTCTTCCAAAAGCCCTGCTTTCATGGTCTTTCCCAAAGCATTTTAACCAAGCTTCCATATGTCACTTCTGTAGCCCAAAGACTAAAGTTGGGCAAAGCCTTTGGAAAGGAATTGAATAAAATTCTGAGAGGTCTTGTGTCTTCCTCCAAAGGTCACCGCATTCCAAGGAGAGATCATTTTTGAGATTTAGTGTCTTAGCTCCTTAGGATTCTCAGTAAAATTGCTTTAACTAAGTTTTTGTGGCAAAACAAATTCAAGCCCCATATTTTTTAAACTCTCGCAATCTGAGGATAAAAGGAGACTTTGGATTGACCCAGAGACAGAGTCCACTAGGTAGTATGGTGGAAGGCTCACATCTGCTCACATCGTAAGTACTCCTTGGCTAGGAAAAGGCTCTTTTCTCACTCAATCTGAGGGGAAAGATATGCCTTCTCCTTCCTTCCTTACCTCTCTCCCCTACTTTCCTCCTTAAAGACCAGCAACGGCAGGATTGGGAAAATAAATAATGCAGGTCTTGTGCTAATAATTCCTGACATAAACTATAACCATCTCGGTTGAAGTTTACTTGCCTGCTTTATAAAATTTGGAGTTCAGAGAACATCAATGTTGAGAATCATTGATCAGCTGCCTCCTGCACGCCCCATGCCCTCTACTGGGGATCGATTCTGCAACCTGGGCATGTGCCCTTGACCGGAATGGAACCCGGGACCCTTCAGTCCGCAGGCCGACGCTCAACCCACTGAGCCAAACCGGCCAGGGCATAGTCACAGGATTTATATTACATAATAAAGGGAGAGCCAGGCCCCCACCTTTCCTCCAGTGTGCTCCTTGCATAAGCAGCCTCCGCTTCCTCAGTGGTTTGGAGATTTGGGGATCTCTGATTGCTGCTGCACCATAAAACAGGTAGTAGCTTGATTTAGTAAGCATCAGAAGGACTGTTTGGTTCAACTTTTGCTCAATCGTTTTCAAAAGGAAAGGAATTATTGAATGGGACATACGGAGTTTAGCAGAATGGATGGACTGCGTGGTTGATGGGTCCTGGTCTGTTAAAGAGCTTGGGCAAATGAATAACTGTCCTTGTCAAACAAGGGAATCTCATGGGGTATACATATTGTGGAAACGTTTAGATTACCAAGTCAGTGGTTCTTCCTTTGTCCCCCTCTCTCACCCTCTCCCTCCCCTTTCTTCCCTTTCTTTCAACTTTACTTGGGGATTAAGCTTCAAATGATTTATTTAAATTGGGGTCAGAACAGTTACCATCTTTTAGAATTTTGAATCTGGCACAGTTTAAAGACAACAAAGAAAGAACCCAAGAACTCTGCCGACATGAAAGAAATGATGAGCATGAACCAGCAAAGATTACGAAAGATCAAAATAAACCGTGGTATATGAATTATATAACATTGTAAATGTGTCAGCATTTCTTACCTCAAAAAATTTTTATTCCTGGCTGGTGTGGCTCGGTTGGGCATCATCCTGTGCACCAAAAAGTTGCTGGTTAGCTTCCTAGTCAGGGTACATGCCCAGGTTGTGGACTTGATCCCCGTTCGGGGGCGCGCAGGAAGCAGCCAATCTATTGATGGTTCATTTTGGTAAATAAATTCTGCCATTTAAACCATTTTTTTAAGTGTACAATTTAGTGGCATTAAGTACATTGACAATCTTGTGTAACTATCACCACTGTCTATTTCTAGAACATTATCATCATCCCAAACAGCCTCTGGTAACCTCTATTCTACTTTCTATCTCTCTGAATTTGCCTATTCTGGTACCTCATATAATTGGAATCATATAATATTTGTCCTTTTGTGTCTGGTTTATTTTACTTGGCATAATGTTTTCAAGGTTCATCCATGATGCAGTACGTATCAGCATTCCATTCCTTTTCATGGCTGAATAATGTTTTGTTGTATGTGTGGACCACATTTTGTTTATCTGTCCATCTGTTGATGGCCACTAGGGTTGTTTCCACCTTTTGGCTATTGTGAATATTGTTGCTGTGGACATGGGTGTATCTGTATCTGTATCTGTTTGAATTCCTACTTTCAGTTCCTTTGGGTATATATCCAGATGTGGAATTACTTTATGAGGAGCTGCTAAACTGTTTCCCAGCCGCACCATTTTACAATCCCACCAGCAACTCGCACAAGGTTTCTGATTTTTCCATGTCCTCGCCAACACTTGTTATTTTCTTTCTCTCTCTCTCTCTCTTTTTTTTTTATAATAGCCATTCTAATGGGTGTGGCAAAAATTTTTGACGGTCTACTCTGATGAATGTTGGATGACTCAGAGTGCTGTTTGCCATTGTGAGGATCCAGTTAGCTCAAGTTACTAAAGGGAACAGTGGCCTAATCCAGTGCCCTCTAAGAGGGGAGCCACAGGGAGATATTGGCCATCCTAGACAGTATCTGCTTCTTCATAGGACATTTTCATTTACAAAGAGGTTGGTGTCAACCTTTTTTCTCTATGTGGGTCAGGGATCAGCTGAAACTCTCAGGTTCAGAAGGGGAATAATTTAGGAGCTCTTGGATATGTGTGAACTCCTGGGGCATACCAGGCAGCTTTTGGGTTTGGCTTTTAAAGGTTGGATTAGTGGTTTGAGCAGTCCCAGGGAGGAGCTTTTGTAAGAAGTCCTTTGACTTTACTTAAAACCTTACTTTCCCTTTTGCCTTGCCTGATGAACATAGTAAGCCTCAACACATTTTCAAATGGAAAATCAAAAAAACCTAGAGTAGGACCTGGTGGAAAAGGGCTATTATGAAAAAGATGGAAACTCTGGGTGTCTTCAAGTGGTACCATTGCTGCTCATAAATCAATCATTTCCCCTTTTCATTGCTTCAGAGTATTCATCTTGCACCGAGGAGCTACTGTTGAATAGCTTTGAATGAGTCCTGGTATAGAAATCTGTTGGTAAATATTTCTGATGGATCACAGTCTTCTCTTCCTTGAAAAACAAACCTATACTGGGAACTGGTGAGACAGAGCTGTGAATAAAAGAAGTAAAGGGAATTAATTTAAGTCTTTCCCCTAGTTTATTTTTTTAAGAAACACTAGTCTTGAGTTCAGCTTGAGGACTGAGTGGAGGATTTTATGATCAAATAAGTTTGGGACATGGCATCTGTCCTATTTACCTATTGGTGATTTATAACGTGCATTAGCACCCAGCACCCTAAAATTTCCAGGAAGTCCTGCATAAAGGCAATATAACAGTTTTGTTTAGTATGGTATTTTCCAATACCACCCTTCTGTTGAATAAACATCTGACATTCCTTAGAACAATTATTCCTTAGGTCACACATTAAGACTCTTACTTTTTATGGACTTTAATATTAAAGCCTTGAGTAGAATAGAGGTTTTCTTGAGCCCAACAATGTGTGAAGGCATCCAGAAAAGCAAGTTACTATACCTTTACACCTTCCTCCGCAGTGTCACTCTGCCATCTAAGCATTAATGTACCCTTTATATCTGGCTCCCTGGTATAGGAGTTAGTTTTGTGTCGTTATGGAAAATTCTTTGTAATAGTAATTACTATAGAAGCTTTCTTCTGTGTAATGGTAATTGCAGTAGAAGTCTTTTTTCTTTTTTTTTGGTCCCCTTTCACTTTTGGGTGGGAGATTTTGTTCTTCGTGTTGTTTCTCAGTACATATTTGGAAGGGTACCAAGCATTTCTGGGAAATGGGTGCAAAACTTTGGGGATGAGGATAATTTGTTGTGAACTTGGGTCATTAGTTTTAGAGGCTATAAGAGTTTATCACCAAAAAGAGGTTCTACTGCTTGGGGTAGAGTTGGCCTTTCCCCCTCATCCTGTTTGCCGCTACCTGAGAGACTAGGAGAGAGGCTACTAAGGACCTTGATGTATCCCAGGTGAATGAGCTCAACCCTTTACATAGGGGATGCCCTCTCTTGGGAATGGGTCTCTTTAATACATTCAGCCTTTTGCAGTAGCTATCACAGATGTTGAGTTTCTGAGCTGGATTAGCTGTGGGACAAAATAAATCATTGGCATAATATACGTATTGATAATAATCATCTTTTAGAATTATTTTATTACTACATCCTAATTTAATATCTCATATAATTCTCATAACATCCCTATTACATGTTTAGGGAGAATAATTATAATTCCTCAGTCTTCGAGCTAAGACAAAAAAATTTAAGCTCTAAATTCCTAAGTCTGTTTAGTTTTAAGTATGCGATCAAAACTGGAATCCAGGTCTCCTATCTCCCAAACAAGTGGTCTTTTTGCTAACTGCATTGACTGAAGTTTTCTTTGAGGCCAAGTGTTTAAGTACAATTTTAAATAAATACCTGGTATTTGTATGAAAGTATTATGGCATAGAAAATTCAGTAGCCAGAGAGATGAGAAAAATGAGGCTTAGAAAGATCTATTCAGTGTTGTATAGTTTGCAAGTGAAAGCTGCAACTAGCATTTTAGCCCCTTTTTAATCCAGTGTTTCCCTGATAAACCAAGCTATTGATAGATGTTGTCTGTAGCATATGCTAATAAATATATGTTCAATACAACTCAATTTCTTCTTAAGTCTTCGACTCTTGCTAGGAAGGTTAAGTTTCAGGTTTTACGGAGTGTCAGACTTTTCTCTCAGATCCACATTGTAGACCAGGATTACACTGGTCCACTTTGTGGAATGCATCACTTGAATCATATGCCTTTTGGGGGTCTAAGTAATAGTTCTAGATAATGCACATGACCTCCTTCTCACAGGAATCGGGGGAAGAGTTACAACTGAGAATACATATCAGCAGTAGGACCAACCATGAAGCCACAAGGGGAGAAGCTGGGCCAGAACTGGCCTTTGGCAGGAGCAGGAATCAGTCAGTCCACTTAGAGTCTTAGACTGTAGCACTGGATGGAGATGCATAACTAATTGTCTTTGTAGGCCCAGGCTGGGCACTTGATGGTGTTTCTTAGGCTAGAACAAATAGCTCAGAATGACAGCCCCCCCCGAGGGGAGAGCCCAATGAAGAGCCAGGAAATACAAATGGCAGTCAGTGTTATTAACCTAATTAAGAAGAACAGTGATTGATGCCTGTCTCTTATTTATTCAGCAAGATATCTTTGAAATAATGTACCACTCTAACCTTTAGTTTAGAGAGTATATTAACTATAGAGGGCAGCTCAGCTTAACACATTGCGGACCAGTAGTTTTATTGCTAGCTTTACCCAGTGGCCAGATAAGTTTCTATTGAACAAGTACAAAAAAAAGTTTTACATAAATGTTAAAGGGATGCTTTAAAATTAAATACCCATTGCATTTTGAAGTTATTTATTACATGTTCTTACAAGCTAATGTCTTTTTAAAGAATTCTTGTGATCCGTCCGCATTGTGTTAAGTTGACTCTCAGTCTAAGAAATGATACTGCATCTAGACTGAAAGTGAGCAAGGAGTTCATTGTAGGCAGTGGTTCTCAGCCTTTAGGGAGGATCAGAGTCACCTAGAGGAGCAGGCTGGTTAAAACATAGAACTGGCCCCACTTCCAGAGCTTCTGCTTTAGTAGGTCTGGGCTGCGCCCAAACTTTTGCACTTCTGACAAATTTCCAGGTTGATGCTGATGGTGCTGTGCTTGGGATCACACTTTGAGGACCACTGATCTAGAAAAAAAATGATGAAATGGGTATAGCTGTTTAGTTCCTGTTGATTAAGGCCTTCACAGAGGAGGGTTAAGGGAGCTAACATTTAAGTCTCTACCTCAGTCAAGACCCTGTGCTGAGTGATTTGCAATCATTGTTTAACCATGAAAACCACTCTGCAAAGTAATCCTTACTTCCCCCTAGAGTAGCGGTCGCCAACCGTTGGTCCTCGGACCACTGGTGGTGCAGCAAGGTCTGAAAGGTTGGCGACCGCTGCCCTAGAGCATACACATTTAAAAACTTATGAATAATTCTTACTTCAAGGACAGCTTTCACTTACAGCTGAAAGAATAATGTTACACAAACCACTCTATGGATATGATTTTATTTCATGTAGAGTATGTTATATTGCATTGTTCACTATTCCCTGCTTTTCTTGTAGCTTTATGAGTGATGTAAATGTAGATTAACAGTAATGATTATACAATAGATGGAATTAAATGTTGCAATATATTTTCTCATACGGAACAGAAAGTGAATGGGAGCTTTACTTTAATATTAAGTATAGTACATCTTTTATATCACAAGAAAAATCAGCCTATGAATTTTTGTAATGTCACTAGTTGTTAATGACCAATTCTATTTTAGAATAAATAAAGGAAGGAATGGTGAATTTCAGAATAGTTGGTACTAAGAAAGGACCAAATTCTTTATATTGCAACCACAAGACTTGCTTCTTTAAAGTGTTCTTTGTTAAGGTCGTTTTGAAAGGTCAACTTGTTTCTTAATGGTGCTCAGTGAAGTTGCTGTGTGTTGCTGTTTGACAGATTCGCGCAGAAAAGAAAAGCAGGGATCTCAGCAGTTGAACTGAAGGCACTCCAGGGAAACCTGCCGTTTATTGTGAAAATCATCTTTGATCCTGAAATTAAAAGTAAAGCTGGAAAGGAATTTACAAACAAGAAAAAAAAGAAGTTTGGGATCGGACTTACAGGATCTGGGCTTGGAAATGCCTCAGGTAAATCATCCAGAGCAAGTGTAAGGTTTTCTGTTTTCCCGTGGCAGAAAGT
The DNA here is from genome assembly GCF_027574615.1 of Eptesicus fuscus. NCBI lineage: Eukaryota > Metazoa > Chordata > Mammalia > Chiroptera > Vespertilionidae > Eptesicus > Eptesicus fuscus. The sequence goes on from NC_072478.1 coordinate 103,674,728, forward strand.
CAATGTCATTGCTTCTGTAAGTTCTCCAATTCTTAACACAACTTGACACACTATCTTTTTAAGACATTTTCCTTCTGATTTCAGCTGGTTTTGAAGATGTGAACTTTCTTCCATTGCTTCTATTTTCTGCTTTGCTATATAGCTTTAAATAATGAGTGTGGCACAGGGAACATGGTGAATGGGAATTTAGTTAGAATGTGTACAGATCTGCTGGCTTTATGGGAGCTAAACCAACTCCCCTGAAATTAACCTGCCACCAAAAGCCTATTTTGTTCTTCTCTGTCTTCTTTCTGTTTCACAATTGTTCCTTTCCATTCATGCCTGTGGAATTTAAAAGTAACTAAGAGGAAATTGTGTATGTCTTTCATACACATACACCCCCATACACATATATACAGGTGTAGGCAAAAGTAGGTCTACAGTTGTGAGTATGCAAAAGTTTATTCTTGTATTATTTACTCTATTTCCCAAATGACTGTAAGCCTACTTTTGCCCACCTCTGTATATACCTCTCACAACACATGTTTAAGAGTGATTATATCCATTTATATTACTACTTGGAATTCATCAGTTCTGGTTTTAGGCAATCACTGAAACAATAAATGAAGCCCTATTAGTCCCCACTCTGCATGTACAACTTCTTCCCTTCCTCCTGTCATTATCTTCTCCCCTCTCCCCTCTTTGTGTTCAGTGCTGAGGAGAGATCTAAAAATAATGAGAGGGCATGGGTTCTTAGGTGGCTTTATGTGAGGCCAGGCAGAACTATGCCCTGAGTGAAGGAAGTCAGAAACTTGCTGGGACTGTGCAGCAACTCGGAGGCAGGCAGGCAGCAGAGGCAAAGAAGGGAATTTGCTGGCTGATGTTAAAAAGACCAGCGGCCTGCCTCCACCCCAACCTCCCTGCCAAGTGGGCCGGCATACCCATTCAGAGTTCTTTCCCATTCAAGTTTTAGTTTGCTGTTTATCAAGTACTTGAATTTAGGGCTATAAGACACTTATTTTGAGTTTGCAGTTTGGTAGGGTTGGGGGAAATCAGAGAAAGAAAAGAATGGGGTGGGATGTTCCAATGAAGGAAAACATGATGAGAGAGTATATGTATGATAGTCTATAAAGGTATATGTATACAAAAATGTAAACAAATAGACTAATAATTTTTTAATGTTTCAGCAGAAACTTACTGAATAAGAACAAAAAGGCAAAGAGGGAATTTTTATTTTTCCCCATCCTCTTCCTTTATGCTAGTTCAGTTTCAGAGGGAGACCTTATACTTGTTTGGACCAATTTAGGCGTGTGAGCCCCGCCTTCACTCTAGAGTGATTTATAGAGATGTTGAAATGGAAAAGGAGGATGGATTAACTCTGGGTGCCGAGGCTTTTTTCCCTTTTTTATTTATTATAGAATGAATTGCACACTTTTCAGGAGTCAGGATTAAAGCTGCTGAGCTCCAAGTCACTGGTCTCACCCAGGGGATTTTGGGATATTTGGCTGGTTGTATCTCCATCACGTTCCTGGAGGCATTTGTTGACTAGAGATGCCCAAGTTCTCTTCCAGCTTGTTTTGAGGACTCAGGAGTACAGAGTTAGACTGACCCGCTACCTCCATAGACCCCAGGAAATGGCAGTTCTCTTCAGGGAGTTAGTACAGAGAGTTATTAATTAGAGATGGATTTGAAGAATATTTATAGCCTAATAAAAGTATTCATTAGGTACTGTATGCTGACTGGTGGCTAAATAAGCTTTAGTTTTTAGAGGTTAAGTATTATGAACAATTGACACTCTTACATTTTTTGTTTTTATGCAGCTTAGTTATTTTCCTAATATAAGCCCACAGCTAAATGCTAGTTAAATGTCTTAGATGTACTAAACAGTAGAAGAAACACAATTGTTTTCTGAAAATAGTAGGTGTGGGGATGGGGCAAATGTGTAATAAATTGGTCTTGAGTGGTCTTTCAAGTTCTAAAATGAAAACCTCTCTGTTGTAGCCTAGTGTAAGCGGAATGGATCCGCCTTTCGGGGATGCCTTTCGAAGCCACACTTTTTCGGAACAGACTCTAATGAGCACAGATCTCTTAGCAAACAGTTCAGATCCAGATTTCATGTATGAACTGGTAAGTAACATTTGCTTGTATTCTTTGATTTGTGGTAAAAGTGTTGTGGTAGAGTTTTTTTTATTTATAAAGGCCAAATTTGATTCTTGTGATTGTGAGTCTAGTAATTTTAGAAGGACGTATGAGCCCATTGAAAATAGTAAGAGAAATGGTTTTCTGAATATCCTTAGTCTGGTTTTTGATGAGGAGGATGGGAAGCAGTCTTTCTTTAATATATCTAAATACTAAAAGACTTCTCAACTGGAAAATTTACAAATGGTAACATTGAGCAAGGCATACGACACAGAGAATGTGAGACAAAAATTAGCAATTCCAAGCAATATCTGCTTTTTAACCTGAAAGTATATGACGAAGCAGCCTTTCATGTTAGTCCATTAGAGCTTAACTGAATTCTTTGTAATGGCTGTATTGTCTTAATCACATTTTACAATCACATCTCGACTCATGAGGAGTATTTTATTTGCCAACCCTAAAAGTTGTTACGAGGTCTTCCAAAGAGCTGCTTTGTCTGTGGCTGAGTTCCAACTCTCTTTGGATTGCTCTTTGCCTCTAACTTTAAGTTCTCATTTAAGAAGGCATATTCTTCTGTGATGAAGGTAAGGTCTTCCCTGTTTGCTTTGTAAATGAGCTTGTTTCTAAGGAGGTCCCAATATCCTTCTAGGTCAAAGATCAGGAAATATAAACTTTTTTTCAGGAAGAGTGTTTATAGTAAAGTTTAATAGGCCTTGATATTTGCACCATACTTCAACCTCTCAAGGGACATGTTTTCCCTCTTTTTTTTCTTGCCCAAGGAAATGATGTTACGTATATGGAATGGTAAAGTTTCATGTAAGTAGCCTTTATCTTAAAATAAAACAGAGCAGAGTTCAAGCACTTGTTTATCAATTTGATATATGAACGTGGATGGAGGTGAATATTTCTTTCCTAAAATATGGTGTGTAATTTTTTTAAACCTTTCTCAGGATAGAGAGATGAACTACCAGCAGAATCCTAGAGACAGCTTCCTTTCTTTGGAGGACTGCAAAGACATTGAAAATCTGGAGTCTTTCACAGATGTCCTGGATAATGAGGGCACTTTAACTTCAAACTGGGAACAGTGGGACACATACTGTGAAGACTTAACGAAGTACACCAAGCTAACCAGCTGTGACATCTGGGGAACAAAAGAAGTGGATTACTTGGGTCTTGATGATTTTTCCAGCCCTTACCAAGATGAAGAGGTCATAAGTAAAACTCCAACTTTGGCCCAGCTTAATAGTGAAGACTCTCAGTCTGTTTCTGATTCCCTGTATTACCCAGATTCACTTTTCAGTGTCAAACAAAATCCTTTGCCCTCTTCATTCCCTGGTAAAAAGATTGCAAGCAGAGCAGCTGCCCCTGTGTGTTCTTCTAAGATTCTTCAAGCTGAGGTCCCTTTGTCAGACTGTGTCCAAAAAGCCAGTAAACCCACTTCAAGCACACAAATCATGGTGAAGACCAACATGCATCATACCGAGAAGGTGAACTTTCATGTTGAATGTAAAGACTATGTTAAAAAGGCAAAAGTAAAGATCAACCCAGTGCAGCAGAGCCGGCCATCGCTGAGCCAGGCTCACGCAGACGCAGCAAAGGAGAACACCTGCTACTGTGGGGTGGTAGCAAAGAGGCCAGAAAAGAAAGGGACGGAGCCTCTTCAGGGTCATGCCACTCCAGCTTTGCCTTTTAAAGAAACCCAGGAACTACTACTCAGTCCCCTGCCCCAGGAGGGTCCTGGGGCAATTGCTGCAGGAGAGAGTAGCATCCTTTCTGCCAGCACATCGGTCTCAGATTCATCCCAGAAAAAAGAAGAGCACAATTACTCCCTTTTTGTCTCCGACAACTTGGGTGAACAGCCAACCAAACGCAGCCCCGAAGAAGAGGAGGACGATGAGGAGGATGTCGATGATGAGGACCACGATGAAGGGTTTGGCAGTGAGCACGAACTTTCTGAAAATGAGGAGGAGGAGGAGGAGGAGGAAGAAGATTATGAAGATGACAAGGATGATGATATTAGTGACACTTTCTCTGAACCAGGTATTATAATGCTTAGAGGCTTACAGACTGATCTGTCTCCTCCTGTGTGGAAATAGGAAGTTTTGCTGTGGATGCTTTCTTTGTCTTAGTGTGAGGATTAAATGACTTAATATCTTGGCTTAGATATGTAAGTGCTTTTTATCTGTTCAGACAGCTCTAAAATAATCACTTTTGCTCATATTGTGGCTCATATGCTGATTCCTCGAGGGCTACTTCTAAATTTATTTTATGCTAAGTGACCTGATTTATCACTCTCTTGAGCAGCTGTGCAACGATGCCAAGAATTGATTGGCTTAAAAATATTCCCTTTTTATGCACAAGTCCTTCTGTTATTGTTGAGGTAAGTTAGGAGTCCCTAGAATGGGGAACCAAAGGATGATGGTTTATGTTACTCATGACTATAACCAACAAAGCCTACTGAGTGAATAATGTAAAAGAGCGTTTTTTCTTTGTCTGCTGCATCTTCCGTTTGCACAGTATTTTTCCACTGAAGAAAAATACCTGCTATAATTGAATAAGCACGAAGGAGACTGTTTTATTTATATATAGCGCTTACAAATAGAGGGAGAAAGAAAGTGAGACCTGTGGGGAGCTGGTCCGCTTCAGCATTTACATGCTTGGGCTGTTGCTGCTGTTGGCTTGTGCAGTTTATTTATGAAAATGGCATTGCCAAGTGGAACACAGTTAATACACAAAGAAGTGAAGATCTTCAAGTTTAAGCAAAAGTTATTTTCTTCAGAAATAATGTTGATACTGTAACACCTACATGAAAAATCAAGTTATTAAAAGACTTTAACATTGTCAAAGAAATCCCTTCCCGTTTGTTATGATGATTGCTGGAATTGCCAGCAGTATAAACATTGGTATTTAATTTTTGGAAGGGTTTTTAAGGCATAGTAGCTGTATTGTAGGCACTGAAGCACTGTTATTACTGAAAGACTCCTTTTAGTGCAATCTTACTATTACACAAATGCTTAGCTTGATGTATTTGATACAACCAAGTTGTTTGACTTGGGTGGGGTTGCAACTCAGGAAAAGGTACATTAAGTTTAATGTGGAGGAAAGGAGATTTTGCCTTTTCTTTGGTTTACTTTAGAACTCTGTATAGTCTAGATAGAACAATTGTCTTTCCTCCTTAGCAGGAAAGTTTTTCAACAAACTAATAAAATCTGCTTTGAAATATTTCAAGGGAAGTTGTCTTTGTAGCTGGTGGTTTGCTTAGCCTCCCTCCCATAGGAAGACCAGTGTGGTCCTCAAGTCTGGCAGGTCAGCCCTATTGCTGGAGTACTTATTTAGAATTAGGATAGGAGGGTAGGGGGGGGGGCAGAGAGACCAGCAGGAGACAGGTAGTAACTAAGGGAAATGGAAAGTGTGGGGAAGGAAATGCCTTTGCCAGCTGGTGTTTAAAGGAATAGATAAATCAGTGAGTAAATCCCACCACCACCACACAGGCAAGGACCTATGCTACCTGCCCCACTTCTGGTTTTAGCTTTTCTTCTCTTTGACTTTTAACTCCACTTTAAATTCATTCTTGAGCTTTTGACTTGGTTTTGTGTTGGGAGGTGAGTGGGTCCATGAAGAGAGGCCATTGGTAGATTGACCCTCTTTTCCATTTTCTCGGCCTTTGACTCTGATAAGGCCGGGGACAGTGTCAGAGTTGGTGTAGTCCTGGTAGGCTGCATTTCCTTGCTGGTGTTAAGAAGCAACCGGCGCTGCTCTAAAACAGAGCTAGGTTAGCTGGCACTCTGCAGGGCTGGCTCTCCTCTTGGTGCAACTCAGCAGGGCTGAGTGTTTGGATGGCATTGAATTCACTTACTTTCATTTGACTTCAAGTACAACCTCCTTGGTTAGTATCACTTACTAGTTCTCACAAATGTTAAAGAATGATAGTCTTAAATCAGCACAGTTTCGTGGTTGTAACTGGGTTTTATTCATATTTGCTAATGAAAATTTCCCTTTTTCTTGAAAGAAAGAGCTAAACAAGCGACTTTAGGGGTGCACAAGTGAATTATTGGTGAGAAGCAGGAAGGAGTTCTTTGAAGCTGCAAAGTGGGAGTAGTTATAGTTTCTTCAGAGTGCTAGATTTAGAGTGGGTTGATTGGTTTAATTTGCAGCAGACAGTTTATAAAGGCCCTTTTGTGGTGACTAGCTCCCTGGATGCTGGTTCTTGGCAGTCCGCTGCTACAGTGCCCGAGTCTACAAAGCTCTAGGAGAGGTGTAAATGGAGTTTCAGTCCCGACTCTGGACTGGCTCCCAAGTTTTAATAGAGCCTATTCTGTGGTCAGGCTACATTGCTTGGGGTCACAGAGTTACATGGGGTAAGATTAAGAATTGGGCCCCCAGAATGAGAGTTTATTTTGTAATCCCTAGTAAACATTTTTACGATTAACTTTACCAGCTTAATGGCAGTAATCCTCACTAACCAAAGATGTGGGATTGGAATTTTAGGCAATAAATAATCCTTTTTGACTTTTTTTTGATAATCATGTCAGGAAGGAATGAGGTCAGTATGGCCCATTAAATGAAAAAAAAAGGGAAAAGGCTGATGGGAAATGATTGAGTGCCTCCTTTTGTGTCTGGCACTCTGTGTATTAGGCATTGGCTGTACAGAGATGAGCAGAATAGACATGGTCCTCGTCTTCATGGAGCTCAGAGTTGACTGGATCTATTTACTGTTGTGATTTCTGTCTTCTAATACATTTATCTGTGCTGGGACTTGGCAAGAGAGAGGTGCAGGATGAGTTTCTTACAACTTATTTGACCGTAGAACTCACTTGGGGATGAAGGCATATCTTATAGTAATAGTGTTTCTCAGAACATACTTTGAGAGATATTTACAGACATTAAATGCTAGACCAGTGATCTGGGAATATAATATTTCTGCATTTTACTGGATCATGGTAGTCTCTGTATTAAAAGGTGGATGACTTTAGCTAACAAGTCCATTGTGTTTGTGTGTGTGTGTGTGTGTGTGTGTGTGTGTGTGTACATGTGTACTATGGTGTATGCTCTTAGAAAATGTGAAAATAACCCTAACCCTGTGGTCAGCAAACTGCGGCTCTTTGGCCCCTTGAGTGTGGCTCTTCCACAAAATACCATGGCCTGGGTGAGTCTATTTTGAAGAAGTGGCATTAGAAGAAGTATAAGTTTAAAAAATTTGGCTCTCAAAAGAAATTTCAATCGTTGTACTGTTGATATTTGGCTCTGTTGACTAATGAGTTTGCCGACCACTGCCCTAACTGGTTTGGCTCAGTGGATAGAGCGTCGTCCTGCGGACTGAAGGGTCCCAGGCTCGATTCCGGTCAAGGGCATGTACCTTGCTTGCGGGCACATCCCCAGTAGGGAGTGTGCAAGAGAACTGAATTGATGTTTCTCTCTCATCAGTGTTTCTAAGTCTCTATCCCTCTCCTTTCTTCTCTGTAAAAAATCAATAACATATATTTTTTAAAAAAGAAAATGTGACAATACTAGGTCAAAGAAAACTGATGATCCTTTAAGTACTTAAAAAAAAGACAACATATATAAAGTAAATAAAACTGGTAACTAATTTGGGTGGGATAGAAGAAATAAAAATCTTCATGACTTTTTGAATTTAATATGGATTGTATATGAAAAAAATCCATTTAGACATTTTAACTGGAGAGGCACAGGGAAAGTGAGACATTCACTTGGAGCTAAACTCCTTAAGTCTTGGGGCCTCAGTCAGTCCCAGGCTCTGCCCAATTAAACCCTCCATGAGTGTGTTTCTTTGTGAAAAGGGGGCTAATGATATTTTCCTATCAGGTTCTTATAAGGCTCAAATGAAGTATCTGTGAGTGAAATATGTAAGGACAAGTTGCTAGCTAAGGGAACATATCAGATAATGTTGGGGACATGGGTTCACCCCTTTAAGTCCACAATTCTGTGAGCTCTCACAAGTGCACGTAACCACCACCATCTGAGGAAGTTGTATATAAAGATGTCCGCCTGATGCTTGGGACTGGAATAGACTTAAATGTGGAATACCAGTTCTTGATGTTGGTGGGAAGATGGGAGTGTTTGGGTTGGTCCATCTGCCAGTGTTCGGTGTTCGTAGGCATATGAGGGTAATCTCTGCGAGCCAGTAATTTTGGGTTGGCCTGGGCAAGGGCCTTGTTACAAAGGCCATTTCAGGTGGCACAGTGTGGCCCTTGCGTCTTTTCCAAAGCTACGTGGAAAACTGGGAACAAGATAAAATCCTTCCGTTTGAAGCAAAGCATTCACACAAGTAAAAAGGCCAAAGCTATATAACAATTTTTAAAAATTGGACTTCTAGAAATTATTGTGTTGCTGAACTTGTGCATTATTTCTTATAAAAGAACCTAAGGTTTGCAGTCCCACTGCCTGCCATAGTGTTCTGAAGAACCACAGGTGCACTCTAATGCTGTCCTGCACTTGTCCTGACTGTTGCCTCGAAATCATTTGCTGCTTCCATCTGATTCTCTTTTAAAGGTCATGTGTATTGAGGCATAATTTTCACACAGTAAAATCCATTCCCTTTGTGCACCTCACCCTTCAGTGAGTTTTCACAAAGTGCATGTCATAATGTAATCACACCCCCCGCCCCCCGCCCCCCACCCCCCGTTTCTCTCGTTTCTTTATAGTTAGTCCCTCCCTCCACCCCCAGCTCCTGGCAATCACTTTGTCCCTATAATGTTGCCTTTTCTAGAATGTCATGTAAATGGAATCATAGTCTTAATTCTTAATCTGAGCAAAACCTGGTAAAATCCTAACCTCCCCCTCCCCCATCCCAAACGCTCAGATGTCATCACTTTCTTAGTGTCCGTTCCAGAGGAGTCACATTTTTAGTAGGGAAAGTGGTCATTTTGCTTGGCCAGTGCAGCCCAATTTCTTGTGGCTACCTTAGGTTTAGGGTTGTGGACATCCTGTGCATGACCCATCCGCATCACCCCAGGTACCTAGCCCTAGTGCATGGAATACATACCCGGTGGGCATTCTCTGAGGGTATGCGAGATTGACAGGGCAGCCTGTATTGGGACTGACCAGTCGTTCTAGCAGCTCAGAATTACGTATTTTCTGAAATTTCCTATTAGTAAGGAAAACAACTTCTTAAAAAATGAAGTAAATGCAGATTGTTTCCAGTAAAACATTAGAATAGGCATATATGTTTTTTTGTTTGTTTGTTTTTAATATGGAAAGCTTCACGAATTTGCATGTCATCCTTGCGCAGGGGCCATGTTAATCTTCTCTGTATCGTATCAGTTTTAGTATATGTGCTGCCAAAGCGAGCACGGCATATACGCTTTTAATAGCCTATGTGAGAACTGCCATTTGTGTACTTTTACAAAAGGGGTGGGGTGGGAGGCACTGCTGCCTCACAAAATTCTGCCTAGTAGGATATCACCCCAGAAATGCACACAGCTTTCTGTTGGGGTGTTTCAGAGGCATTGATATTAAAAAGAAGACATTTTAAGATCACAGTATAGTGGCTAAGTACCATTATCTCATGGTGCTTTTGACATTTCTGTAGCTGTATTTCATTCTCTCAATCCTATGTGAAGATACAGAGTGTCATATATTAACTTATAAAAACCAAAGAGAAACACCAAGAAGATAGTGTAGTTATCTATGTTTTTTATCTCTGTCTGAATATTTTATGAGTTAGAGATTTCTGTATGAAAAGGTATTTTATAGACCTGGTTTATAATTTTTGACATGCCAGTGATAAGCAATGATGTTTTCAGATGAAAGGAAACGTTTCAAGTGACAAATAGAAGGATCTTTTTGTCCTGATTGGTTTATTGAAATCTGTGCACTTAAAAAAATTGGGGTGGGGGGCTTTCTTTTTTTTAAGGCTATGAAAATGATTCCGTGGAAGACTTGAAGGAGATGACTTCGGTATCCTCTCGGAAGAGAGGTAAAAGAAGGTACTTCTGGGAGTACAGTGAACAGCTCACACCATCACAGCAAGAGAGGATGCTAAGGCCATCCGAATGGAACCGAGACACCTTGCCAAGTAATGTGTATCAGAAAAATGGCTTACATCATGGTAAGAGGGTATTGTGATCAAATGTTTTGTGTCACTTTGCATAGATACTAAACCCTGTCTAATCATTGTATGTAGATGTTCAACCCTTCCTAGCAAACGGGAGAGCGAAGCAGTAGAGCTGCTGTGTTTGCACAGCTTGACCAGGGCTGAGAACCGTTACCTAAACAGGGAGGCAAGCCTGTGCAAAGTGATTTCATTCCTAGTTGCTTCCAGGAAATGATTAGGAAGCTCTCATTCCTGACCTGTCACAGTTGCTATAAACCACAGGGTTGGGAAGAAAGAGAACGGGCTCCAGCACTCACTTTCATTCTCATTCAGTCTCCAGGCCTAATATCAACGGGAGATTGGGATCCACACAGTGGTGGATCAAAGAGGAGGGGGAGGAAAAGAAAGGAAAAATAGTTGTATGAAAAGGAATGGAGAGAGAAGAGTGGGAAATAAGGGTTGAGAGAAACTTACAATCTTAGGTAGGTCAAATTTCGAATTGTGAACCCAGGGCGATGTAATTAAATAGAATTCCTTCTGCAAAAATGTGATTTTTATGTTAATCCAAAATCTGTTCCATACTTTGACATTAACCCATAGTGGAGGGCATTAGTAAGATTGGTGCTCAGTACAGTTTAATAATCACTCATGCTGCAGACTTCAGTTGCTAAGCATTTTTGACCCTGGAATTGGATCAGAAGTATGCGTGTGCCTCATTTTCCCTGGTACCCAGGCCTGTACTTGACTGTCTCTCAATGAATAAAAACCCAGTTTTTGCCTTCAGATCAATTTTTCTACCTCATTGAAAAGACAGGACCAATACATAGGTCCCGAAAGCATGTGGAGGGCACTAGGAAAGTTGTGTGGTGGTTCTGAGGACAGAGCCATCCCTCATGCCTGCAGTGATCGGGCAGGAGCCCTGGATCTTCTGTGAGTTATAAACCGAACTAACCGAAGACGACCTTTCAAAAAAGGCAACCCTTACTTGATGGACTTTTCAGTCCAACACAAGACTATATAATCTGACACATTTTCAGTCAGAGCATAAAGCATCTAAAATCTCCAAAATCTTTTTCTGACCATATGCGGTATTACACCCTAGCCCTGATTTTTCTGTGCAGGTGAACTTGCACTCCAGTCCTAAAGTTTGAGATGCTTTTCACTGCCATGCAAATAATAAGAATCTGTCATACTGGGGCTGGAAACCTAGAGTTGAGAAGGAATGGAAAAGGCTTGAGCTGCATCATATCCCCCCCATTTCTTGCAGTCACAGAGTGAGTGGGAAAGAGAGAAGGCTAGTGGTTCTAGCATAGGGTGTTAACATTCTGAGACTTCTGAAACATGCCAAGACTTCTGGACAAGAAAAGGGGGGTGTGGGAGATGTGGTTTTAAAATATGGCTGTAGAAAATGTATCTCTCGTTAAATAAGATGGTGTAACTTAATCTTCTTTTAAACCATCTAAAGGAAAATACGCAGTAAAGAAGTCACGGAGAACTGACGTAGAAGACCTGACTCCCAACCCTAAAAAGCTGCTGCAGATAGGCAATGAGCTGCGGAAACTGAACAAAGTGATCAGTGACCTGACCCCAGTCAGTGAGCTCCCCTTAACTGCCCGGCCACGGTCAAGGAAGGAGAAGAACAAGCTGGCCTCCAGGTAAGTGCTGGTCCTGCTCATTCGTGTGAGTGAAGTCCAGGAGGTGAGGCTAGCCTTGCAGCGAGCTTGTGTAGAAGCTCATGTGACCCTCAAGCATTTATTCAGAAATGGACTTTTATAAATACTTCGAGAAATTACAATTTTTCCTTTGAAAGTAAAAGGCCCTGTTGATGCTTGATGGAAAAAGTTTTTAAAAGGGAGATGCAAATGGACTCAAGTCTAATACAACAATGAAAATTTTTACCATAGCCTCGTGCTTTCTTTATTTTGTAGTAATTAAAATTCTCCCCTTTTAATGTACACTTCTATGAGTTTTGACAAACACACTGATCATATAAGCACCACCACAATCAAGATATTGAACATTTTCATTACCTTAAAAAATGTCCTCATGGTCCTTCGTAAACCCTTCTCCCACCCTTACCCCTCACCACCACCGATCTGTGTTTTATTTGTAGTTTCTAGAAGGTCATAGGGGTGGAGTCATACTGCAGATAGCCTTTTGACTCTTGAGTTCTTTGGTTCAACATGATGCATTTGACATTCATCCGTGTTGCTGTGCGGAGTAATAGTTTGTTCCTTTGAATTGCTGAGTAGTATTCCTTTGTCGGGATGTACTATACAGTTTATCCATTCACCAGTTGAAGGACACTTGGGTTGTTTCCAGTTTGGGGCAATTATGAGTAAAGCCACCATAAACATTCACTTGGAGGTGTTTGTGTGAACATAAGTTTTCATCTCTCTAGGGCAGTGATGGGCAACCTTTTGAGCTTGGTGTGTCAGACTTCGCCAGAAAACTGAGCATAACTCGGGTAGTGTGTCACTTTGAGGGAAAAACATTATTTCGCAAATGTTTCATCCTCAGGAGCAGCAAATGTTTCATCCTCGGCATGCGGCTGCCTCAGCGGCCACGTGTCATCAGAAATGGCTACGCGTGTCAGTGCTGACACGCATGTCATAGGTTCGCCATCACTGCTGTAGGGTAAATACCCAGGAGTGTATGTTTAATTTTATAAGAAAAACTGTCTAAGTAGTTATCTCCAAAGTAATAAAGCAAATTTTTAAAAAGTTACTACTTTCAAAGTAGCTATATGTCCTATTTTACATCCCCACCAGCAATATATGAGGGCTTTATTTTTGAATATGCTTAAAATTTTTTTAAAATCAGTTTGGATAAATTATTATATTGTGGGTTTTTGGTAAATGAGTTACTGTCATTAGGCAGTGATTTTTGGTTACTATTAGAAAATGTCTGACAGCAATAAAGAGAAGTATGTTCTGAATGTTCACTTAAAAAAAGTGAACTAATTGTTTCTTCCTTTCACAGGGCTTGTCGGTTAAAGAAAAAAGCTCAGTATGAAGCTAATAAAGTGAAATTATGGGGCCTCAACACAGAATATGGTAAACCTACACCTTTAAGAATTTGATTAACCTCCTGTTACTTTGCTGACCACTCTTTTTCTTAGGTTTTTTGCTTTCCCTGTATTCTGCCCAGTTTTAGGCCAGCCTCCTTTTTGTTAATCCATTCAGTAAGCTACATGCTCTTCTTACTCACTCCTGTCCTAGTGTGAGCGTCTCCATCTGGGGCTTCCCAGTCAGATCTCATCTCTGCCCTGAGGAGCTCATTTACTTGTGAGCATAGTAATTTCTTACTTTTATAGTGGTGATGCTGGGTTAGCCAAATGTATTGACTACTGTTTATTTTAGCCTTTGAATGGATAGTTTAGATCTCTGGTTTTTACAAGGTTGACTGCTCATTGGATTTGTCTCTGTAAGTGTTGAAATACAGAATCCTAGACTTCTTCCCAGATCCTCTGAATTTTAATCTGTGCAAGGAGAACCAGGAATTGACATTTTTAACACCATCTTGGTTACTCTTATGCAACCTTCCTAGCGTATTTTGGGAATCATTGGTTTAAATCAGTACTTCCCAATCTTTCACATCATGGCACATGTCGAGAATTATCATCTCCAAGGCATCCTGGAATATAAGAGGGTACCCTACTCACAGGAAAAGGCCTCTGTGGGCGGAGAGGACCGTTCTCACACTCCTAGAACCCTTGATAGCACACTAGGGGGTTAGAAAGCTCTGGCTTGGGCTGTGTTCCTCTTTCCCCCTTGCTCTGTTCCTGTTCCGTAAGCTTGGGATCAGAGTTTGCATGTTCCTTTGCCTCTAAAATTGTCAACTTCACTGTGTAGCTTTTGACCAAGTTGTATCAGAAAGTGGAACAGTGGCAAAATGATTAATTATTATTTGTGTCTCGAGATTTTCTTAAGTCCAGCATGATGTCTGGCACATAGATGCTCATAAACTTTGTGTAGTTTTTCTTCATCCTTGATCTTGATGATCTTGTTTCCATTTGTGAGGGCAGGAAGAGGATTTCCAACTGTGAAGTTTATAACTTGTTAAACGAACTGATGTTGTTATTTATTAATGGCCACTCTAATCAAGGTAAATGAATTAGATGAAACAATAGTTGGCTTCTTGGAATGGAAGTTCCTACTATTCTTTCTTGCTGTTGAAGCATTTTGAGTTGAGCTCTGTGAATATGTATAGATGGAATTACTGTAATGTCATGGCATTTGTATGTCTTTTAGAACCCAGCTGGCTCACACTGCAGGGAGATGTGGTGGGCCACTGAGAGCCTTCTGAGTCTATGTTTCTTTGGACACATGTTGGCATCTATCTCTGTGTTGTTTGGTTAATGTATTTATCCATAATTATATACATCTCTGTGGCTATATATTTTTGCATTTGTTAAATCAATTGACCAGGTATGTATGGGTCTACTTCTAAACTCTGTATTCTGTTCCATTGATCTATTTGTCTATCTTTATTTTATGTAAACAATCTTAATTACTGTATTTTATAGTAAATCTTAAAGTCAGGTAGTGTTAGTCCTTGCTAGTCCTCCAATTTTGTTCTTTCCTTTCAAAGTTGTTTTGGTTATTCTAGGTCCTTTGCATGACCATATAAATTTTAGAATTTATGTATCACCTTCTTAAAAAAAGCTTAGTGAAATTTGATTTGGATTGCTTTGAGTGTGTGAATCAATTTGGAGAGAATTACCATCTTAACAAAATGGAGTTTTCCAATCCATTAACTTGGTATCTCTTTCCATCTAGTTAAGTCTTCTTTAATTTCTCTATACCTTCTTTTATCATTTTCAGTATGGAGTGCTTGAACTTGAACATCTTTTGTGAGATTTACTCCTGGGTATTTTATATTTTTTTGGTACTGCTGTAAATGGAATTATTTTTGAAACTTTATTTTCAAACTCTTTGCTGATTATAAATGCATATGAAATGGATTTTTTAGTATTATTCTTATATCTTATCTTGCTAAATTTGTTTATCAGTTCTAGTAGTAGGTATGTAGATGCTCTGGGATTTTTATTGAAGCAATTATCATTCTCAAATAGGAAAAGGTTGTGTGTTTTTTAATCTGCACCAGAGGATATGTTTTTATTGACTTTATAGAGAAGGGAAGGGAGAGAGAGAAAAACACATTGATGTGAGAGAGAACTGCACCTCAACCGGGGATCAAACCCTCAACCTTTCGGTGTATGGGACGATGCTCCAGCCAACTGAGCCACACCAGCCAGGGCTAAATAGGGAAGGTTTTATTTCTTCCATTCTGATCTTTATGCCTTTTATTTATTTTCATTGCCTTATTGCAATGTCTAGGACATTGAGTACAAGTGGTGATTACTTTGTTTGCAATTTTGGGGTGGGGATGAGGAACTTTTCACCTTTAATTATGATGTCAGCTGTAGGCTTTTTTTTTTTGTAGATGAGATGCTGCTATCATTTGGAGTAAGTTGAATTTTTTCCCCTAGTTTCATTGATCATGAGTAGCTATTTAATATTCTCATATAAGGGATTTTTTTGCATTTATTAGAATAATCATGTTGTATTATCCTTTTTTTCCTACTAATATATCACATATTCACCTGTTAATATGGTGAATTACATTAACTGATTTTTAAATATTAAACCAACCTTGCATTACTAATAAACTCTACTTGGTTATGGTGTATTTTCCTTTTTATAGTAGAGTCTATTGCAAATAATTTGTTAAAGATTTTTGTGTCTATATTCAAGAGGAATATTAGTCTATAACTTTTCTTTTTTATAATGTCTTTGTCAGGTTTAGGTTTTGGGCTATACTTGCCTTATGAAATGAATTGAACCATAATCTTTATCTTTTTAAAAAACTTAAAAGATCAATTTTATTTCTTCATTGTATGTTTGATAGAATTTGCCATTAAAACCACCTGTTTTTTGGGGAGGGAATATTTTTTGATAAATTCAACTCCTTACTAGAAATAGGCTGTTAGATTTTCCATTTCTTCTTGTTTTCAAGAAATTTCTCCATTTCATCCAAGTTGTTAAATTTGTTGGCACAGCATTTTCTTATTATCCTTTTAACGGCTCTAGATTCTGAAGTAATAACCCCTTTTTCATTCTAGATATAGATAATCGATCAGTCTAGCTGGGGATGGGGGTTGGGGGTAGGAGGTGGTATCCATTTTGTTGGTGTTTTCAAAGAACCAGCTTTAGGCTTTGTTAACTTTCTTGGTGTTTTATGTTTGTGTTCAGCTTCATTGATTTCTGCTATTATCTTTATTGTTTTCCTCCTTCTATTTACTTTTGGTTAATTCTGCTCTTTCTCTTTAAGCTTTTTAAGATAGGGAAATTAGTTCTTAAAGCTTTAGTCTTTGAAGGACTTGGATTTATTTAATGAACATTTACTAAGATTTTATGAATCGATATAGCAGGCACTGTCATAGGTCTTAAAGCTATGAGGACAAATAGGGCAAGTTGCTTACAGGATAGTGGACATTGATACATGTCTGCAGTGTTTTATCAAAAGTGGCACATCAGCCCTAGTTGGTTTGGCTCTGTGGATAGGCATTGGCCTGCAGACTGAAGGGTCCTGGGTTCCCTTCTGGTCAAGGGCACATTCCTGGGTTGCGGGCTCGGTCCCCAGTGGGGGGCATGCAAGAGGCAGCCAATCAATAATTCTCTCTCATCATTGATGTTTCTATCTCTCTCTCCCTCTCCCTTCTTCTCTGAAATCAATAAAAGTAAATTTTAAAAAAGTGGCACATCATTTGAAATTAGTCTGCTTGGATAAGAAAGCTTATAACTATCACTGCTTAAGATTTTCTTAAACATTTTCCATTTTTTAATTGAATATCTGTTATTACATAACTAAAAGAAAATTCTTCTATGTTAGTGACACACTCCAAGTATCTTGTTCTGTCTTACAGATAATTTATTGTTTGTAATCAACTCCATCAAGCAAGAGATTGTAAACCGAGTTCAGAATCCAAGAGAGGAGAAAGGACCCAACATGGGGCAGAAGCTTGAAATCCTCATTAAAGATACTCTTGGTAAGAAGGATATTGGATAATTAATAACAATAATAACATGTAGTGTAAAATGTATGCTTCAAGAGGATAAGAAAAAACTCAAGTGATCTCATTGTAGTTACTCTGTTACAAGTAGTTTTTTCTCTTTAAATATTTTATTTTTAAATACATTTTTACTGATTTCAGAGAGGAAGGGAGAGGAAGTGAGAAATAGAAACATTGATGATGAGAGAATCATTGCTTGCCTGCCTGGTTTTGTCCTTTGAGATTTATCATTCATCAACACCGACTGCCCATTACCACATGTTGTACTTAGATCTCATCACTGAACTATTTTAACTCTTAAGGAAGAAAAACTTCTAGCAATCTTAACTTTCTCTGGGGAAAAGGAAAACAAAGATCTCTGAGCTGTCAGGCCTGCAGTTTATACGGTAGTTGAGGTGCTTACCTATTCGTTTACCCTAATACACTCCACAGGATTCTAACCAACTTGACTGCCTGAGTTCCATTCCTGAACAGATTATATAACACGGGAAGCCCGATGCACGAAATTCATGCAAGGGGCTCGGCCCCCCGCTGCCACGGAGGCTGCCTGGGCCCCCACCACCACGGCGGCCACCTCTGCCTCGGCTGTGGCGCCAGGGGCCTCTGCTGTCTCCCTGCCTGCCACTGCGGCTGGGGGCCTCGGCTTCGTCCGGAGGGTCGTCCGGTGTCATTAGCATATTATGCTTTTATTATTATAGATGGGGAGGAACAGAGGTCTGCATCCTGAAGTCAGGCACAGCGCTACCTGACCGGGAGAGCAGGGGTAGCTAACACAGGCATAGACGTGGGAACGCTGGCACCGAAGCAGATCACTCACAGATCAGGAGCATCCCTGGGCTTGAGGCAGAGCGCAGTCATGAGGACCCTGAGGCATCATACAATTGCTTCGGCTACATTACATGTTCTTTGTTTAACGGCATTTGTTTTATATTCTTCCGGTGCATTTCTGTCTTCTGTTTCTTGTGCTCCAAAACGCTTTTCAGTCTTTGATAAGTAAAGGGAGGAATTTAGTACTATAAGAAAAATTTCTTTTTGCCTTCTTATTTTTTAATTTAAAGGCCTTCTATGTTGATAAGTTTGTGTATTCCCTTTACATCTAAAAGTCAGTTGTACCAGATACAAAATCCTTGACTCATATTTTCTTTCTTTGAGTATGTTAAATATGTTTCTCCATTTTTCTCTGGCACCAAGTGTTGCTATTGGAAAGCTAATAATTGCCTAATTTTTTTCTTTATAAGTCATTTGCTATTTTTGCCCAGAAGTCGACAGGATTTTTTTCTTTTTCTTTAAATCGCAGTCGTTTTACTAGCCTGTATCTTGGCATTGGTAATTTTAGGTTGCTATTCTCGTGTGCAGTGTGCTCTTTCAGTATGCAGTTTCCAATCTCTTTATTTTTTTTCTCTTTAAGTCAGGCATTTCTAAACAAGAGCGCATACATTAATTACATGAAAATAGCTTTTGAATCGTGGAGTAGGTCATGTTGTCGTTAGCAGCAGCGAGGAGAGAGCGGGACGGGGTGGGTGCTCCGGGGGACAAAGGTAGAGCTGTGTGTTTTCCTTAATTGAAGACAAGGTCGTCAGTGCTCTGACTTTGGGAAGGACAAGCTTCCTCCGGAACCACGGGCAGGGCCGCGGCCCAGCTCAGCGCCCAGTCTCTTCAGGACTCACTCCCGTGCTTTGGCTTTCTTCTTTATTTTTTAAAAAATATATATTTTATTGATTTTTTTACAGAGAAGAAGAGAGAGAGAGAGAGAGAGAGAGCTAGAAACATCGATGAGAGAGAAACACTGATCAGCTGCCTCCTGCACACCCCCATACTGGGGATGTGCCCTCAACCAAGGTACATGCCCTTGACCGGAATCGAACCCAGGACCCTTCAGTCCGCAGGCTGACGCTCTATCCACGGAGCCAAACCGGTTTCGGCGACTTTCTTCTTTAGGGACTTACTACCTGTGGGTTGGTTCTTCTTTGCCTATTTTTGCCTATTTTTAATGTTAACATTCTTTCTCCCCTTCACCTCTGTTTCTCTTAAAAGCATTATCTGTTACATTTATTTGCTCTTGTGTTCCTTTTAGTTTTTCCTTAATTTCAAGAGTTTTTTTTTAAATTTCTAATTCTTTTCTGAGTTCTATCATCTTATTTCTGTTTTTCTATTTCTCATTATGCTGTTCTTTCATATCTTGTATCATTTTCTTTAATGTCTTCTGGTTCATTTTGAAATAATAATGGGTTATGGTTTTCATCCTTTTTATGGTTATTCATGCCTTTTAGGCACACTTTTATTATTTGTAGCAATCTTCTTATTTTCTTTGGTCTTAAAATAACTTTTTATGGGATTTCAACCTTGATACTTTTCTGTTATTTATTTGTATGTGAAGTTAGTTTGTTTTTTTTTAACTTTCAAAAGTAAGTTTTGTTCGTGATAGCTTTTCTAACTTCAAACTTCACAGGATCCCCTGTTTTCGGTTAATGTAAAACAAATGGCATTTGTTGATGAGATGGTCATGCATGTCCAGCCACAAGAGAGGACACAGGAGAGGAGCAGGAAAAGAAAGTTGATCCTAGAGAGACAAGTCACTGCATGCCATAGTGCGGCCACATGGCCGGAGTCTAAGGGAGCACCGAAGCCAGCAGGTGGGGAGGAGACAGAGAGAGAAGCAAACCAGGGAAGTGCCTTTCATGGGGGTCAAGGTGGTACAAAAGCAAAGGTGTGCGGGGATTTATTTGATTCATTTGAGTGTCACTAGGCCACAGTCAGGTGAGGGCAAGAAGAGGAACTCTGGCAGGGCCAGCCTGTCCCACTAGTGCACACGGCAGCTTTCTTCCTGAGATTGCTTGTTCTGTATCCCTCCCCGTTTTATTTGGACCATTTCTCTCTTTCTTATCTATTGTCCCTGTCTTGCTCAGTTTTCATTCTTATCCACCCTGGCTCCTGTCCTGCAAGGGAGTCATGGCTGGTCAGTTTTCTGAGTTCACACGGGCTACACACTGCAGCCCCTTCTCATCTTACTGTGGGCTCCTTGCACTCACCCCGTACTCACTGTTCAGTTGGACTAAAACTCTAGAGCTCCAGCTGTTTTCCTGCGGCCTCCTGTGCCTCCCAGTGATTCACCTGTTAGCTGTTTTAGACTTCTTTTGTTCTCGGGTCCATTACTTCCTTTTGACTCACCCCGCACAAATATTGATATTGTTGATACCACGCAGGTTTTATAGCTTTTCGTAGTTTCTTCCCAATCTCTTGAATTTTGGGTTCCTATCACTTGTTTAAATTTTCCATGGGCTGATGGGGTTTTTGTTTGTTTGTTCAAGTATATTTTTATTGATTTTTTTTATTGAGAGCAAGGGAGAGGGAGAGAGAGAAACATTAGTTGGCTGCCTCCTTCCTGCATGTCCCTTTTGGGAATCGAGCCTGCAACCCGAGCATGTGCCCTAACTGGGAATCGAACCGGTGACCTCTTTTTTAAAATTAATTAATTAATTTTTTGTTAATCCTCACCTGAGGGTATTTTTTCATTGATTTTTAGGGAGAGTAGAAGAAAAAGGGAAAGACAGAGAGAAACATTGATGTGAGAAAAACACATCGATTGGTTGCCTCTTGCACAAGCCCTGACCAGGGCCGAGGCCTGGAGGAGCCTGCAACCGAGGTACGTGCCCTTGACTGGAATCAAACCTGGGACCCTTTGGTCTGCAGGCCGATGCTCTATCCACTGAGCCAAACTGGCCAGGATACAGTTTCTTTTTCTTAACAGTTTGTTAGAGCACTCTTTGAGACTATCTGGCCCAGTGTGTTTTTTGGTGATTAACTTTGAAACATCCTGTGTCCTCTATGATAATTTGTCAGATTAAAACCTTCTGGACTGTTTTGATAATTTATATATTCCTAGAAAATTATTCCCTTCCTCCATGCCCTCCAATGTATTAAAATTGCCTTTGTTTTTTAATTTCCTCTCTATCAGTGGCTAGTGTTCCATTTTTATTTTTTATTTGATACCTATTGTGTTCTTTATTTCTTGAGTCAGTTATAGTATGTCTTAATCTCCCAAAGAACCAGTTCTTGAATTTATTAGTTTTTCTAATTTCTTCAGTTAAATGCTTAATTCATTTATTTTTATTTTCTTATTATTAACAATTAAAGGCCTTTGAAATTTCTTTCAACCTCTATGTTAGCTGTATTTCATAAATTCTGATGTCGTATTTTAATTGTTTTCTGAATTCTTTGTAATTATCATTGCAATTTTAAATGTTTTGTAGACTTTTGAAAAGAAGATGTATTTTCTATTTTATAGCAAGATTCTAGTACATGTCGATTAGATATTCTTAATTAGGTCTTGTCTTCTTTTCCGTTTTATTTATGTAGGGGTGTCCATCTACATTACGTAGCACTGAGCAAATCCCCTTTAAGGTACTTCAGTGTCTTCTCGTGTTTTCTGTGGTCTTGCTTTTGGATGCTGGGCCGTTTGAACAGGATTCCTTACGGCTAGATCTTAATGATGTATCATTGTGGATTTAGTCTCATCTGACATAATCAGGAATGCAGCTTTCTTACTACTTATTTGTATATGCTTGATATCCCGTTGCCTACCCTTTTAATTTCTATCTTTCTGCATCACTGAACATTAGCTACATCTCTTTTAAAAAGACATTTAAATTTTAATTTAATTTTTGATTTGCATACCATAAAATTCACTCTTAGATCTTTATGAATAATACATACATGGATTTTTTTGGTTAGTGAATCTGGCAGTTTTTCTCCAATAGGTGAGTTTAGCTCATCTTTATTCTTGATATATGTTCGGTTTTAGTTCTGTCATCAAAAGATCTGTTAGGATTTGTTCATATGGCTTTTTTATTTTTTTGCCTTTTCCATGTCATTCACTGTATGATCCATTTTTATAGTTTCATTTTTGTATGGTCTGATAATTTGCAAGCTCTGCATTTTTGTCTTTTGGGCTGTTATTACTTGTTATCTACCCCACTTTAAAATGTTGATTAACTATTCTTTATGGTCATCCTTGATTTGACCCTTTTAATCTTAAAATTGTGGGCTCCAATTTTAATTGTGGAATTATTTTCTGGGCTGCAGTAGCAAGGAGCAGAGCACTCATCAGGGACCCCTGTCAGCTGAGGGCCAGCGCACTCCCGCCAATGCCCTCTCCTTTCTGTGTGTAAGTGTGCCTTTTTGTTCTTTTCCTCAGGTCTCCCAGTTGCTGGGCAAACCTCAGAATTTGTTAACCAAGTGTTAGAGAAGACCGCAGAAGGCAATCCCACCGGCGGCCTTGTAGGACTAAGGATACCAGCATCAAAAGTGTAATCAGCCTCATTGGACCACTGGTCAGCAATGTCTGAGTTTGTTATGTTATTCATTGTAAATTTCATTCTGTTTTGCATGTCAGTTTGGCATTATGTACACATTTACAATTAGGTTACATTGTTTTAAGAACTAAGTAGCATAAGTGACGCATGATCCAAAATACTTGATTATTGCATTTTCAGAGCATAAACCATGGTTACAACTGCTACTGGCATCAGAATTGAAACTCGTATATTTAACTGAATGTTTAGATACAGATTTCAAAAATCTGTTAAAAACATTTTGGAGGGGTGAAGATATTAGTAAATGCCATATATTGTGGCAGGTTTATGCTCTGAACCACACAAAAAAAATTGAGGAAGCATTTTTAAAAAAACAGTTTAGATTGTTTTTAGAATTATTGCTTTTTGTTCTAATTTTCCACAACCATTAATGTCACTGGTACATGGCACAACCCAGCACTCATGCCCGTGTGCCATATTAGGTATTCATTTTCTGAGCTCAATATGGTATATATAAATATATACAAATATATATATATACACATATATATATATAATGTCTGTGCAAGTAAGAAAAAAAGCATATTCTTTGTGCCTTGTATTTTGGGGAAACTATAAAACTGGTAATATTTTGTATGATGAAAACCCTAACGAGGAAAAACAAGATATATAGATGGAAAAATTATGGGGTTTAAATGTTTTTTTGTTGCAACTCTTTTTCAGATTTTTTGAATGTATATAAGACTATGTTGAAATGTAGATATATGCCACAGAGTCTATGTATTGTATAAAAAAAACAAAACAAAAAAAAACAAAAAAAAAAGATGGCTCTAGAAAACTCATATTTCGGTACTTGACCGGAAGAAGACAAATACTTGCACATTATTGCGATTGTTTTATTTTTTGTACCAAAGACAAATGCAACTGATATGGCAAACTGCCAGTCTAAGTAAAGTTTTGCACAGCTTACATGATACTGTATGAATGTATGACTAAAAGGAGAAAAAAAGAAAATGAAAAGGTCAGGGTTAGGGATCTTACTGAACTGTGAATTTTATTTCTGTTTGGGTCCAATTATCTACAGAAGGAGCATCTACACATACAAATATTATTTTGCTGTTCCTCTAGTTCGCTTCCATAGTAGATAAGTTGGTGGCCATTTAGATGTCTGTCTTTTTATTTCTGCACTTATTGTAGGAAATTTTAATATATTTCATTTTAGTAAGCTATTGATAAAATAGTTTTTGACCTTGAAAATTTAAAAGTTATTTAGCTTATTGTAGTATACTTCCACCAAACAACCAAAATACAGATTATTTTTATTGTATTATGTACATATATATATGTAAAGAAAGAGAAAAGCTAAAAATATCTAATTCTTTAGTTGCCACTTTTCCAATTGATGTATTATTGTGCATGTAATATTTTCAAGATCAACACAAGCTTAAAACAAAAACAAAAAATTTATAGATTTTTATATTTTTGTACAGGTATTTTCAAACTAGCTTCTTCAGACTTACATGTGACTTCTTTTATAGTTTCTAGAACTGAGAAATATTAACACATTTAGTTTTTAGGTGCTCTGTTTTGCTCACATAAAACAGCTTCATTAGTCAGTGTTTTAACTATGTTAAAGCTTTACCTCTTGAGGAGAAATTTCTTTGTCAAGGCAACATTATAAACCTTTCCACAGATCTTTCCATCCTGTCTCTCTTACTGTTTTATTCTCAAATCTTGTGGTTTGAACTCTGAAAAAACTATACTTAAAAAAAAAATCCCTACCTAGCCAGAAAAAAATAATACCAAAAATTTCAGACCTAGCTGCTGGGAGAGTATCTATTTCTCCATTACCCGTAGGAGAATTTATTCTTCAGTTATATTTTGTCTGTATAGTGTATTTCGTTTTCTTTTACTCACCTTTCCCCCGCCCATTTGTAAGTGACAGCACATGAAGCTATAGCTTATAAAGGTTTGGATCTAAAACACACAGCGACATCTGAGCGATGCTTAACGAGCTTCTTTGACATTACGAACTGGGATGCACCGGATTTCCCGTGTGCGTGGTGGAAATGCACCTGCTCAGTGCATTCACACTGAACAGATGGTAAGCTCAGATCGAGGGTTGAATAGGGTATGTAAGTTCATTGTTTAAAGTTTTTCCTTTTTCCCTGGGAGAAGGCGAAGCACAGGTTTGTAACTTGGGAGTGGATGAAGTTTTGACGGGTTGTGTCTGGCAAATTAAAATGTATTCCAAAATCTGGCAGTTTTGCAATCAGGTGAAAATCACTTCATGATAGAGATTCAACTGATGAGGTTTATAAAATTGCCCCTTTCTAGCTGCTCTGTTAGAAATTCTGGTTTTTGATACTTTTTTCCTCTCTGCAAACCAGAATTTGATTTTTTGGTCTTGCATTTCAAAAAAGACTTTGAATCTGTTTAGTAGATTCCATATCCTTGCATTTCAGTGTTTTATATGTACTACTTAAGTTAAATAGTTAAAAGCTTTTAAATAGTTGAGCTTTTTAATGTTGACACTTTATTTTGTACCTATTTATATATGTATGTATATCTTAGAAAAGCACTTTGTTAAAAAAAAATTGCATTTTATATGATTCCTGCCATTTGCTGCTAAATCTGGGCTGGTCAGAATGCTGCAGCGATACTTGATCTCAATAAAAACCTGGCAGTAAAATGTAGAGTGAAAGTTAAATCCTCTTGCTGTTTAACTTTATCATAAAGATGACATAGGCAAGCTGTGCAGCTTTACATTTTAACCAGGGGACTCTGTGGCATTTAAAACCGTCTAGAAATGGTTGTACTTTAATGCCAGTAATAATCTGCTTCCTCTATTGTCATTAAATATATCCGTTTAGTGTATCACACAAACAGATCTTATAAGGGTAATGTAAAAACCCCAACAATTATACATGTTCTGTTTTTGAAATTGTGGCATGTGTTTTGGGTGAAGACGGTTAGAGAAGAGCTCTCTAAAGGTCTTCTGTGTTCATACATGGTATCCGGATAGTCATAATGAAGTCCAGAATCCTACTTTCAGTGAAGGCTTTGTGAATTCACCTCCATTGAACCCCTTGTTCCAAAAGCAATGATAGGAACGTTGACTCTAGTACTACTATGATTTCAAAACAAAACAAAACAACCACACAAAAACGTTCTTCCTCGTCTTCGATACACTGGATCTTTGTAGAGTTTGTCTCCATATGAAAGCATGCTGTCCAGTTGTTCTTGTTAAGATCTTGTCTGAGTGTTGAATTGGGTGCCACACTATTTCAGTCAATACGATTGCTTGTTCTACTGTACCATGTATGATTCTTGTCCCTTCCTATATTCTTCATGACAGATTATGATGTGGCTTTATATTGTGCCTTACTTGTACATGAAAACAAAACGTCTTCATTCCCTCCACTTCCTCAGTCTTTCACTTTGACCTTTTTGGTAAGAGAATCAGAGCTATTACAAAAACATCATGAAGGAGTTCAGATGGGTACGGTTTCAAATTCCCTCTCTTTAGAGTTATTTTATATTTGTATGAAAGACCAGTTTTGAATGGTCTTTGAATATGAGGGGGAAAGATTAGCGGTAATTTCACTACATCCCTTTTTTCTGACTTTCATGAATTTGTCGTCATCTTTCTGATGCTTGACTTTATTTGCTCCTTCGCAATAGTCTGCATTTAAAGAAAGGTGTGTTCCGTTCATCAGCTTGAAATTGACTCTTTCATTTTTCCAGAATTTTTTAGAAGAGTACCCGTTTTGTTTGTTTTATAAAACAGATAAGTCTCTTTAAAAGAAACAGAAGTGCAGTACTTTTGAAATACAATGCTGTTCGTTTGGATTTCTTTTTTATATATACTATTCATACAATTATCTGATGTTTGCCTTCATTAATAAAGCTGTTAGTTTATTCACCAAAATGTCAAGAATGGATGTGCTTTTCTTTATTCCATACATTTAAAAATATTTTAGCTGCTAAGATTTAGTTCACTTTCTAAGCGACGAATTCAAGTTGCCTTCAGCAGGAATTAACAAAAACTTAGGTTCCCTTTCTTTATATAGTCTTCCTGAAATTCTGTCTAAGTATTTTCTAGTTCATTATGTAACAGAATGTTAGCATCTCTCCAAATCTTGAAACTTGAATTTTGAGAATGCATTGAATTAAGCTTTCAGTGTTACAGTAAAAGGTTTCAGTTATCCTTCTAGTGAAGTCTATTGTGGAATACCATTTCCCATGGAACTGAGGCCATTTCCACAACTTTGCACAAAACTCCAGTCTTGTTCTTCCCTTGAATCATGACAAATACGTCTCACACAGTGCCGTAATACTTGTGGGTTCTTTTGTAATCTTTGTAATCTTAATAAGGGCATTATGAGAAGATGACTCCATGTTTTTTTACTGTTTCAAACACATTGGGATGTAACAATGACCGTCAGCGGTAGGGATGGTTGTTTCATTTTAAGGAATAAGCATGTGGGGGAAAGGTGATGAAATGTACTACTGAACGCGGGACGCTTCCATGGGCAGGCGGGGCTATGTGTTGAAGCATAACCCTTAACCCTCATGCTTAGTAAACTGACGTTGTAGACATTGCACCTAGGAACTGAATGCTGCCAAACTGCCATTTTCCTTTAGAAAAGAAAGATTTGGGGGTAGTCGTGATGGAATAGAACCTTAAAACTACTTTCAAATAGTATTCCGGACACTTGTTGGTGACCAGTGCAGAACCTGAGTCGGGTATTTCCGTGTGCCAAGTTCTAGGTGAACGAGGTTTGCCTCTCTCATAACCATGTAAACACAGTGATGTAGTTCATTAAATTCCGGGTGGATGGGACGGGACTGATGACTGTGTCTTGCCCTTTGCCCCCCCTTTTTTTCCCCCCCAGAACCAAATAACAGAAATGTGTGTGTGTGTACTGTATCTGCCTTCCCAGCACGTTTTTATGACACTGTATTCCACTGCCTGCCTTCTTCACCTTCTGTCCCTAGCGTTTGTCCTGTAACTTGGCGTTGGTGGTTAAGTGATGCTAGGGCTGACCGCGCATAAGAAGTCACACAGGAGTGGAAGGGCAAGAATTCAAAGCATTTGTTCCTGTAATGTGGCCACCTCTCTTGCATAGCCACATAGGATCCTGTTTGTAATGCTATCATATTCTGTTGTTTTGTTCCCCTGTCCCCTCCCCCCTCCCCCACAACTGGAGCTATGAAACTTTATTGGATTCAGTCTTGTCTTTTGTCTAGAAAGAATTTTATCTTGTTGACGCATGAGCTGTTTAAAATTTATTCTATTAAATGTTGGTTAATAGTTGTGCAGTTTTTCTTTTCAGAAGAAAAGGCAATTCCAATGTTGCCTTTGTTCTCTGTCACCTTCCAACCCCTCGGCACTTCTAGTCAGATACAGACTCATCTGTGTATGCAACATCCTTTGTAATTTAAAATAAAAAAAAAATAAGATGAAAAGGTTTTGAATTGTTGGCCTCATGTTTTCGCCCTTCCTGTCTCTGTGGCTTTTTCGAGGCTCACCAAGGTAACCGTGTCCTCTTCAGGGTAACCCACTGCAAGGGAATTCCCAGCTAGAGGCAGCGGGGACCTTGAGGGACATTGAGCTGTTATGTAGATGTATTGATAAACATAGCTCAGAACATAGTTTTGTTTATACTTATTTCTCTTCGATTCTTTGGGCAAGTGATTTCTCTGTGGGAAATAAAATATTTTGAGTCTCTCCTCACTCGAACATTTGTATGTTTAATAATTTAAGTGAGAATACGCAGAGCCTGAGCCGGGACGGGAGTGAACACCACCATAGCGGAGTGTTCCTTCTGCCAGGCCCTCTGCTAGGTTCTGGGCTCCAAGGAGACTCGAGACCCCAGGGGCAGCTGTGAACAGGATCGGGGCAGCTGTGAACAGGATCGCAGAACAACACGGGAGTTGTTACATGCGCAGAGAGGGCTCTAGGCATGTTACCACCACCCAAGTATTTGTGAGGGCACAGGTGCCTCGTCCAGCGGGGTGTCAGAGAAGAATTGACAGGCCTGTGTGCCTGGGCCCTGGAAGAAGCCCTCTGCTCCTTTGGAGCGACACTGAGGCTGTCAGGAAGCAAACGGACATGGCCTCGCACCGACTTGTTCTGCCTCAGGACCTGACCTCTTGAGCCCGCCCCTCACGGGAGCCTCTGCCATGGCCCAGGAACCGGGAGCTGGGGGAGCCAGGTCAGTACAGTTCTCAGGAAACTAACGCAGTGGTCTGCAGTTCACCGACGCTGATTGGGAACCCGGAGAGCTCCTTAGCCGCCAAGGAAAACACTGGTTGGGAAATACCCTTGTGTCTCGACGGGAAGGTTCAGAACAGCAAGAAGGAGTTACAGTCCTAGAAGGCTAGGGTGGTGCCCATGAAGCCCCCCGCTAGGTGCTGTCCCGTCAGGGAACCCAGCGGCTGCTCTCAGTGGCCCAGCGAGGCGGGGAGTCATCAGACTAGACTTAGAGGAGGGGACTCTCCCAGACCCAGCCGACGTGAGACGATCCATGTTCATCTCTAAGGGACCAGGCCGTGTCCCAGGCACTGTTGGGAAATAAAGGGCTTAGAATCTGAAAACCAGGAAGAACCGAAGCCCAAGCGTAGCAGATGGAGGAACCAAAAGCTAGCCTCAGGATCGGTGGGGGAAGACGAAGGGAACAAAACAGCGCTGGCAGTTTTATTGGGACTGTGGGTCCCCAGATCGCACACCTATGCCTCAAAGAAGGCTTCTAGCCGGCGGGCTTAGAACTGGATCACTTTGTCAGAAGGGACTGTGTGGAAGGGGGGGAAAAGGGGAGCTGTGTTTTCTCTACTTGCAGAGAGATGCAATTGGAGACTGTCGATTGCATAGGAATTTCCAGCAAGAAGCAGGATGTGAAAGGGGCCCAAGGTCACGCGGGCAGATCGATCTGCTTGCCAACTTCGGGCTTCTTTGCCGTCCTAAATAGGGAGCGTCTGTTTGAGGATCCAGAACGTTTGACCTGAAAAAATGTCAACCTCCATCTCTTTAAAAAGTTTTAATCTTAAAATAACAGCCAGGAATTAACAGAAAATGTACAAGGTCCAAAGAAATCTTGAAAATACTATGAAAGACACAGAAAACTTGAACAAATGCAAAGATAGACCAAGTTCTTGAACAGGAGCAGTCAGTAACACAAAGCTGGCTGTCTTCCTGCGTTAAATAGAAAATTGAATGCCGACCCAGTAAGGACATAACAATGGGGTTAAAAAAAACAAACTGTAACCCGAGTTCACATGGAAAAAAATCATAGGTGGGAGCTACTGGGGGCAAAGCAGCTGGTGTTCAATCCCCAACATTAAGACACACTAAGCTATCATAATTAAAAGTGTCATTTTGGTGCATGAATGACTTGGTAGGCCAACAGACTAGAAATACATTCAAACTTAAGAATTTAGTATGTAAATGTGGCATCCCGAACCAGTGAGAAAAAGATGGATTATTCAGAAAATAGTGTTGGAACAACTGGGTAACCCCTCTGGAAAAAGAAAAGGCTCCATACCTCACACCAATAAGCCACCATGCATTTCAAAGTGGGTAAAGACCTAAAAGTAAAACAAGAAGAAAGCATAGAAACAATTCTTGTTGAGGGGCGTGGGGGGGAAGGCCTTCCCTAACTTGGACCCCAAATCTAGGGAGTCATAAAAGAAGATTGAGCCCTAACCGGTTTGGCTCAGTGGATAGAGCATCGGCCTGTGGACTGAGGGGTCCCAGGTTCGATTCCGGTCAAGGGCATGTACCTTGGTTGCGGGCACATCCCCAGTGGGGGGTGTGCAGGAGGCAGCTGATCGATGTTTCTCTCTCATCGATGTTTCTAGCTCTCTATCCCTCTCCCTCCCTCTCTGTAAAAAATAAAATAAAAATAAATAAATAAAAAATATTTTTAAAAAAGATTGATAAAGTCTATGTGAAACAAAAACACTGTAAGGTTAAGAAGCACTAAGCCAATTAAAAATTCTATAGACTAAGAAAAAAGCTCATAGGTAAGAGCTAAATCCTTCAGAAAATAAAGAGCTCCGGGAGTTGAAATGAGCAGACAATGAATACAAATAACTCAACCGCATTTATGATCAGAGAAATGCAAAATTTTAAAAACGGCATTTTTCACTTAATCAGATCGGCACACATCCCAGGGTTGAACACGCCATGGTGCCCAGGCCGTGGGAAGCAGGCATGCTGTGGGCGTGTCCAGCCCCACAGATAGGACCTCTGTGGAGAGCCGTGTGTTGGCCAGGGTCAGGATTGTTACATGCCCACGTCCTCGGCCCTGGCAATTCCATCTGCGCTGGGCAAGTCGTGCTTCCCGGTGCCGGTTTCCTCGCGTGTAAAACGGGATAATTCTACCTCCTGGGGCTGTCGTGAGCGTTAAGTTAGATGCACACATACAGCACTTGGTACGCAGAGCCTGCCACTCGGGAAGTGCTCCAATGTCGGTGTGCCCCTTTCCCACGCTGTGCTGGGTGCTTCTCCCGTCGTATCCCACGGGGTCCCCCGGCCAGCCCTGCGCTTACCAGCAGGTGGCCTCGGAGGGGACTGGGGCACAGCGGTGGGATGTGGGTTCACTGTCAAATAGGAAACATACACGAAGGCTTAAAGAACTAGAAAACATTGTCGATGCCACCTTCCAGGGACATCCCAATGGATGCTTTTCCAGGCTTTCTGTTCCCCCCTCTCTATGCAAAAAAAATCTGTAATCCTTAGAATGGCTCTTCTGCGGGAGATGGGGAGAGGCCACCCTGGAAGTGTTCCTGATGTTCCCTCTTCTCTTCCTCTCCGTTTTGTTTTTCCTTAGGACCACACGAAAAGGCGAGGCTGAATTCCCCCCACGTGGGGAGGAGAGTCCTGGCCTCAGCGCCGCCACCCTCGCCGGCCTCGCGCCGGCCTCTAGGGGGCGCTGTGGCAAGGCCGGGCGGCACGGAAACGCGTTTGAACTTGGCCACCGCCGCTGCCCGTAGCCGGCGTCTCCAACATGGCGGCTGCCCAAGATGTCCACGTCCGGATCTGTAACCAAGAGATTGTCAAATTCGACCTGGAGGTGAAGGCGCTTATCCAGGTACTGGTTCCCGGGGCCCCTGCTGGGCTCCAGCTGCTCTAAACCCGAGCTCCGCTGGCCGCCTCGGAGCCCGCGGGCTCCCTCCCGGGTTCCCCCGCTGGGTCGGGTCTCCCTCTCTGGTCGCCGGCCCCGCTCTATGGCCGGCTCCTTTCTCTCTGGCCCCCTTTGGCCCCTTCCCCTTGACCCTTGGTCTTGAGCCTCCATCCGGGTGACGTTGGCTTGCCCTTTTCCGGGACCCCCATGTCCCTCGCCCCTGCCCAGGCTTCCCCCTTTGTGGCCCCGCTGGGCCCCTCCCCTAGGGAGCCCTGGCTGCCGCCTCGCCCCGGACCACCTCACCTCGTACCTGTCACCGGGGAGCCCCGCCTCCCGACCCCGCCCTCCCCGCCGGTGGGTGGCGCTCCGGAGGCCTTAGCCTCGCCCCCTGCTGGCCAGCTCCTCCGGGTCTGAGGCCCGCGGCACCCAAGGCCGCCTGGCGTGGGAGGCGCCGGGGAAATGAACGTCACCTGGACCGTAGGTGTGACTTACGAAACGAGGAAATCGAGTCACGTGGCAAGGCCGGAATCTGAAGGCAGGTGGTGGCAAAGCTGGGGCCCGGACCACCGGCAGAGTCAGCCCCGGGAAGGGACTGAGGGCCCCGAGGTGCTTTAGCTTAATGAAGCCGTTGAAGGGTAGAAGGTAATAGTCCAATCAACCAGTTGGCATAGGCAGGAGGTAGGGATGTAAAAACAGTTCCTCAAGTTTAGCAAAAAAGAAACCAAGAGTTTTAAACCTGGGTTTTGGGCAAATCGTTTCCATTTCCAATAAATGTTACTAAAGGTTAGATGTAGATTCAGAGTTTGCAACTAGCTGGGACAAAAAGTGAAGAAAAGTAGCCCTCCCCCTCCCCTCCCCCCCAAACCAGATGCAAAATAAACCTAATGAGTTGCCAGGAAGTGCGATTTAATGATTAAGCCAGAGAGCAAGTGAGGAAATTTTATTTTATTTTTTTATTTTTTAAAATATATTTTATTGAATTTTTACAGAGAGGAAAGGAGAGGGACAGAAAGCTAGAAACATCGATGAGAGAGAAACATCGATCAGCTGCCTCCTGCACACCCCCTACCGGGGATGTGCCCACAACCAAGGTACATGCCCTTGACCGGAATCGAACCTGGGACCTTTCAGTCCGCAGAACGACGCTCTATCCACTGAGCCAAACCGGTTTCGGCAAGTGAGGAAATTTTAATGCAAACATTTACACTTCCCTTCTCCCAAGTGTAAACTACAAAATGCTGGGCCAGTTCTGAAATCTAATGAGAACGAGTGATCATAGCTAGATTCATTGCATTCTTACTGTGTTTCCGTTCCTCTGCTAAATGCTTTCTGTACATACATGGTCTATGCGGTCGGTAATATGATGAGGGGCAGAACTGAGGCTCAGAACTCAGCTGATTTTTTTCGAGGTTGCACGGCTAATGAATACACGGCCAGAATCTGAATCCGCGTGGTCTGGCTCCAGGGCCTGCTCTAAAACCTGGCTCCACTAACCCTGACTGTCCAGAGACGAATTCTAAACCTATCCTTGAGTCTGTCTGTAAACACTGCGCTCTCTAATAGATGGTTTGTAGAATCAGATTGAAGCTAATCTTGTCATCTGATGCCAGGAATTCAGCGCCCCGATTTCCAAAGATCTGAAGTTAGTAGTATCTGCTTTGGATTTACATTTTAGTTGAATCCACAAACTACTCTAAGGCTTTCATACTTGCCAGGTGGCGTTTTGTTAAACTTTAGGAACTAATAAGTCAAGACAGAGTTGTGTTTCTCTCTATGCTTTTATGTTACCTGTTCACAATCAATTTAAAGAGGAGTGAGAAAAGTATATAAAGTATAATGTGTTAGCTTGTGTTGCAGAGGTAAACAGCAAAGACGGGGCCGAATAACGGTCGGCGGGCCAACCTTGGTTGTGGTGTAAGCCAGCTCTCCCTGTACTGATGGTGTCATATTCTTTCGTTGCCCTGAGAAGGGCCCCCTCATCTCTTCAATGTCTCCTAGGATATTCGAGATTGTTCAGGACCATTAAGTGCCCTTACTGAACTGAATGCTAAAGTGAAAGAGAAGTTTCAACAGCTGCGGCACAGAATACAGGTGAGCAGCGCAGAACTGAGATGCTAAGGGAAGGGGGCGCGAGGAGGGGGGCTCGGTCCTAGGACTGACCTCTGCCTGAGAGCTGTCCGGGTTCTTCCTAAACGTGTGGACAGTGAGGGAGCTGTCCTCACCTGCTCACAGGTCACAGCCAGGAGCTTAGGCCCGCAGCGCCCGCCAGCTGTGATAGACGGTGGAGGGACACTGTTGCGCTTGGAATTTTTCAGCTTAAAAACTCTGCAGTCACTTGAACTACTTTCTTTTCTCTCCCACTTTCCAACCCATTCACCCCAGTCCATCACCAGTGTCTCCTGGGTAGATTTTTAAAAAAATATATATTTTATTGAGTTTTTACAGAGAGGAAGGGAGAGAGATAGAGAGCCAGAAACATCGATGAGAGAGAAACATCGATCAGCTGCCTCCTGCACACCTCCTACTGGGGATGTACCCGCAACCAAGGTACATGCCCTTGACCGGAATCGAACCCGGGACCCTTCAGTCCGCAGGCCAACGCTCTATCCACTGAGCCAAACCGGTTTCAGCTCCTGGGTAGATTTTTGAGGCTGTCGCTTTGCCCAGCCTCCTCCCCTCTGTTTTGTCATCACCAGTCACATCATATGCCCATTACGCTCCTGAATTTGACGATGGTCTATGTGCCATCTCACAAACACAACAGCGAGAAGTGCCGGTTTGGATAACGTAGGTGTTTCCACGCTGTGCCTTCAGTGAGGGTGGCAGAGAGCTGCCCACCTCTCGGAAGGTGTTGGGCACCTGCTCTGCCTGCACGTGGTGCTGGGGTGTAAAGCCTTCTGTTTTTCATATTGCGAGGCCCCAGATGCCAGCCAACCACTGAACCCAAGAAGACAGTCTGTTCCAGAGCTGGTGGGAAAACGGGCACTTTGGACCCTCAGAAACAGCATGTCTGCCCTGTGTGTTGTCTTCCAAAGGAACTTTCAAGGGCAGTTTTGAGAATGCGCGTGCTTTGATATTCCCATGATGGCTAAGTGGGGTCAGGCTCCTGGTTAGTATTTTTGTGCTGCGTGGCAGGCACACATCGTCCTCTCAGGCAGCCTGCACCGCTCATGGGCTGTCTGCGCTGGTCTCGGTCTCCTCCTCACTGTGGGGTCTTGGGATTGTCCTTATTTTCTTTCTTTTTTTAAAAAATACATTTTTGCCCTAACCAGTTTGGCTTAGTGGATAGAGCGTCGGTCTGTGGACTGAAGGGTCCCAGGTTTGATTCCGGTCAAGGGCATGTACCTTGGTTGTGGGCACATCCCCAATAGGAGGTGTGCAGGAGGCAGCTGATCAATGTTTCTCTCCCATTGATGTTTCTGACTCTCTATCCCTCTCCCTTCCTCTCTGTAAAAAAATCAATAAAATATATATATTTAAAAAAAAATAAAAAAAAATACATTTTTATTTATTTCATAGAGGCAGGGAGAGGGGAGAGAGATAGAAACATCAATGATGAGAGAGGATCATTGATCAGCTGCCTCCTGCACTCCCCCTGCTGGGATCCAGCCCACAACGGGCACATGCCCTTGACTGGAATGGAACCTGGGACCCTTCAGTCTGCAGGCTGACGCTCTATCCACTGAGCCAGACCAGCTAGGGCTGTCCTTATTTCCTTATAGACTCGGCTCTGTATCTATAAGGATGTTTGGTATTCCGTAGTGCCCTGCAGAAGGAGGGTCTCCAGTGCTGTTGATGGCCTGGCTAGAACCGGAAGTGCGCTCTGGTTTCGAATTGGCTTTACAGTGGATTTCACAGAGCTGCTTCCCCCATAGGAGCTTGAGCAGTCGGCTAAAGAGCAAGACAAAGAGTCGGACAAGCAAGTTCTGCTGCAGGAGGTGGAGAACCACAAGAAGCAGATGCTCAGGTAGGCGGCCTGGCCTCCCGCCAGTGGCCTCTGCTGGTCATGTGCTCCCTGGGAGACTCCCTGGGTTTGCCTAAGACACCTGAGGTTAATGACTTAATTGGGTCGTTTATACACGGACTGAATGTTCTCTCAAGATGAGTAATTCTCAAAGGGGAGGGCACGCAGGGGCTGTTGGGTAGGTGGAATGGGCACAGTTTACAAAAGCATATTTGTACGTATTTGCTTTGTTACACTGTATTTATATTTTTAAAACAAAACCAAAAAAAAAGTTTGCTATTGTAATATAGGTCCTTTTTATCTAAGGAGAATTGGTACCAGAAAAAGTCCACTGTAAGTGAACCTATTTAAGATGGACCAAAATTTAGAAAATTTTGAAGGGGACTTTATCTTAAAAGTGAAACAAGAACATGTAAATAAGCTCATCTTATATGATAAAAGCCCAGTGACCGAATGGCAGAATGACCAGAATGACTGGAACAACCACAGCCCCTCGCCCTGGCCGGCCCTGCCCCCTATCGTCTCCCATCGGGGCGGCCAACTGGACCCCACCAGTGCACAAATTTGTGCACCAGGCCTCTAGTGTTATATTGTGACTGTGTGCTAATACTTGATTCTGTAATTGAAGGTATGCACTATTTCTTGGTATTGAATTGGGGGACTTTTCCAACAAAATTGTCTGAAACAGTACCTCTCCCTTCACTTTTGACTTTTGTACCATAATAATAAGAGGGATTTTATTGCGCAAGTATTTGAGGGCGCCCTCGCCGGTTTGGCTCAGTGGATAGAATGTTGGCCTGCGGACTGAAGGGTCCTGGGTTCGATTCTGGTCAAGGGCACATGCCTGGGTTGCGGGCTTGATCCCCAGTAGGGGGAGTGCAGGAGGCAACTGATCAATGATTCTCTCTCATCATTGATGTTTCTGTCTGTCTCCCTCCCCCTTCCTCTCTGAAATCAATAAAAATAAAATGTTAAAAAATAAAATAAAAGCCTTTGTGAGGGCTCCATCACCTTCCCCAGCCCTACGGGAGCCAGTTCTTTCTCTCTGAAAGCCCCTGCTGGGCCCCTCCCGAGGCGTCCCCTTCATCCTTCGTAGGTGGTCGAACTCTGCCACATCCTATGTCTGCGGCTTTGCTTCTGATTTGAGAGACCTTCAGCATCTTCCCCGCCGACGGCAGCTGTTTGTGATACCCAGCGATCAGGAGGCCAGCTCAGCCGGCTGTGGTGTGCAGGCCGTGGGTGTGCCGGAGGCTGATCTAAGAGGGGAGGGAGGTGTGAGCGGTGACCAGAGCTAAAGTGCTTGGCTCGCTGATACTTCGTGTCAGGATGCCTTTTGCTTCCCAGGGCCACCAAGGGCACTAGATTACAAACATTGAATAGAGAGAATCGTCATATGATGTATAGCAAGTTATGCCAGACAAAATCCCTGAGCGTGGGTTGAAAGCTGAGAACGGCCATTCATGCTGTGGAGTCGAGGGCAGAGGAGCAAGCAGTAAATCAAGGCTTTGGCGACTGTGTGTGGGAGCAGTAGCTGGTCCTGCCTGGGTCCCCGTGCCTGTCACACCGAACAGGACATGTTGGCTTGCTTGTCTTTCTTCGCATAAATGTGAGCCCCTCGAGCGGGCACTGTTGCTCGTTCATCTTGCATCACAGGGCCCGCAGACTGCCTTGCTAATAACAGTTTGAAAAGGACACTGATTTTTTTAAATATTAGGCATGAAATAGCATAGCAGCCGCTGGTCAGGCGTCAGGGACTGACCTGAAAACTCAGCCTCGGGTGCTGGTCGAGGACCACCCTGTCAGTTCACGCACTCTCCGCTTCACTTGAGATTTTTCAGGGGGAGCACAGTGGGTGTGAGCCAGCTGCCCACATTCTAGCGCATCGCTTGGTTCTCTGAGGGACCCAGTTCGCTTTTTTCTGGTCCACCCACAAAGGCTGCCCTGCTGGCTCGGCCGCCGCTCACCACGTCGGAGTTGTCCCTCCCAGAGAGAGCGGGTAAAGCATGTAAATAAATCACGTCCCACCGCC
Organism: Eptesicus fuscus; assembly: GCF_027574615.1. NCBI lineage: Eukaryota > Metazoa > Chordata > Mammalia > Chiroptera > Vespertilionidae > Eptesicus > Eptesicus fuscus. The sequence goes on from NC_072478.1 coordinate 103,712,413, forward strand.
TGCTGGGTCACTGTGTGCCATCCGCGATCTGGCTGTGGTACGTAAAGAACAGCAGACCTTGGAGAAATGTTGAGGAAAACTGCCTTTTGATGATTTTTCTACTTCTTACAACATATACTGGCTGAACAGCTGCTGGGCCAGAAACTGTCAATTTGGTGCTGGTACTGCAAACATGGGTGAGGCATGGTCTCCTGGGGCAGAGCCCACCGCATGCAGGGCAGAGCAGTGAAGTGTGGGGAGAGCGGGGCAGAGCCGGGCCTCGTGTGCCCAGCTGGGGATCGGAGGTTACCTGAAGTCTGGAGCCATATGGGCTGCATGGAGAGCTGTGCCAAGGCCAGACTGCTCCCTCGGGCTGCCCGGGGGACAGGGACAGTGCAGGCAGTAAGAGAGTATCCCGGAGGCGGCCGGGGTCCAGGCGAGAGGTGCCGGGGCCTGGGCTGCTGCAATTGCTGGGCAACAGGAGGAGGAAGCGGCGGGAGGTGGGGCCGGACTCCGCGGGCCACCCCTGCGAGCCCTCCCCCACCACTCCCTGCCGGAGGGAAGACCTGCTGTGACTGGAACTGTCAGCCCAGCAGGGTCAGTAGAAACTCACGCGTGCCCCTTCTGATTCCAGCAATCAGACGTCGTGGAGGAAAGCGAATCTCACCTGCAAAATCGCCATCGACAACCTAGAGAAGGCAGAGCTTCTCCAGGGAGGGGACCTCTTGAGGCAAAGGTATCTGTGTCTGCTGCAGAGGGCGGCACCGGACGCCCTGCTGGCCGCTTTAAGAGGCTCAGCACACTCCTGGGCACTGACCGGGAACATGTGACAAATAGGCATGCGCGGAGAGATTGAAGCATGGGTCTCCTTTGCATGCGGGCTTCCCCGCAGCCAGGCTTTTGTTGACCTTCCTCCTCCTCCTCTGGACTCCTAGGAAAACCGCCAAAGAGAACCTGGCGCAGACGTCCAGCACCATCACCGAGAACCTCATGGGGATCAGCAGGGTGATGTCCCAGCAGGTGCAGCAGAGCGAGGAAGCCATGCAGACGCTGGGTAACGCCGGGCTGGAGGGGAAGCTGCTCCCGGGACACCGGCACCTGCCCCAGCCCCTCCCGCCCGCCTCCCGCCCACGCTGCCTGCCCTGCCCACGGTTCCCAGTTTCTTCTATGTCGTCCTGCGGTCTCCAGCACGGATAGCGCCGCAAATTAAGTGTTATCCATCCGCCTCTTTCTTCCATGAATGGAAACATCTTTCACGCCTCTCTGTCCACGTGACAGCACATTTCATTCTGTGGCTGTTCCGGTGATGCTTTGTTTTACTTTGTGGGGGAATCTTGCCAGGCAACCTTCTTCCCCAAGTGGCAGGCCCAGATACCCATGCTCAGCAGTCAAGTCGACTCCTGGGCACAGCGGCCCCGAGGGGACAAGTGCCTCCTCATAGGTGTCACTCAGTGTCCAAGCACAGGTGCCCCATCTTTAAAGCTACAGCCGTGTCCCGGGACTGAAGGACTTGCTTGTGTGAGGCCTGGTGGCAGGGCCAAGCCCTGCCTTTCTGATCCCACAGAGAGCGACCTGGCCGTCAGGTGTCCTGGCACGGCGCCCTCACAGGGTGAAGGCCTGGTGCCCTGCAGCTTCTGTCCCCGGTCACGGGATTGGTTTTGTGGCGGGTGGTTCTCAGCAGCGCCGGCGGCTGCAGGAAGCCGAGGTCACGGTGAGGAAGAGCTCTCTGCCCTTCTCCCTGGGGGTGTCCACCTGGGGCTCCCCGCTGTGGCCTGTGACGCTGTATATAGGAAACGACGGCTCTCTGAGCTGGTGCGACCCAGTGGAGTTTTGTCCTGTTCTCCACGCTGGTTGTCTCTGTTCACAGTCTGGGAACTTGCTCCAGAGAGCAGTGTGTGTGCTGGGAGCCGGCCAGCGGGGCCAGCTTCGGACTCCGCTCTACAGCCTCTGAGTCAGGCTCCCTCCCTCTTCTGTTTCAGTCAACTCTTCCCGGACTATCCTGGACGCCAACGAGGAATTCAAGTCCATGTCGGGGACCATCCAGCTGGGACGGAAGCTCATCACAAAATACAATCGCCGAGAGCTGACGGACAAGCTGCTCATTTTCCTGGCCCTGGCCCTTTTTCTTGCTACGGTTCTCTACATTGTAAAAAAGCGGCTCTTTCCATTTTTATAAGAGCCGACAACTGCCAGCGTCTGCCCTTCAAGCTGCGGTGTCAGGACCCGCCGGGCTCCTGAGCTCTGGCCCAGCTGCCAGCGGACCCGGCTCCCCGGGGCTCCAGGTGCTCCGCAGGTCAGGTCGGATGGAGACGCTCCGCTCCGGGTTTTGCAGGCGGCTGCCTCGTAAAGGACGACAGAGCAAGGGGTAGGAGGCTACAGGCACAGGGTCCGAGAGCCACTGACACTGGGTGGCTGCTACGTGGGGCCCTCGGAGCCCACCCTCTGGGATGTGAAGTTCCTCTCTCTCCCTCCCGCTGTGGCCTTCATGCCCGATCAGGGGGAGGGGAGAGAAACGGGGGTGGGAGGAGGATGACTTGGGTCCATTCCTGAATAAACTTGACTGTGTTGAATAGAGTGAAGTGCATTTGGTTTTACAAGACCTCCCCCCAGGAACTTGTGTGCCTCTGTCGTTGGTGTCCAGGTTTCTAGGACATGAACTTCGGTCGTTTATTTGTTCATCCAACAAAGCAGCCTGGAGCCCCGGGCACACGCCGTGGTGTAGACGGCTGACTGTTACAGACACACTGACCAGCAGCCGGTGCCCTCCCTCAGGGAGAGGGAGACGACCTCTTTCCACGCCCAGCAGCCCGCCTGGCCTGGGTGCCGTGTGGCAGGGGCTGGCCCACCTTTCTCGTTGAGGTGCAGAGCTAAATATAACCCGGGAGAGTGAAGCTGCTGATAAGCTGAGGCCTGTCTGGGCCCGAGTCCTGGGGAGCCAAGGGGATAGGCCCTGGCCAGGCCAGGCCGGAGACGTCAGTGTCGGTGCGGTGGGCCTGGCTAACCGCACACGCACCCCAGCCTCCCCACTATTTATAGCCCAGAGGCCCTGGGAGGGAACATGGAGACAGAGGGGGGAGTGGGAAGAGCACGGACTTTGAAGCTTGGCTCTTACTAACGGACCACATGGCCATGGCAGGTGACCTTATGCCACTAAGCCTCAGTTTCCCCACTTGTACTGAGGGGCCATCGTCCATACAGACGCTCGCAGAGTCCGTTTGAGAATCAAACGAGAAGGCAAAGGAGCGAGTGCAGCTCCCAGGTGACAGCAACGGGAGTCCCGGGTGCGGAGCCTGGGCCGCGGGGCCCGCCGCGAGCAGCCGGGGCTTTGGGGGCTGGCCGTGCAGCTGCGGTTCTGTTTAGATGTGGTTGGGCAGCGGGGCCACGGCTAAGGCCTCAGCTCTGAAGTGCCAGGTGGTCACGGGACCGAGCGACGAGATTGGCTGCACACTGCAGGCTGACTCGTTTAATGAGTAGCTTTTGAGTCCAAGTGTGGGCATGCATTTATACTTTATCGCTAACATCCTTAAACACATGTGTCTTATTTATGGTTAAGCTGAAGCTGAGAGTAAAGCACAGATGGGAAAGTCCCGCTCAGATTCCAGCTGTAAGAGCAGCAGATGGATGTTATCAAGTTAGGATTTTCTTGTCTTAACATTTTTCTTTACTGCTTCCCACAAATTGTCAACATCCTCCTCACAATATGGAAATGTGTGGGCTCTGTACTCCTAAAAATTCTTTCTTTGACACTTTATTCCTCTTTTACTTGCCTTCTGAAAATAGTGTTGAATTTGATCTATTTTGAACTATCATCAATAACATTTATCTTACAACTCCAATCAGCCACTGGGGTTGAAAGTCATCCCCGCCCATCAGGAAGTAGCCGTCTCCACTTTCAACCATGAGGGGGCACTGTTCACATTCGCTCTATGGTCTTGGAGAATGTAGGACTAACCCCATCAGTCCATATGAAATGCTCTTGTGGACTTTTTTTTTTAAAAAAAACATCAGGTGTTTTGTTTTTTGTGTTTTTTTTTTTAAAAAGCAAATGTTCAAAGCTTACTTATATATCTTGTTTTTGAAGGACATTTTATAAATGACTATTTTTCACTGTTAAACAGTAAGGCATGCTTGTATTCTGCATTTTAATTAGCTGACAATCAAGGAATTAAAAGTATAGAGCCGTCAAGAGGGCTTTCATTCAAATATTTACTCAGCACCGACTTTGTGCCAGGCACTGTGTTAGGATACACAGTGCACAAGACAGATTCCCTGGGGCATGAGGCTTACAGTATGTGGGGGAAGGCTGTCAGAGGATACAGTTAACAGACCAAGAAATCATTTACTGTGTGAGGTGTGGGAAAAGAAGCGCTTGGGGGAAAGTGGAGCAGGCTAATGGAGATCTGGAATATAGGCATGGCCGTTTAGTAGGCTGGTTAGAGTCAGCCTCATTGAGGAGGTAAGATTTGAGCAAAGACTTGTGGGGGTGGGGATGGGACACACACACACACACACACACACAAGGGAAGGGGTGTCACACGGACCAGCTAGGCAAAGGCCTACGGTGGAAGCATCTATGATACTGTGATTTATAAGAAGAAAAAATACATATTTGGCCTTTGTCCTGTTCCTGCCCAAAGCCCCAGAAACCGTTGTATTTCCTGTGAGGAGAGGGACCACCATGCCTCGTGCTATGTTAATGGGACTTTGCAGCCACTGAGGAGGGGCTGGCTGCAGAGAAGCCAACCTTGTGATGGGAGGGCTGGGGCAGGGAGAGGGACTGAAGATGGGGTCAGTCACCATTCCTCTGTGCTGAGGCCTCCACAGAACCAAAGGGCAGGTGCAGAGAGCTGGTGACACTCCAGGTTCTGGAGAGTCAGGTGTGCGCTCGGGGAGGGCATGGGAGCGCCACCCCCTTCCCCATTCCCGGCCCCAGGCGTCTTCTGCATCTGGCCCTTCCTGAGCTGCATCCTTTCATGTAAACCAGTGAGTGACCCAGCCAGTGCTCTCTCTGACTTCTGTGAACCCCTCTAGCAAGTTAACCGAACCCAAGGAGTGGGCCATGGGAACCTCCAATCGACAGCCTGTTGGTCAGAAGCACGGGCAACAATCTGGACTCTCAGTTGGCGTCTGAAGTGGAGGGCGGGGCAGTCCTGGGGACTGGACTTGAACCATTTTTCTGTCCTGGGTCTCTTTCCCCTTCACTAGGCCGCCGCCGTCCTCCTCCTCCCCCTCCTCCTCCTCCACCTCCACTTCTTCCTCTTCCTCTACCTCCCCCTCCTCTCCCTCCTCCTCCTCCTCCTCCTCCTCCTCCTCCTTCCACCTCTTCCTCCTCCTCTACTTCCCCCTCCTCCCCCTCCTCCTCCTCCCCCTCCCCTTCCACCTCTTCCTCCTCCTCCACCTCCCCCTCCTCCCCCTCCTCCTCCTCCCCCTCCTCCTCCTCCTCTACTTCCCCCTCCTCCCCCTCCTCCTCCTCCCCCTCCCCTTCCACCTCTTCCTCCTCCTCCACCTCCCCCTCCTCCCTCCTCCTCCTCCTCCTCCTCCTCCTCCTCCTCTACTTCCCCCTTCTCCTCCTCCTTCTCCTTCTTCTTCAAATGTTTTTATTGATTTTAGAGAGAGAGGAAGATAGAGAGAGAAACATCAATGATGAGAGAAAATCATTGATCAGCTGCCTTCTACACGCCCCCTACAGGGGATGGAGCCCACAACCCGGGTGACCTCCTGGTTCACGGGTCCACGCTCATCCACGGAGCCAGGGCACTAGCCTCTCTTCTTGACGCCTCCTCCCGCCGCCCAGCAGGTGAGCCCGGACAGGTCCAGGTCAGCGCTGTTCTGTGCTGGTGAGGGTAGGGAGCTTAGGGCCCTGTGGGAGGCAATTGGGCAGGTGACTCCCTTTGGAGATGCTTCTAAGGAAAAGGGGTGTAAAGTTAGTTCTGTTTTCGCCTTGGCTAATGACGGTCTCCCGGGGGCCCTGCCTGAGGGCTCGCCCATGCCGACTTTCCTCCGGAGCAAGGGCAGAGCAAAAATAGCCGGGGCTAATCTAAGAGATACCGCATAGGAGTCCCAGCCGTGCTGTCAGGAACGGAGGGCTGCGGGTGTGTGTGTGTGTGTGTGTGTGTTATCACCCCCTCAGTCCCCAACGGCCAACCCCAGGGCCCGTGAGCACGTGGTCCAAGTGTGGCCCTGGTGGCAGCGAGGCCTGGGTTCGAATGGTACCCTTCCTGGCCAAACGCCCGAGGACGGGCCCTCTGTGGCTTGCTCATCGGGAACACGGGGACAGCCAGTGGCATTGACCCCGAGGGTGCTTGGGGGATTGATGGACGTTTTGGGTAGTTTCCACCTCTGAGCTGTTAGGAATATGTGACACACCTTTGTGAGAACTTGTGTTTTCACTTTTCTTGGCTGTCCACCTGGGAGTGGGGTTACTGGGGCCCAGGCTACCTCCAGATCTGGTGCGTGGAGGGAGGGCCAGCCCGCGCCCCGCAGGCGGCACCTGTCCCATCCCGGGCTGCGCCATCGCTGAGCTGTGTGCCTGGAGCAAGTTCCTCAGCCTCAGGTCCTCGCAGCCACGGAGAGACTGAAACTCAGGGTGTGGGAGGGTTAGAAGTGGTCCAGTAAATCTAAGGGTAATTTTTTTATTTTTTTATTTTTGTTCAATCATAACTGTATGTGAGTTTGGTTCTGCGATTTAGGGGACTTCCTCTCATCCCCAAGCACTACCAAGCGGAGACACGGAGGTGTTGTTATCGTCTGTGACCTGTTCCTGATAAGGACAGCCAGCCAGCGAGGGCCAGCTAGCGGGGGCCTCCAGGTCCCTCCTCCGCCTCCACTCAGAGCCCGTGGGCCGGGCTTACAGACGCAGCGATCACTGCCAGGGCCAAGCTGGCGGTCAGGGGCCGAGAAAGGAGGAAAGGGTCCCACCTCACCTCGGAGCCCTCACCACAAAACTAGGAGAGGAGGCCATGCCTTGCCCACCGAGCAGCAGCAACGAAAAGACCCACAATTGTTCGGCGTTGGCGGAGGGGGGCGAATGGCACAGGCCCCCGTCATCCCGGTCCTGAGTGTGCTGGGCCGTGAGTTGGGCAGAGCAGGGCTCAGCAGCGTCACTTAAATGGCAAGCCCACGGCATTGCCGGTTCATCGGGAATCCCAGCACCCCCCACGCAGCTCCGCGAGCGTGCCGTCTGACGCGCCTGGATCCGCAACTCGCTTCTGGGATACCATCATGCGTCCAAACAATAAACACGTAAGCACACACAAAGCGGGCATGTCTGTGTTCAACACAAATCATGCCATACAGGGCCACATACAAGTGCGTTTTCCTCCCTTATTTCTCCTGCTGACTTACTGTCGCTCCGGCCTTGCTCCCGGCTCTCAGGCCAGAGGCTTCCTTTACAAGCAGCTCAAGCAGCTCGCTGTTGTTGGTGGCCACCAGCTGGGGCACTTTCTAAGGAGACTTTTCCACTCGGTTTGGTGGGTGTTTGATATGCTAATGCCCAGCAGGTTTAAACAGCTGGGAGGGGTGGCCCTGACCCTGAGGAGCTGAGACAGATGTGCCCACTGCACCTCCTCCCTCCTCTTCCCAAGCCCATCCCCCACCCCCCTGCCCACCTGCGGGCGCATCAGCACCGGCTTTCCATTCAGCTGCTGAACTTGGGCTGAACAGTCTTGCAAGTCAGGGAGTGAGTGACAGCTGCCATCCCCCTCCTCTAGGCGAGGCCCGGCCCATCAGCTTCTGAGGAGGGCACTTGGCAATAACTTGAGTAACAAAACATGCACCCCTTTCCCCAAGGGACGCCACTTCTGGGTGTCAGTCCAAGGGCGTATCTGCACGTGTCCGTGCCTGGGGCGTGCGGGAGCCTTGGATGCCTTTGCAGACACCCTCGCCACAGGGGACAGGCAGAGTGAGGACGCGGGGCGGGCCTGGGTGGAGGCAGCAGCCCTGGATGCATTAATTAGCAACAACTTTGAAACGAACAGACGGAAGCAGGCAGGGCACAGGGCAGACTGAGGCCGGTGTGTGTTCCCGGCACCGTTTCCGGCAGCAGGAGGCCCTCGGTCCCTGTGGGTCACTTACGCCAAGTGCACGTGGAAGGCCGCGCTGGTTGGGGAGCGCAGAGCTCAGACTGAGGTTGGGGGAGTGGCGGGCTGGGCAGCTGGAAAGGACAGGAGGGAGAGGTGCCACCCGCGTGGCCGCAGCGCCTCCTGGGTGGATGGGCCCCTCGCAGAGCAGAGCGTGTGGGAAGAGGACGCTCTGGTGGGTCTCTGGGCCGCAGGGGTGCCGAGGGCAGAGGGTGAAAAGGACGCAACGGAGAGGTGTGTAGGCAGGGAGAGAGCACGGGGGTGGGGGGAGCTGGGCGCAGGGACCCAGGGGGCAAGTGGAGAGGAGGGAAGGGTCCAGGTGCCTGAGGCCAGGGAGGCCCAGGAGTCCGGGTCTGAGGCCTGGGGTGCCCTGCTCAGTGGTTTCAGGAGGCGGGAGGGCAGAGGGCAGCTGGAGGAGGCGGCCGTGGGTGTGGACCATCCCATCAAGAGGTTTGGCGGAGATGGCAGGAGGGAGGCTGGCAGAGAGGGGCTGTGAGAAAGGAGGCTTACGTTTTGCAAAGCAACAACAAAGGATTTACTGGGGAAGACAGTAGGGCGGTTCCTCAAAAACTTGAACACAGAATTCCCATGCTCCGGCAGCTGCCTCCTGGGGACCTCCCCGAAGGGATAGACAGCGGGCACGCAGGCACGCTCATTGTGCGGACTCACCCAGGCCAGAAAAGATGGCAAACATCCCCCTTCTGGAAAATGGCTTTGCAGGAAGGTGAGCTTTCAGGGACAATATTTACATCCATCTTTCAGTCCCGCTGCTCATGTTACTCAGCGTCACCCTGACTTCAAACACTTCTGTCCCGGGGCACAGGCGTGGCCGGCCGCCCCCTCAGGAACAGACAGGGTGTGAAATCCCAGGGCCTTCAAGGAATGCGTGGCAACGGGCTGAGTTTAACCATTTTCTAAACCAAAAGCCTGGAAAGCAAACAGCAGATCACATTAGCAATCCAGAGCTCCCAGCCGCCAGCCCCTCTGCCCTGGAGATGCCACTCCCAGCACTGGTCCTTGTGTTTTGCAGTGATGTCACTGGTACAACAGGGCCAGCGAGTTCCAGGGCGCCTCCCTCCCTCCAGGCACCGTCCCTCCTTTCCCTGGGGGTGGGGTGGGCTCGCTGAGGACACGGGAGGCTACTGGCTGTTCGGGATGGGCTTTGCAGCAGTTTGCTGCCTCCGCCAGGCGGCGGGTGCTCGGCGGTGCCCTGCATCGCTCTCTGCCAGGCTGTCCCCGGGTACAGGTGTGCTTCTCCCGACACGCAGGTGTGCCTGAGACACTGACCCCCATCCTCGGGGCATTCTGGCAGACCCGGGCTGGGAGCAGCTTTAGGGAGCCCGGGTGAGCAGGCGGGGCCCGATGGTGGCCCTGCAGTGCCCCAAAGGCCTCAGGAGCTGCGAGCCTCAGTGCCAGGCCCTGCCACCCGCCGCCAGCGACAGGAGCCAGCCGCAGTGTCCATGGAGCTGGGGCTGTGTCCCAGGTGCTCAGAAGCTGCAGGGGGTGGGGGGCGGGGGTGGGGGGAGGAGATACCCCCGCAGGCCCAGCACCCGGCTGCCGGCTTGAGTCTCCATCTTCAGACAGACACTTGTGCGTGTGTGCTGATGTGTCCCCGTTAGGGACAGCCGTGTCGCCTGCAGGCAACGCCCAGCCAGGCCCGCGTGCTGCACACGTTACAGCTTCCTCATGGTTTTCCAATACTTGATGTGAAGGAACGTGACCGGATCCCAGTCCTCAGGAGTTCCTACGTTATATGCTAAAAAAAAAGAAAAGAGAGGTTCTTAAAATGTGATTCGGACCACTGTACATTTTTTGAGGTGGCAAATCAGAATTTTTGGGCCACTTCCTTGTGCTGTGAAAGCGCAGTTTCCTGGCACCGGTGACAGAGATGGGAGCAGCCGCCCTAACCGGTTTGGCTCAGTGGATAGAGCGTCGGCCTGCGGACTGAAGGGTCCCGGGTTCAATTCTGGTCAAGGGCATGTACCTTGGTTGCGGGCACATCCCCAGTAGGAGGTGTGCAGGAGGCAGCTGATCGATGTTTCTCTCTCATCGATGTTTCTAACTCTCTATCCCTCACCCTTCCTCTCTGTAAAAAATCAATAAAATAAAGAAAGAATTGGGAGCAGCCATCGTAAAGCAGGGGTCACAGGCGGCGGAGGCCGGGAGCTGTTGCCGAGCTCACAGCCGTGGGCGGAAACCCTCACTCAGACTCCTGAGAAGGTCCCACCCACATCCCCACCCCGCTGCTCCTCCTCCTGTGGCTCACCTGTCTTCGAGTTCTAGAGCGGACGGTGCGGGCTCTCTTCACGGCCCAGAGCCACACGCCCACCCTCCCAGGCTCACGGGGTGCGGAGAGCCGTGGAACGCCACCATTTGGGTAAAGCTGCTGTGTGCCGCCGGGTGGGAGCCCAGGCTGCTCTGATCAGCTGGGGGCTGGGGCGGGGGGCGGGGGTCCTGGTCACCTGGAACCACCAGGGCTGAGCCAGCAGGGAAGGAACAAGTGAATGAGTGACTGACTGACTGAACGAAAGGAGGGAGGGAGGGAGGGCAGGAGGGAGGAGAGAGCTCCGCCTCAGAGAGGAGGGGCCTTTTCCTCCGGTCATCACTGTCCACCAGGAGAAGGAAAAGTCTGGCTGTAGCTGTCACTGAGCTGAGAAGCAGCTCACTTCCTGGCCCCCCGCCCCGCGTCCCCGCTCGCGCCCCCCCATGCCCTTGGGTCCCACGGTCATCCATTCCGTTGGGGTCCAGAGGGCAGTGACGGCAGGATGCACTCTCCCTGCCTCTCCCCCGCCCTCCTTCAGCCAGAGGCCTCCAGGTGTGGCCTCCCCTCGCTCAGGGCTCAGGGCCCACCCTGGGCTTCAAAGGCGCCTTTCAAGGGAGCAGACGGGCTCAGCTGGCCTGGTGAGTAGGGGTGAATTTGGGCTGATTCTGTCTTAGGGCCTCCATCCACCCGCTTTGCAGCCCAGCTGGGCGCCCTTGCAGCCTCCAGTGGACAGGGCTCAGGGGAAGGAGGCAGATGGCCGCATCCATCCACAGGCGAGAGTCCGGGTGCCGGGGGGTTTCTGCATTTCCCTGGGGGGCTCGGAGCCTCTGGGAGAATAACTCCGATGCTGCCTGTCTTGATGGCGCCCTTGGTCGTTAGGGAGGAGTGGCGCTCTGGGTGTCACGTGTCCTCAGGCCCAGGCTGGCCCGTGGGCGGCACCCTGGTGTGAGAGGATTGTGCCAGAGAGAGCTGGAGCGCAGGCCCGGGCAGGCGATGGAGAACTTGGATGCTCATGCCAGTGGGTTTGGACCTTATCCTGTGCTTGAGGGGAGGGCCAGGTGTTGTGGGTCAAATGAGGTGCACCCCAAAACCTGGACCTGAGGAGTATCTGGTGTCCTACTGGGGGGGGGCGGTAATTGGCTGTGCTGGTTTAGCAACATGACCACAGACTCTCGACACTTACTTGTCACCTGGAGGAGGGTCTCTGTCTCTGTCGGAGGCCCATGTCCTTCCTCTTGAAAGTCGGAGGGCTCAGGATGCTCTGACAGAACGCTGCAGCGCGGCTGATTCTGTGTGAGCCCCAGGTTAGCTGATCCAGAGCCCTTGTCCTTGGAGACCTGAGCTGCTATATAAGAAGTTCAACTACTCAGAGGCCGCCATGCTGTGAGGAAGCCCAAGCCACACAGAGGAGCCGATGGAGATGCTTGGGTTGTCAGATCCAGCTAAGGCCTGTCTTTGCGTCATCCCAGCCCAGGCACCCGATGAGTAAAGAAAGCTCCAGAGGATTCCAGCTCCCAGCCATTCCAGTCTCCCAGCTGGGGCCCCGGACGGACACCATGGAGCTAAGACAATTACCCACACCGTGCCTCCGCTGAATTCTCTTCCCACAGAAACATCCAATGGTTGTTGTCGGCCACAGAGTTCGAGGTGGTTTGTTACAGAGCAGTAAGGAGATGAGTGGAACATTCCCAGTCGTCTGAGTAAGCCGGAGAGCTTATCCCCGGATGCTTTCACGTGGGCGAGGCATGCAGTAAACATGTGAGAACGGGCTAGTGAGGGCCCTGGGTGAACATGCTGTCCTTGCAAATGGAACACCCACGTGATGGCCCTGGGTGAGCCCTTAGATGTAAATATGAATGAAGAGTTTTGGGGACACCCCAAACTCCAACCAACATCATCTGGGGCAATCTCAGGGAGGCCCAGCATCTACTGTGTTGTGCCCATCAAGAAAGCCAACCCGGTGATCATGCCAGGCAAGAGGATGGGAGAGGGCTGCCCCAGAGGCCCCCTCATAGTACCTCCAGCTCTGCCCCTCAGGGCGCAGTGGGTCCCGCCCTCCCCTGCCTCTAGGTCCTGTCTCACCGAGGACGTTTCTCCGTGATGGTGGTGCCCTGGTCCTGCCACCTCTGGCCTCCAGGCCTCCCGAGTGTCCCCAGGACCTGGCACAGTATCTGCACATAGTAGTTCTCAGTAAGTATTTTGGTGCCTGAGTAGGTGTCTTAAACCAGCAGGACATTATTGTCGCACCGTCCTGGAGGCTGGAGTGTGAAGTCAAGGCTTCGGCAGGGCCGTGCCCGCTCGGACGGCTCTCGGGAGGGTCCTTCGGGCCTCTTCTGGCTCCTGGTGGTGGCAGGCCGTCGTTGGCACTTGTTGGCTGTGGCGACACCGCTTGTCTTTGACTGCACCATCATGGCCTCCTCCCGCGCTGTGTCTCCCAGTTCCCGCTTCCCTTGTTCTAAGGACGCTGGGCAGAGTGGAAGAGGGCTCACCTCAACTAGTATGTCAGCAACGACCCTGTTTCCAAATAAGGTCACATTCTGAGGTCCTGGGGATCAGGACTTCCCATGTCTTTATGGGCACATGGTGCAACCCATAAAATCCAGGGCAACCTGCGTGACATAAGTCCACCCCTGAGATAAGGATCTGCTCCCAGGATGCTCCAGACCTTGGAGTCACAAGATGAGGGTGAGCCAAGGGGGGTTCACCAGGTTACCAGGGGAGCACCCACCCTCCTCCACCCAGAGAGCCCAATACAGCAACTACACCAGGAGCTTCCTGCCCCAACTAGCGGTGCTCCCCGCACCCCCCCCGCTTTTTTAACATTACTCAGTGTATATTTTATTTATTTATTTATTATATTTTATTGATTTCAGAGAGAGGAAGGGAGAGGGAGAGAGAAATATCAATGATGTTAGAGAATCATTGATCGGCTGCCTCCTGCACACCCCACACTAGGGATCAAGCCTGCAACCTGGGCATGTGCCCTGACCGGGAATCGAACCATGACCTCCGGGTTCCTAGGTCAACGCTCAACCACTGAGCCACGCCAGCCGGGCGGTGCTCCTCCCTTTTATTGTCTTTCTGCCTGTCTCTCGTATGGCAGCGCTCGCTTCCACGTGTCAGTGTTTTATTCACCATGAGCTCCAGGCGGGGCAGCTCAGATAAACGCCTCCCAGCCTCCAGCACAACGTCGCGAACATTGACTGAGCGCATGCACGCCTGCCTGGTGACTTGGAGGGAAGGACCGTCTCAGGAAGCTCCCTGTGACCGCGATGGGGGGCAGAGACCAGGTCCAGGAGGGGCCGGGGCGGGGGAGGCCGCAGCCACAGGCTATCGCAGAGCGTTGGGACGTTGATTGGTGGAGGTTTCAACCTGAAAGCAAAATCGCCGCCTGAGCCTTTCAGGAGATAAGGCGTCTGTGTCCAGCGATAGCGGCGCCCTGGGAGCCAGGGAGGCGCTGGGCAGGGATCAGCGCACACCCGGCCCCACGCGCAGGCCGGTGGGCGGTAAATATAGAACAACCGGCAAGTGGGCCCGGCCCCCTTCTTTCCAGCTGAGACGGTCAAGTAGGACGGAGCGGGCTTGTTAACCCGCCCCTTTCCAGCCTCTCCGGCCACTGCACCTTCCTCTCTGGCTCCGAACACAGCCAAGGTCACCAGGGCCCAAGGTCACCAGGGCCCGGTGTCAGCAGAGCGGAATGTGCACGCGGCAAAGCCTCTGCGAGAAGCAGCCATAGGGGCCGGCTGTGGCCAGTGGTCAGACAGCGGACGCGGTAATATCTCTCTATTCAACACAGTGTAGGAGCCCCATTCAGTGACTTTTTTTTTTTTTTTTTTTTTTTTTTTAATTTCTTTATTGATTAAGGTGTCACATATTTGTCCTCATCCCCCCATTCCCATCCCACCCCTCTCCCCACACATGCCCCCACCCCCCTGTTGTCCTTAACCGCTGGTTAGGCTCATATGCATGCATACAGGTCCTTTGGTTGAACTCTCCCCCTCCCCCCACCCTCCCCCTACCCTCCCCTATCCTCCCTCTGAGGCCCGATAGTCCGATCGATGCCTCCTTGCTTCTGGTTCTGTTCTTGTTCCTCAGTCTATGTTGTTCCTCATTTCCTCTAGATGAACGAGATCAAATGTCACTAGATATATACTAATAAGAACTGAATGTGAGACGAGCAATAATATTTATGCTGACAGGCAAATGAATCAATCTGTAGCGAGCTTCCCCCTGGACCAACAGTTCTTTTGAGACCCAATTTCGATGTCCAGTAGTTCCTTATGTGTACATGTCAGCACTGACCCCTCAGCTCTGGATGGTGGACAAATGGTGGTAATGGAGGTCTGACTCCCTCTGGTTTGGTCTCGGCCGATCCCAGGGGCACGGCGTCACCTGGACTAAGGGGCACGTGGCCTCACCCATACCCAAGGGGCGCGTGGTCTCACCCGGGCCTGGGACCCAGCCTCACCCGGATGGATCCAGGGGCGCACGGCCTCACCCGGACCCAGGATCTGGCTTCACCCGTACCCAAGGACGCTTGGCCTCTCCCAGACCCAGGGGCACGTGGCCTCACCCGGGCTTAGTTGCACAAGGCCTCACCTGGATACAGGGACACATGGTCTCTCCCGGACCCAGGGACGCTTGGCCTCTCCCAGACCCAGGGCCACTTGGGCTCACCCGGGCCTAGGTGCACGAGGCCTCATCCGGATCCAGGGACGCATGGTCTCACCTGGACCCAGGGACGCTTGGCCTCTCCCAGACCCAGGGGCACGTGGCCTCACCCGGGCCTGGGTTCACGAGGCCTCACTCGGATCCAGGGACACATGGTCTCACCCAGACCCAGGAACGTTTGGCCACTCCCAGACCCAGGGCCACTTGGGCTCACCCGGGCCTAGGTGCACGAGGCCTCATCCGGATCCAGGGACGCATGGTCTCACCCGGACCCAGGGACGCTTGGCCTCTCCCAGACCCAGGGCCACTTGGGCTCACCCGGGCCTAGGTGCACGAGGCCTCACCCGGATCCAGGGACACATGGTCTCACCCGGACCCAGGGACGCTTGGCCTCTCCCAGACCCAGGGCCACTTGGGCTCACCCGGGCCTAGGGGCACGAGGCCTCACCCGGATCCAGGGACACATGGTCTCACCCGGACCCAGGGACGCTTGGCCTCTCCCAGACCCAGGGCCACTTGGGCTCACCCGGGCCTAGGTGCACGAGGCCTCACCCGGATCCAGGGACACATGGTCTCACCCGGACCCAGGGACGCTTGGCCTCTCCCAGACCCAGGGCCACTTGGGCTCACCCGGGCCTAGGTGCACGAGGCCTCACCCGGATCCAGGGACACATGGTCTCACCCAGACCCAGGAACGGTTGGCCACTCCCAGACCCAGGGCCACTTGGGCTCACCCGGGCCTAGGTGCACGAGGCCTCATCCGGATCCAGGGACGCATGGTCTCACCCGGACCCAGGGACGCTTGGCCTCTCCCAGACCCAGGGCCACTTGGGCTCACCCGGGCCTAGGTGCACGAGGCCTCACCCGGATCCTGGGACACATGGTCTCACCCGGACCCAGGGATGCTTGGCCTCTCCCAGACCCAGGGCCACTTGGGCTCACCCAGGCCTAGGTGAACGAGGCCTCACCCGGATCCAGGGACACATGGTCTCACCCGGACCCAGGGACGCTTGGCCTCTCCCAGACCCAGGGCCACTTGGGCTCACCCGGGCCTAGGTGCACGATGCCTCACCCGGATCCAGGGACACATGGTCTCACCCGGACCCAGGGATGCTTGGCCTCTCCCAGACCCAGGGCCACTTGGGCTCACCCGGGCCTAGGTGCACGAGGGCTCACCCGGATCCTGGGACACATGGTCTCACCCGGACCCAGGGATGCTTGGCCTCTCCCAGACCCAGGGCCACTTGGGCTCACCCGGGCCTAGGTGCACGAGGCCTCACCCAGATCCAGGGACACATGGTCTCACCCGGACCCAGGGACGCTTGGCCTCTCCCCGACCCAGGGCCACTTGGGCTCACCCAGGCCTAGGTGCACGAGGCCTCACCCAGATCCTGGGACACATGGTCTCACCCGGACCCAGGGACGCTTGGCCTCTCCCCGACCCAGGGCCACTTGGGCTCACCCGGGCCTAGGTGCACGAGGCCTCACCCGGATCCAGGGACACATGGTCTCACCCGGACCCAGGGACGCTTGGCCTCTCCCAGACCCAGGGCCACTTGGGCTCACCCGGGCCTAGGTGCACGAGGCCTCACCCGGATCCAGGGACACATGGTCTCACCCGGACCCAGGGACGCTTGGCCTCTCCCAGACCCAGGGCCACTTGGGCTCACCCGGGCCTAGGTGCACGAGGCCTCACCCAGATCCAGGGACACATGGTCTCGCCTGGACTCAGGGGTGTGTGGGCTCTCCCAGACCCAGGGGCGCTTGGCCTCGCCCGGGCACGGGATCCAGCGTCATCCGGGTCCAGGGGCACTTGGCCTCACCCGGACACGGAGTCCGGCCTCACCTGGACCCAGGGGCATGTGGCCTCACCTAGACCCAGGGACGTGAGGCCTCACTTATACCCAGAGGCGTGTGACCACACCCGAGTCCAGAGGCGCGCAACCCCGCCCGCACCCGGGTCTCAGCGGGGCCCCGTCTTCCCGATCCCAATTCCTGCCGGTCAATCCCCCCTCAGCAATTCCCCTGGCCATCCTTCCAGAGCTCCAGTATGGCTGCTGCAGAACTCGTCGGGCTGCGGCTCGGCGAAGCTCCGGTGCACCCAGTGCATGGCGGTGGGCCGGTCTGGCGTCGCTGCGTCGGCCCTTGGGTCTGCATCGGTGGCCGGTCGCCGAGCATGCGCACCTGGCCGCTTCCGGGGCGTTGAGATTCTTGACGGACTCAGAGGTCAGCAAGCGCGGAGTCTCCCACCCCATGTCTCATAGGGGCTCGTCTGTCCGTGCTTGGCTGCCAGTGGAGCCGTCCCCTCAGCCGGAGACCGCCGGGGGAACTGCGCCGAGCACGTTCCAGGCCGCTGTTGTATCGCCTGAGCCATAGTTCTTTTGTGTCGCCTGAGCTGTAGTTCTTAAAGTGTGGTCTTTGGGTCGCCGGCATCAGCATCATCCCACATACCCCTCTTTTATTCTAGTTGTAGAGCATCTACTCAGCCAGCCCTATGGTGGTCTTGGATGGTGTCTGCTCTGCTCTCTTGTCGTAGTCTCAAAGTTGTTGTGGTAGGCAACAATCAGGCTTCCGCCCTATGCCTCCATCTTGGTCCTCCTTTGTATAGTTAAGTCTTGATTGTTGTTGGTGTCATTGGGGGGGCTCTCTTTGTCTATAAAGGAAGAGTTGCTGTGCAGGAGACACGTTTATGGGCCGGGTCTTGGTGCAGCAAAGCTTTGGCGCTCACTGAATATTCCCGTTGAATGTGTCCCTTATGCACGTGGTTGAAATCTGGTGTCATCTCCCACAGACCACTAGATGCCCTCGTTTCTGGGTCTCCAATGGGGTGTAGATCAGCTACTGCCTTAGGCACTCAGCAAGGATTACAGCAAAAACTGTAGTTTCTTCCTCCTGTCTGAGTGGCCCTGGAGCAGTCCGACTAGAACAGCAGATCATCTGGTCCGCTGCCAGAGGGCAGGCCACCCACATGCATAAGCCGTTGCTTGGGGTGCAGGTGTGCCTGCAAGACTTGCGGGGCAGGTCTTCAAAACATGCGGGGCGGGTCCCAGGGCGGGGCGGGGTCTCAGGGCGCCAACAGGCCATGGTGCGGCGAGCCTCGATGGCTGTGAGTCTGGTCCTTCTGCCTTCCATGCATCTAAGTCCCCTCGTTCCGCACTCCAGCGCAGCAAACACTGATTGCTGGGCGCACCTCCGCAAGAGTCCCGCCTCTCCCCGCAGGCATCTGGGTCTCCCGGGTTTCGCCAGAAGATGGGTTTCAGGGTGATGGAGAGCTAATCTCCCTTAGGTTTGGAACAAAAGCCCCTTTCCCCCGCCACCAGCCAGACCCACGCACCTCCACACCTCATCCCCTCCGATTTCGCTGGGTGCGAGGCAACAGAACAGCCTTTAACCTCCGCCGCCATCTTTTTCAAACTTCTCAATTTGTACTTCTTAATCCCTTCATTTCAGTCAACTCTACTGAAGTCTAGCGCCGCCGGGAGGTGCACGGAAAGGGCGCCCGGGCCTCCGTCCGGTGCGCGGTGCGCGCGTCCCGCGGAACCAGGCGCGCGAGGGCTGCGCGGCTGGGACGGGCGCTGGGCGGCTGCCGAGCTCCAGGCACCGCCATCACCGTGTTCCGGACGTCGCCGCCGCGGCGTCCCCCCAATTTATACTTTTTAATCCCTTGAATTCAGTCAACTCTACTGAAGTCTAGCTCCGCCGGGAGGTGCACGGAGAGGGCGCCCGGGCCTCCGTCCGGTGTGTGGGGCGCGCGGCCCGCGGGACCAGGCGCGCGGGGACTGCGCGGCGGGGACGGGTGCTGGGAGGCCGCCGGGCTCCGGGCGCCGCCGCTGCGGCGGCGTCCCCAGCGTCCCGGGCTGGGCGGCCTGCGGGGGCGGCGGAGTTGCGAAAGTGAGTGAGTTTCCCAGGGTTTCGCCCGGAATGGGGTTCAGTGCAATCGGAGCCGGCGCTCAGCGCACTCCGGAGCCTTTATCTCCTTCCTGCCAGTGAACTCCGGCCAGGTCATCAGCCGCCCCCTCCTCTCCGGTTCCATCCTCCCCGCAGGCGCGTGTGCTCGTGTCTCCGCCCGTTTCTCCATACCTCAGGCTTTTACGGCTTCCCCGACTGTCCCCGTGGCCTTCTCCTTCCCCCCAGCTGTGGGCATTTCAGTCCACCAACTTTTCTGTGGTTCTGGACGATGTCCGTTCTGACCTCTAGTTGTATTTTTGAAATTGTTGTGCCCGGCTGCAGGTTAGGTGTTTAACCTATGCCGCCATCTTGGTTTCTCTACCCATTCAGTGACTTCTAAACTCTCTCACGGCTGCCGTCGAGTGGGCGCTTCCGTATGAGCGTCACTCCCGGCAGGTAGGACGTCAGGAGCCCAGTGACGCACAGGAACCGCGGCCCCGCGGGGAGAAGC
Source organism: Eptesicus fuscus (assembly GCF_027574615.1). Taxonomy (NCBI): domain Eukaryota; kingdom Metazoa; phylum Chordata; class Mammalia; order Chiroptera; family Vespertilionidae; genus Eptesicus; species Eptesicus fuscus. The sequence goes on from NC_072478.1 coordinate 103,731,803, forward strand.
GTCTGGGCCAAGGTCACCCACCCCTCCCCTCCGATGGCACCGCCTGGGATTGTCCGTGAGGAGTCTCGGCTCTGGGACCTCTGACTCTGCCGTAGGCCCGACTCCTGCTTGAGACACAGACCCTGGGCAGTGGGGAAGAGAGCTGACGTGTGAGGAACCTGCATTGTCACATCTTACCCTCCAACAACATGCGTGGGGCTGTATCAGCCCCGTTTCACAGCCAGGGAAATCCGGGCTCCGAGAGGTTGCCCAAGGGGGCACGATGCAGAGCTGGGGTACCACCCCGGTCCCTTCCGGATCTCCTGCACCTGCAGGGCCTTGTCTGGCCCACAGGGCCTCCTGCTCCAGGACCTGCCACTCATGGCCCGGCATCCTTGGCTGGAGGATGTGGTCGCTCCGCCCACAGGGCGGGCTCTGTGCATGGAGGGTGCCCTGGCTTTAGGGACCGGGCAGGGGGGCATCCAGTCTGCACACCGCTCTCGGAGGCGGGGCGGGGCTGGGGTAGGGGCCGCCTGCTCCAGGGCTGATTGGGCCTCAAGGGAAGGACATTTGCCACATGCTGTGCTGAGCACTTGCTGGGGCTGTTCTGGGGTCCTTGCAGGGACAGCCAGACATTTTTCTGGTTTTTCAACATAAAATGTGCTCTTTTTCAGTTTTTCAAGGAAATGTCTGACCGTCGTACAAATTCAAAAAGAAGAAAGACAATCGCACACGTTTCCACGTGAGATGACCGCTGTCCACGACAGCCGGACACTTTGGTCCACGTCCACTCTCGGGGTCCAGGATCAGCATCTCTCCTCCTTCGGAGCGACGCCCTCTTCCTGGCGCCCACCAGGTTGCCTCCCAACCATCCAAGAAACTGGACAGGTCCAAGGACCTTCTCTTCATCTCACAGAATGTTCTGGTTCCTACTCCCCGGCTTCCGGTTTCCCCACCGTCGTGCGCCGATGCCTGTCCTCCCCTCCGGCCGCCCTCTCCCCATCTATTCGGGAGGCAGAGGCCACAGAGCTGCGGCGTCAGAAACACCTGGCGTCCCGAGGCCCCGGACGAGGTGGAAGGCTTAGACACATGAAAGGAGCAGGTGTCTGGGCCCGGGCTCGGGCTCCGAGGCCTCCCCGCCGCTGCCCCTGCGGCTCACCCCGCACTTGACTCTGGACCGCAGGCCCCAGAGGCTGTGGATGAAAGAGGAAGAGGATGGGGAGGAATGCCAGCCGCCGGGTTTCAGCTCTCGGCTCAGACAGCTGCGGGAGGCCGGCCTCATCCCACAGGGCAGCCAGCCCGCCACCTGGCTGCTGGGAGGCGGGCACCGTTAGCTGCTCCCACTTTGAAGAGGATCCCACAGGGCCAAGGTCACGTCCCGAGGGGACACTCAGGCGTGGAGCCCTCAGTCTCAGCGAGGCAGGTGGCTCTCTCCTGGCGGCAAACGGGAGTGGGGGGATGGGGGAACGCTTGGTTTCTGTCCTAACGAGCGTCACACGTGATGGGGACAGGGTGACAGGGAGCAGGTGGGCCATAGGTGGCCCCAAATGGTTTTGTGTGGTCACCTTTTGGTTTTCACCTGGGGGTTTTCTTTTAGCTGCAATCCCTGCGGGCCCACCACGTGCTTAGCCCTGTGGCTATCCCTCTAGACAATGCCCACTCATTTACCACATGTTTATTGAGCACCTACTGTGTGCTGGGCAGTGGTGAACCACAGAAGCAGTGAATGACAGGAAAGGCTCTGGACCCGCCCACCCGGGGCTGAGCTCAGTCGTGGGGCTGCCCTCCCTCTGTGTCCTGCTCGCTGAGACTTTGGCCTTACCTGTGAAACAGACTCCCACCGTGTCTTCCTCCAGGGTTATTGTGGGGGCTCCCTGTGATGCTGCCGTGCAGCCTGAGCTTCGGAGCTGCTCAGCAAGTCCCGGCTAGGCCCCCGCGGTTCCCGGGATGAAGGGGCCCTGAAACGGAGGATGCAGTTTGGACGAGGGAAGAGGAGGAGACAGGCCATGCCCCAGGACCGGTGGGGGGTGGGGGGGGGACACTCTGCAGCAAGGAGCCCAACTGGTGCCTGGAGTGAGCGCAGGGGCTGGAGAGGTGGGCAGGGCCTCGTCATCCTGGCGGGGAGTTCAGACTCCCCCACAGTGTGGGGACCCCCGGGGGCCTTGTGCAGGGAGGGGACAGTGTCTGGTTTCTGGGTTTTGGTCGATACCTTCGGCTGCCGGTGGAGAAGAGGCTACAGGGAAATGTGCTCATTTTCTGTTCCCACACACTTAGTGGCTTAAATTTTAAAACAATACATATTTGATCTTCCGGTTCTGGAGGCCAGGGGTCCTCAGATCACGGGGTCAGCAGGGCTGAGTCCTTCTGGGGGCTCCAGGAGACTGTGTGACCCGCCTTTTCTGGTTTCCAGAGGGGCTGCCTCTGAGCACCCCGCTGGCTCCTGTGGCCCCACCCCAGATAACCCAGGGTTACCTCCCCTTAACCGAACCCCACCTGCAGATGTGGGTGCGTTTTGTTATGTTTGGCTTTGCCATACAAAGTAGCATAGTCACGTGTCCTGGGGGCTAGGAGTGGAATGGTTGGGGCTGTTATTCTAACACAGGGCGCATTACCTACCTGAGTGGCTGGGGGCGTGCTGGAATCCAGATGGTTCCACCAGAGCCCTGGCTCCTCAAACCGCTCTCAGCGGTTCTCAGGCTTGCCCAAGACACTCTTTTATTTAAAATACTAGAGGCCCAGTGCATGATTCAATCATGCACGTGTAGGGTCCCCTAGGCCTAACCTGCCATCCAGGCCATATCCACTGCCCCACAAAGCCTAGCACGCTCCGCGGACACTGCCAGCAGCCTGCCCCCCGCTTTTGATGGCAGGGGGTCTGCTGGTGCCGGAGCAGACACACAGCTCCCCGCTTTCGATCGCGGGGGAGCTGGGTGCCTGTTCTCTGGTGCACCAGGCCTTTCAGAAGCCTCCTGCACGGTGGAGGCTTCTGAAAGGCCTGGTGCCGGAGCAGACAGGCACCCAGCTCCTCCGCTTTTGATGGTCAGTGGCAGGACATGGGCTCTCTGCCCCAGAGGCCCCTTCTGTGCCGCAGCACAGCCATGGCGCAGACGCTGAGCTCGTGTCGCCACTGGCAACGCGAGCTCAGCGTCCCGCCGGCCCAATCGGCCACCCCAGCCACCCTGAGTCCCGCCCCTCCGCGCCTCCTGGCCAATCATGGGCATAGCGAAGGTACGGTCAATTTGCATATTTGTCTATTATTAGGTAGGATATTTTTTATTGTTGGTGCTATTACAGATACCTTCCATTTCTCCCTCCTCCCTCCCCCCTTCTCCCCCAAGATCACACTTAACCCCCTGAGGTTCTGTCATTCTCTCCGGAACCCTTTCTCTTGTTCTCACGCCTTGATTTCCTCTCTTCAGTTAACGGGTCCCGGCCGCCGCCAAGTCCTCATCCGACCGTCACCTTGGGTGTACACAGACTAATGCTTCCTCGGCTTCTAGAAGGTCTGCCTCTTTTTCTTTCTTTTTTTTTTTTTTAAATTTTGGGACTTAATTTTTAAAAATTGCGGTAAAATGTACCTAACATAGTATTTACCATGAAAACCGTGTTTCAGTGTACAGGTTAGTGGCAGTAAGTACATTCACATTATTGCACAACCATCACGACCATCCATCTCCAGAACGTTTCTCATCTTTCCCAACTAAAACTCTGTCCCCATTAAACACTGTCTCTTCCTGACCTGCCCCCCCGCCGCCCTGCCCCGCCCCTCCCTTCGGCCCCCTCGGTAACCGCCACTCTGCTTTCTGTCTCCATGAATGGACTCTTTGGGACCTCATATGAGTGGGATCATCCAGTATTTGTCTGTGTCTGGCTTATTTCACCTAACGTAATGTTGTCAGGTTCATCCGCAGAGTAGCGCGTGTCAAACTTCCTTCCTTTTGAAGGCTGAGTGCTGTTTTGTTGCGTGTATGTGCCACGTCTTGTTTACTCCTCCATCTGTCAGTGGCCACGGGTGCTTCCAGCTCTTCGCGTTGTGAACGTGTTGCTATGGACACCAGTGTGGCTGCCGGTGTGAGTCCTGCCTTTACTTCTGTTGGCTGTAGACCCAGAAGCGGAATCGCTGGATCATATGATTAGTTCCTATTTCATTTTTTTGAGGAATTGCCATACTGTTCCCAGGGCAGCTGAGCCGTTTTGCACTGCCGCCAGCAACGCATAAAGGCCCGCACTCAGCCTCATCATGGCCAGCGCGTGCCATTTCCCGTGTGTTTTGTTTTGAATAGCGGCCACCCTGGTGGCAGTCTGTGTGTTTCTTCATTGCGGTTTGGGTTTGCATTTCCCTAGTGATTCGCGATGTTGAGTATATTCACGTGCTTGCTGCCTGTTTGTGTATCTTCTCTGGAGAGATGTCTGTTCAAGTCCTTTAAAACCCACTTAAAATCCCACACCTTCTGTGATATTGACTGTTTCCTCTCACAGTTCAATGGCTAAGGAGCTGCACTGTGCCGACGGCCGGCCACTCCAGGCTGCCTGGGCCCGGGCCCTGACCGGGTGGCTGCCGCTCTCCGGGGGTCACATGTGCGCGGTTCTCTGGACTCTGGAGTCTCGGCGCCGAATCGCTGTTTGGAGGAGGCCTCCTGTTTAAAGCGCTCAGTTCATTAGCGATGGCCTTATTTCCTGAGGACTCTGTTTCCCTGTAAAACCCAGGCCAAGCGATTTGGATAATGAATACTTAGATGGAGAGGCCTCTGGCGCAGTGTTGTGTATTCTTGTTCCTTTTTCTAACTGCTCTCTTGAAACTGGGTCCCTGAAAGCAGGAGTCACACCCCCAAATAGTCATCGGGTTTCAGCACCAGACATTAAGCTGCGTTGCCCCAACGCCGGATCAGCCAGATTTCCTGGAGGACAAACGGAATCAGAGTCCCCAGGGGAGGGCCTGGGAATGGGTTTCCGTAGGCATCACCGTGTGTGGGTCATGGCCAAGTTTAAGACACTGAGGATGAGTGTGAAACACAGCGGTCAATATTTAGTCCACATTCTGCTCAGAACTGACCCAGCACTGAGGGCCCCGCTCCCTGCCGGAGCGTCTCCGCTGACGGAGTGTGGCGCTCCCCCCGGCCCTCACCTCCGGCTCACAGGTTCTAGGCCTCCCCGTGAGAGGGGTCCGCCTGCTGCTCTCACACGCAGCCACTGGATCTCAGCAAACACCCAGGCGCCCCGAGATGGAAGAGCGGCCGGAGCAGGAAACCCGACTCCCGCTTCTCCTGAGCTGGGGCAGGGGCTCTGTGAGCTGCCTTCTCCCACTTGCCAGTGATGAGAGGCCCCTGTCACCGACGCCCCGCCCTGGGGAGCCCAGTTCGAGGGAGCCGGGAGGGCAGGGGTCTGGGCCTATCCCGCCTCCAGCCGTTGGTGTCGGGCAAGTTTGCGAACCGCTGAGAATGGTTCAAGGAGCCAGGACTCTGGTGGAACCATCTGGATTCAAGTTCGCCCAGGGAGGCCGTGCCCGTAGCTGCTTTAGCTTTCTGTGGCCTCCCTGGGAAATGAGGAGATTTGCAGGGTTAAAGCTTCTCCCCGGGCCTGGCCCAAGCTGAGCATGAAGACAATGATGCTCCCCACGCAGCCGGCTGGCTGTCAGAGCAGCGTGCAGAGCCCGCGGTGGCTCCGGGGGGCCAGCGTGTCAGGTCCACTCATGTCCCATCTGGCTCTTCAGGAAGCTCAGGGGGGCCAGACTGCCCCCTGGAATCCCCGCTGCTATGCCCCCCACTCCACTGCGAGGTCTTGGGTGAGTCACTTCTCTCTGTGCCTCAGTTTCCTCCCTGGTCCTAAGTGAAGAGTAATTGTGCCTACCTGATGGGCTTGTTCTGCCTCATGCAATTGGCACGTTGACTGGATTTGTCTTGGTGCCTACTTTCTGAGCTGGGATCCAAAGACACAGGGCTCTGGGCCCGGGAGCCAGGCTGCGGGGTCTTTAAGCAGCTGTGGCACTGGCCAGCTGTGTGACCTGGGGCCTATGAGCGATTTATCTGTTCCCTCAAAGGGGTGAAGGAGGATTAGAGGGGTTCACCTTGTAAAGAGCGCAGGACAGTGCTGGCATGCGGTAAGCTCCATGCGCGAGCAGTAAATGGAATCCGAGCACCAGCCCCTTTCCCAGGAGCCCCTCTGGAGGGAGGTCCACGGACCTGGGCTGCAGGGCTGCCCGCTCCAGTCCAGGCGGGGCCTGAGCCTGGAAGACTCACCGAGGAGGCAGCGGCTGGGCTCCGGGGAGGGCAGGGCTGCCGTCAGCTCCGCAGGGTGCCTGGCGGGTTCTGCTCCTTCTTTTAAATACGGGAATTGAAATACACAACATGGAAACCATTACAGAATAAAAAGATGGAAGCTATTCTGATTTGGCAAAACCTGTGTTTACTGGCCGGGAACGATGCAAGGGAGCGAGAGGTCTTCCGGTCCTGGTGCAGGGAGCACCACGTGGCCTAGCCTCTCCTCCCCGGACACCCCACCGCCCTGGCCAGCCGCTCCCGTCCTCCGGGCAGTGCTCCTCCCAGCCGGAGCCAGCTCCGTTCTTTTACTGTCGCCGGTTAGCTCTCACTGCTTGTTTGTTTTCACTGTGGCGTGTGCTTGTTTGATTTTTAAAAACATTAGAGACCCGGCGGGGGCCCAGTTGGTTGGAACATCGCCCCTGGACACCAAAAGTGTCGTGGGTTCGATTCCCGGTCAGGGCACATACCTCGGTTGTGGGGGTTGTGGGTTCGTTCCCCGGAGGGGGAAATACCAGAGGCAATCCATCGATGTTTCTCTCTCCCTCAAATCAATAAACATGTTCTCAGGTGAGGATGAAAAAATCATTAAATATGACTAGTCCCCTCCGTGCCCCCACCTCCGGGTGCCCTGGGCATGGGAAGCCCCGCGTCACCCCAATCTCCCAGCTCCTCGCCACCTGGAAGCGCCCACAATTCTCGTTTGTTTCCCACTTCTCTGCCCTGGCTGAATTTTCTCACTCTGCACGCGTCGCTTACATAATAATTTAAAAAACAAACGAATATACTACTGATTTAATTTGGGATCGGATCGCTATGTAGACGCGGGGGTTGTTAATTTAGGGTCCTTCTGACCCTGCGCCCCGAAGCCCTGGCTCCCGGAGGCAACACCCTTGGCGGAGCGAGAGCCCTCCGGCTTCCCCGAGCTCCGCGTTCTCCCGTTCGCCGGGAGTGAGCCTGGCTGTGCAGCCCGAGAGCCTCACGCCAATGGCGAGGGCGCGGGTCCGCCGGGCGCGGTGGCCCAGGCGCGGCCCCTCTGCCTCTTTCCAGGAGAGACCAACGCTGTTTCTCCAACAGCCCGCCGCCTCTGCCCTTCCGTGGGTGGTGCCTGGGCTTCCCAGCTCAGCCGTGAGAAAACGCATGACCTTGACCATTGTTTAACCCCCGGTCCTCAGTTTCCTGGCTTGCAAATGAGGATGGATTAGACGAGAGAGCTGTAAAGCCGTCAGCCCTGGCGTTTGGTGCGCCGTGCCAGCCAGCATTGTTACCCATTGGCGAGAGACCTCGGGTGTCACTCGGCGTCCCGCGGGATGGCACAGAGGAGGGCACCTTAGAAAATCCCTCGCCTTGTAAGGTTGAGTGAAAGAAATATTACGGACAAGGGAAGGTGGAAAACCAGGGCGTCCCGGCAAACACTCGGGTGTGATTGAGAGCCCAGGCGGGGATCCGAGGCAGAAAGAACTCTGCGGTGGCCGGAGCAGGCTGCCTGCGGAGGCTGCGGGCGGGGTGCCTGGAGGGAGGGTGCCCACGGGCTAAGAGCTGGTCCGGCGGAGCGTAGGGTGCTCTCCCTGGAGAAGGGACCACGCCACATCGTGGGGATGGGCAGAGCGCGCTGAACCCGCAGGCCGCTCGCCTCCATAGGCCCAGGCGGCGAATGCCGGGCTGAGCTGAACACAGCCCCTGCCCGTGGCCCTCGCCGCCCGGTTCGGACCTTACAGCCAAGGGCATTCACGTCGGGGCCCTGAACCCAGACCTGAGTTCAGCCCTTTCCCCTCCTTCCCACAGCGCAGCCACGACGGGGCGAAGGTGAACTGCGTGTACCCTCTCACCCACACCCGGAGAGCGCGGCGCCCGATGGCCCTCTCCCGCCGCGGCTGGGCGAGCTTGAGGGTCGCCCTTCTCCGAACAGAGGACACGGCAGGCAGGGGCAGTGCTCCCCGTCCGGGTCCCGTCCCTCCCGCAGCAAGAGGCTCCTGGGCCACCCGCCAGGGGCACCCCCAGCCTCACTAGGTCCCTGAACTCCACCAGCCACGTCTGACTCCACCAGAGCTCCCGCCGCCCCCGTGCCGGTGCCCCAGGCGGCCAGCCCAGCGATTTCAGGAAAATCACAGAAAACCCACATTCCAAGGAAATACGGAGCCCGACTCCCTCCTGTCCTTCCTTTTCAAGAACCGGCTGTCCTCCCAGCCCTGCCCTGGGGCGGCGGATGGAGGAGCGGAAGGTCAGGCCAAGGGACCTGGGCTCAGAGAGAAGTACTCTCGCCACCCGCACTTTACAGAGGAAACGCGGTGGCCGCCGTGGGCAGCCCACAGCCAGGGGTTTCGGCGGATTTCCCGAGCCTCGGTTTCTCTCTGTGAGCCCTGCGCAGCGACAGCACTTCCAGTGAGTGTCAGGGTCTCTGCGTGTTTCCTACCTGCCCAGAGGAGAGGAGGACAGCGGTTGGTGGGGAAGGGTGAATTCTCCTGGTGAGGCACTGCGGGACACGAGCTGGCGCGGGACATCTCTTGTGGGCCGAGTTCTGCCCTCGGCCCCGCTGAGCAGCCCGTGAGGCTCCAGCCGCACTCAGAAAGGGCTTTGGTTCTCGGCTTTTCCGTCTGTAAAATGGGCTGAGGCCTTTTTCTAAGGCAGGAGGAGGTATGGTGCCCTCCAGCCTCCCCGGGCCTGCATCCATTTGCTCTCCATGTAATGCCCAGCACCTGGAGCGGTGCCCAGCACACAGTAGGGCTCCAGGAGGCATGGTTGGGAGCTCTGGGCAGATGCTCTTGGCCTCTGAAGTGAGACCCAGAACCGAACCTTGGTTCTGCCAGGACCGGCTGTCTGCCCCAGGCAAGTCACTAGACCTCTTCAAGCCTTGGTCCCCTACGCGTTTCAAACAGGACCCTCCGGTCTGGGTGGTTGGAGGGTACAAGAGACAACCCCGGACATTACCGAAGGGGCCGGCGCGGGTCAGTATTCCTCTCGATCTGCTGATGACCGCCCTCGCCTGCAGCCTCAGGCCGGCAGGGCCGGCTCTGCCTCCTAGTTCCGTTCCCCAAGCGCCGCGAGTGGAAAGAAGCACACGCACGGGTCAGCGCACTCTCTTTAATGGGGCGGGTTCTCGGGACTTACAGCAACAGGTAAAAACATAAATACGGGAGGGCGGAGGGCGGAGGGCGGGAGGTGGGGTGGCGGCGAGGCAGCACGTGCCCGGGCGCCGGGCCCAGGCTCCGAGGGCGGCCCCCAGGCCCCACGGGCCCCGCGTTCGCCTGTCGGGGATGCCGTGCGCGCTCAGAGGGCGCTCTGGGGCCGGGCGAAGGCGTCAGGCTAAGGGACCCTTCACCGCAAGTTGTGTAAATTCGGCCACAAACGCTCCCCGCGTGGGGACAAAGGCACGCGGCGTGGGGGCGCTCCGAGGTCGGTGGCTGTGAAACCCGCGGGCCACGGGCGCCGGGAGCCCTCCCGCCCCCAGGTCTGCGCCCTTCGCCGGAGGTGGGACCCGGCGGGGGCGCCCAGGCCGGTCCTTCCCTACCAGGCGCGGATGCCGTGCAGCGTCGACACCCCCGAGTTGCCCTGCGGGATCCCGGGGCTCTGCACCGCGTTCAAGTCCCCGACGCCGAAGTTCACGAAGTTGTTGTTGGCGGCGGCCGTGGCGGACTGCGCGGGGGGCGGCCCGGCGGGGTAGGCGGCCGCGCAGCTGTAGCCGGGGCTGCAGGCCGCGCCGCCGTAGCCCGTGTAGGCGGGGTAGGCGTTGTAGCCGTAGGCGTTGAGGCCCACGCCGTAGGCCGGGGCGTAGGGCGCCGAGTCCCCCAGGCAGGGCTTGCCGTCGCGCACCAGCACGGGCACCGCGATCCTGCGCGCGGGCGGCGGCGGCGGCGGGGGCAGCCCCACCAGCTCCAGAGTCTGGTCCTGCCGCTGCCGCTTGCACTTGTAGCGCCGGTTCTGGAACCAGATCTTGACCTGCGTGGACGTGAGCTTCAGCACGCTGGCCAGCTGGTCGCGCTCGGGGGCCGACAGGTACCGCTGCTGCTTGAAGCGCCGCTCCAGCTCGTAGACCTGCGCCTGCGAGAAGAGCACGCGCGGCTTCCTCCGCCGCCGCGCCCGGGGCCGCTCCGCGCCGTCCGCCTCGGGCTTCTCCAGCTCCACCGCCTTCGGCAGCGGGCACAGCTCTGCGGGGACAGGGGGCGGAGAGAGGGCGGTCAGAACAGCCCGACCCGCGGAGCGCCCGCCCTCGGGGGAAGGGGCCCTGGTCGGGGCCACTCCGTGCGGCCCGGAGAGCCCGGCGCGGCTGCGGCTCCCTCTGCCCACGCACTGAGGGCCGCAGCTCCAGGTAGCGTTTGGTGAATGCCTGCCCTGTGCCAGGCATGGCCCCAGGCCCCGGGGAAGGAAACAGGAGCGGTCCCTGCCCCCGGGCAGTTCACACGCTGGAGTGGGAGACGGACAGTGACTTAAGGTTTCAGGCCGCACAGAATACAAAGCCGGGCGCTGCCCCGGGTGAGTTAGGGCCACATCGGTTCGACAGAGAGAGACCGAGGCCTCTCCTAGGGAACCGCAGACACGGGAGGCCAAGAGGGTGGGATCGGTGAGCTGAGGTGCCCGCGCAGCCGGCGCGGTGTGTGCAGCCCCCGGAGCCGCCGTGGGCAGGCGGCCTCGGAACCGGTCCTGCTCGCGCGCTCGTTGGATTCGAATTGGTAGCGAGCACTTCAGCCCGCCGAGCCCCCAGCATCTGCGGCCGGGCTTCCTTCCGCTCTGGACAGACCTCCCTAGGCTCACCCTCACCGCGAGATCCCCTCTGGGCTACCGCAGCCTGCGCCCGCGCGGCCTCCCTGTCTCCCCGGGTTTGCGCGGACCCCGCGCTGAGCCAGGGTGTCCCCAGTGCGCCCTCCCCTGCGCCGGGCCAGCCTCCCCCGCCGCTGGGATGGCAGGCGCAACGATCGGGCCGCTGCCCAGTGGCTCCTCCACCGCCCCGCACCTTTCGCGGCGCGGTATTTTCTAACTTTTTCCAGGGGCGAAGTCAACCCCGGGCACATGAGGAAATGGTGCTGGAAAAATACAGCTAGTAAGTCAGATCCGTGAGAGTCCGCAGGATCCCCACTTTAAAGTCAAGGCCCTTGTTCCCAAGATTCCTCTTTCCTGGAACAAAGGAGGAAAAGGCCCAGAAACGCGGGTTATGGTTGGGCTATGGAACATGGACCCTCCTCCGATTGTGCGCAAAAGCACGTCTGGTGCGCAGCATTTAAATCTGTTTATTGGTTTTCAAAAAAAAACACCCAAAAATACACACACAACCCCCTCACACAAACAACCCCCCCCATACACACACACAAAAAAACCTCTATACCCCAAAGAGTTTTTTGAAAACAACCCTGATACAGAGAATCTCTCTGTTCTACCACAAACTGACCGTCAACTTGAGAACAAACCCAGGAGCAGGGCGGCTAGCTGCTGCCCAGGGCTTTGTTAGGCCGGAAAATGAAATACAAAAACACCCTGTCCTTGTTTCTGATCATCTCGACCCGGCATTTTCTCTGAACCTCCGATGGGACTGGGGGGCCAGGCCCGTGCCGCCCTGCTGCTGCTCACACTCCGAACCCCTGCGCCCGGCCCTCCGCCCGGGCCAGAGTTTCTTGGCGGCGGGTTTGGGGACAAAAGCGACTGGGGAAGGAGAAGGACCTTGTGCTTCCTCCTCACCTTTCTTATCGGCTCGGAGGTCCTTGGCGGGGTCGGGGTCGCCGTAGGCACGCGGGTAGAAGGCGGGGGCGGCCGGGAAGGCCGGCGCGCACTTGGCCGGCGAGGGCGCGGGGCCCAGCTCGGCGCGCAGCTCGGGGAGGCCGGGCCCCGCGGCCTCGGGCCCCGCGTAGGCCTCGGGCTTGAAGGCGGCCAGCATGCAGGAGGCGGGCGCCAGGGTGGCCTCCAGGCGCGCCGAGAGCTCCCCAGCGGCCAGGCTGCGCTGCTGCTGCTCCAGGTTCAGAATGTCTTTGACGGAGAACGGCGTGGGTGTGAGCCCGGGGCTGGGGAACATGGTGGCACCGCGCGCCTCACCACGCCAGAGGGGCGGCAGTGAGCGCTGCTGCCCGCGGCCCCCGGCAGCCTCCCTGCATGGTGCCCGCTGCCCGCCGCCCGCGCACCCGCCTTCCCGCTCCAGTTGTGGCCGGGCGGCAGGTAGTGCGGAGCTCTGGGACAGGGGAGGCGGGACCAGGCCGGAGGAGGGGGACTCAGCGTGCCATTGGGCAGGGGCTGTGTTGACAGGAGCGATGAGCAGTTTCGTGTCACCTAATATAGTCATTCGGCTAAAAAAAAAAATCCTGCTCAGCTTTTTAAAGGGGCCTCGACACACTGGGAAGGCTCTCCTTTTGCTCCCACAGTGTTCGCCGAAAAACCCCACGGACTCACTCGCAGGGAAGAACTCGATTCTTCTCTGAATCCCACGGATCGGGATGTAGCAGGGGAGAGTGAAGGCCTGGGTGGGAGCTGCGGAGGGAGGGCCATTTCCAGGAGTCCTCAGGGCTTCATTGCTGAAGGCGTAGACCTGGGAAGAGTCTGAATAAGACCAGAAGGGAGTGTTACCCTGGGGTGATGGCAGGAGCGGGAGATTTGGGACAATTTGGGGGTTCTGTTTGGCTTGGCTTACAGGACCAGCCATGGCCCTGTGTCCCCCTTTTCCCAGGGGGCTCCTGGGTGTGCCAAGCAGAAGTCCAGATGGGGGTTGTGGTGTGGGAGCTGTAACCTCACAGCTCCAGGGGCACCGTCACTGCCAGTCTCTACCCAGAGAGATGACCCCCACCCCTCAATAATGAAACAAACCAGAATCCCAGCCGGCACCCAGGTTCCCAGAGGAGAGGGGTGTGCTGGGGGCTCTAGCTTCTTCCTCATTACTGCCTCCCTCTCCCCACCCACCCTTCCCAGCAGCGAGGGCCCGGGCCTCTGCCAGCCCCAAGGCCGCAGGCTCCAGCCCTGGCGTGGCTCTCAGGCGGGCGGGCGGGGCACCTTTGAGCACCGCTGGGGGAGGGTTTCTCTGAGGTCTCTGGGCCAGATCCCAGTGGGGCACCCTGGCACCCGTCTGGCCAGGCGCGTGGGGGAAGCGCGGGGCGGGAGGGGTGTTAATTTGTGGCTCAGGGTCAGAAGAGTAGGGCTCTCCTGTAGGACAAATCTACCAATAACTCAGGAGTGCCAGCTGCGGGCAGATCCCAGGCAGGTCGCCTCAGGGTCTGGGCACCAGGAGATCTGGTGCAGGCTTCTGGCCTTGCCCGTGCCCCAGGACTCTAAAGAGAGGTGCTCTATTGTGTGTGTGCAGTTCCAAGGGGGTTCTGGCAGGCAGAACGGTCCCCACCTAACTGTCTCTGGGGGTGGGGAGGCTTGTCAGGGGAAAAGCATCCAATTCCCAGGACCCAAGTTTCTGTGGGCAAGGCCTGGGCGGACGGGAACTTGCTGAGAGCGGAGACTCCGAGGGCGGGTGGGAACTGGGGTAAGACACGCTTGGGTTAGAAGGAAGGCGGCAAAGGGTCTCAGGCGAGCTAAGGGCCCGGCTCCGGCCCCGGCTTCATTCAGAACTCGCGCCCAGGGCCAGAGGAAACGCACAAAGCGGGGGACGAGGTGGCGTCTGTCTGTCCAGAAGGCTCCAGCAAAGTGGTGAGCCTTGGGGCAGCGCCGGCGGAGTCGGGCATAGGCCTGAGGTCGGGACCTTGCAGCTCCCCATCACAGCCACACTCCCAGGCCTGTGCCTGGGGCGAGGGCGCGGAGAGCGGAGCCCGCGCAGGGTCGGGGAGGCCAGGAGCGCTGCGACCGGGCTGCCGGGCGCCAGTGCCGGGCCTGGGCTGCGGCGGCCGAATCTCACGCGTTTTCCAGCCAGGGCCCACGCGCGTTAGATGGGCCTGTGGAGAGGTGCCTGTGGGGGCTCACCAGGCCCAGGAACCACCACCCGCTCACCCCCCCCCAACCCCCCCAACCCCCACCCAGCGTCTCCGCGGCCGGGTCGGCACACCCGCGGCCTCTCCTTGGCCCTTTCTCGCCAGGGTTCGGCCAACGTTACAATCATTGCTCTCAACTAACCTTGCTTGGGGGCCCGCCTCGCCTTTGAAGCTTGCTTTTTGGGGAGTGGGAGAGGATGCCTCTGGCCGAGGCGGTGACGTCTGGCAAACGAGCCACATCCGATTCAATTAAACGTCTGGCTGAAAAGAGCTCAGAGCGAGGGTCCTGGGAGCTCTGCTAAGTGAACGGGCTGCCAGGCGGCTCGCGATGACAGTTTGAAAGATTAGCGTGAGCCCACGCCTGAAATATTACCGTTTAATGGGAACTGAGGCTGCAGCCCGGATCCCTGGTTTTAGTGGGTTTGTTTGGGGGTGGTGGTGGTGGTGTTTTTTTGTTTGTTTTTAAAGAGACAGTTGGGGGGTGGGAGAGGAAAAACGAGCATTTCCTATGCAAATCAAGGCGGTGAGGGTTTGTCACTGATTTGGGGATGGGGGATACGGGGCTGACAGACCTGCGGGTCAGGTGTCATGAAAAGGGGAGGAAAGAAAACCCTCTTTATTTGGACAAAATCAGCGACTTCTCCCCCCCCCCCCCTCCCCGCCCCAAGTCCCGGAATAATTTCTTGTGGCTCTAAAGTATTTTCTTAGCGCTGCCGGAAAGAGGAAGCGGGGGCAAAATCGAAATTGGGGCGACCCACACTGGTCTCGGCATAGAAACGCCCAAGAGCAATCTCTAGCTTTTACTTGCAGTGCTCTCTGTTTCGGAGTGAGGGGGGAAAAAGGTTTTGTTTTCTTTAAACAGACGTCGACATGGTTGGGGGCGGGGAGGGACGAAACCGGATTCTCCAGCCCCACCGGGGACGTCTCCCTTCCCAGGGGCCGCGGGCGCGCCCCGGCCGCCTCCTCGCTAAGCAGCACTTTGGCCAAACCAGCAGGACAAACAGACCGCCTGCAGCCCAGCGAAAGGCCGGGAGGGCGGCGGGAGGAGGCCGGGAGGAGGCCGGGAGGAGAGAGCGAAAACACAGCCGTCTGTTCCCTGCCTTTTAGAGAGGAGAACGGGCGCTCTCAGATGCGCCGAATCCCAGGGTGACCCGGGCGCGCTCTGCGCCCATAAAATATTATTAATTGGAGAGCGATCGGCGCGGCCGAGCGGGCCTGCAGTGCCTGCCATCAGCCGGGCCGGCCGCACAAGGTAGATATGATTAATTGAAAGATAAGCTGGAACTATAACCGGGAATGTCATTAATGCGCCGGGGAGACGTGCATTGGAGACAGGCGGCGTTATCCGCGGCTTTATCTTCAACAACGCCTCGCTCCGGGCCGCGCCGGGGAAACAGATGGGGGTTTCTGTCTGGGACGCTCGCCCCGTGTTTATATTTTGGGAAGAATCGCAACTCGCGGAGTCCCGGGCGGGCCCCCTGATAAATGAACATTAGCACTTTTGGGGACTACTGTATCAACAAAGGGGCCGAGGCGCGGCAATAATTGGCGAGAAAGCAAACAGAGGGCCGAGAGCGCGCCTCTGCTCTTCGTCCGGCTGATGGATGAGCCGCGGCGGCTGCGGGCCCGGCTCCCGGCCCTCGCCCCGGCTCCCTGCCCAGCCGCAGGGCCCCTCCGCCGCCCTGGCTTCCTTCGGGGCCCGGGGCTGCTGGGGGCAGGGGCGACCCCGGGGGCAGCCGCCCTCGCCCCAGGCTCCCGAAGAGTCGGGATGCGCCTGGTTCAGGTGGCTTCGCCGGTACCAAACCCTCCTCCTGCGGCCGCGTCTTGAACGCCCCCTGGGTGAGCCCCTGCCCGGTGTCCCCGCTGATCAGCTCACCTCACGGCTCTGCAGAGAAGAGGGAGGCCCAGGGAGGTGACGTGACTTGCCCAAGGTCACACAGACGGGAAGTGACGGTGTCAGCCTCTGACTACAGAGTTGTGGTTGTCGCTGCCTCTCAGCACCACACCGACTGGGGGGGGGGGGGGGGGGAAGACAACCCCCTTCCTCCCAACAACACAGCTAGAGGAGGAGGTCCAGGCTGCTGGATTTGGGATGCTGGGTTCCCCAAAACCTTTATGGGCAAGCGGTACTAAAGCTCATTCCTTCTCCTCCATCCCTCCCCCACTCCTCCTCCATCTCCTCCATCCCTCCCCCACTCCTCCTCCATCCCCTCTGCCAGCGTCCCCGTCCTCTGGTAACAGCCTTATTAAGATAGAATTATCACATACAATTCACCCACTTAAAGGATGCAGTTCAATGATTTTCAGGGCATTTACAGATTTGTGTGACCACCACACAATTTTAGGACATTTTCTCTCCTGCTCCCCATCTCCCACCTCCCCAGCTCTAGACAGCCGTAAATCAATTGGCTTTTTGTCTCTGTGGCTTTGCCTCTTCTGGGCGTCACACACAAATGTAATCACATCACAGGTGGCCTTCTATGCCAGGCTGCATCCCAGTAGCATGCACAGCGTGTTGTGCCTTTTTATGGCTGAATGCTATTCTGTTGTGTGGACAGATCACGCTCTGTTTCTACGTTCATCGGTTGATGGGCATTTGGGTTCTCTCCACCTTTTGGCTGTTATGAATGATCCCCAGCCCACTTCACCCTCAAATGGGAACCTTTGGAGGCCCAGGAGGACTCTGGTCTCCCCCTCCCCCCATCAGTAACCCCTCCTTCCCTGCGGCCGGCATCCTGGCTGGGGCCTGTGTGTTTGCACAGACCTGGAGCTTCGGAGGCCCCCAGCTCTGCTGTTGCTCTCTCCAAATTCTTCACGTTTCCAACAGTAGGCGCCACGTTTTCATTTTACACGGGATCCTACACAGGACACAGCGGGCCTGCTTTCTGGGCCGCCAAGCAGAGCCCTGGAAACGCCATCTTCGTGTTACCACGGCCTCGGCCTCCCATCGACCTGGCTCTTGCTTTGCTGTGCCCCACAGTCGAGCCCCTGCTTGCCAGCTGGGCCAGGCGGGATGTGCCCCGAACTGCCTGAATGGCTCTCTATCCAAAGTCGCTTGGCCATAGGGAGGGCCCAGGGCCCACAGAAGGGGAGCAGGGGCAGGGCCGGTGGATGGGTATTGTCTGTGTATGTGTATGAGAGTGTGTGGAGGGGGCAGTGAGGGGAACGGCTGAAGAATGGGCTGGAACTTCCACCCAGCCTCAAGTGACTCCATAGCCCCGTCGCTATCAGACGCTGGGCCTGACCCCTGAGTCCTTCCCCCACGCTGACTGGGTGCTCACCACCACGCATCAGGCGGTGCTGGGGTTGCACAGCCCGACATGCAGACCCGGAAGGAGGCAGAGTTGGACTACACCAGTGGCTCCCAACCTTTTTTGGCCACGCCCCACCTAAGCACCTCTAACATCCTGATGCCCCGTGTGACATAGAATTCTTATTATTCAAAAAGTGAACTGCTATTCACGTGGAGGAAGCCTAAACACGCTTCCAAAGAACATGGCATCCATGAAAGAGAAAGATAAAAGAATGAAAGGACAGTTGAAATACCGAGGAAGAAATCACTAAGAAATTGTTTAAAAATAATAATATGAAAGTGATACGAAAAAATAGCAAATAAAGTTTCAAAACATGTGATAGAGAACCGAAATGCATAAATATGTCACAATATATATTTATATCCTGTACATGAGGCCCTTAGGACCACAAGAAATGCCAAAAATTCCCTGTTAATAACTCATTCTCGAATTGCCCCCCTTAAAAATCAAATTGCCCCCCCCCTGTGGGCCGTGGACCCCACGCTGGGAACCACTGGACTAGACTCTGCACCAGTTCTGGTTCTGGTCCCGCCTCTCTCATGATTGGCTGACCTGAGCACATCTTTCTCCTTCCCTGGTCACCGGTCTCATGTTTGTTTCCTTGGAGATGCGAGGTCCCTCCTGGCTGTGATATTCTGGGAAACACCCCGGGTTGTCACTTGGACTCCCCTGGGCAGTGGGGACGGGTGGAGGGCGTGTTGGTGGTTATTTAATCTACAAAGTGAAACTGGTGAGATGGGAATTCTGATGCCATGCTATTTGGGGGAGTGTGGGCCATACAGCAACACACGTTCAAGATAAAGTGATATTAGGGAAAGGAAAATGGATTATTCTTACACCAAACATGTTCAGTTGCAGATAGATTAACATTTAACCTAAGAAATGAAACATGCAAGTGCTGTAGATGGGGAGTGTCTGTATATTTGGGAGAGTAAATAAGAGAACTAGAGACCTAGACTTGTGCACAGCCCCAAATGCCATAAACAGATTCAAAGAGAAGACAACATGCAGGTTAAATGCTAGAAATAATGACAAGAAAATAAACCACTGCTGATTTCCACAATATGGAAAGAGTTTTTGTAAATCAATAAGAAAATGACCCAAGAAAACAATTGAAAATTGGCCAAGAATAGCAGAACTTTGCTGGTGAGAAGAAAGAAAGAAAGAAAGAAAGAAAGAAAGAACAGACTGTGGAACCTTAGAGGGAAGTTGGGGATGGGGTAGGGGAGGGGGGGAGGGGATTGGGAGTGTGGAGGGGGAGAGATCAACCAAAGACCTTGTATGCATAACCCATGGATATGGAAAATCGGGTGGTGGAGACTTGGGAGGGAGGGGGCTATAAGGGGTCAATGGGAGAAAAAAGGGGACATATGTAATACTTTCAACAATAAATATTTTTTTAAAAAAGAAAGGAAGGAAGGAAAATGAAAACAAAAAGAGACAAATGTTTTCATTGATCAGATTGGCAAACACCAAAACTCTGATAATTACTCCGCCTAGTCACTCTTTTGTATTGTTGATAGTATAAGTCTCTTTGGAGCAATTTTGTACTATTAAAATTAAAAATGCATAAGCCCTTTGAATAAGTATTTCCACTTGTAGGACTGTTCTATAGGTATATGCACATCAGAAGAGTATTTTTATTGAATTTTTTAAATTTTTAACCAAAACATTAAAATAAAACACCTACTTTAGGGGACTGCTTTAAAAAATGCTCCCCAACAGAACAGACCGCTTAGCAGCCCGAGGAAGAACTTGTTACATTCCCGCGTCCTCTTATGAATAGTTCCGAGATGCATTAAATATCAAGCCCAGTTGCATAATTTGAATGTTAAATGGAGCATAGGCTTCTGAGGGGTTTGAAGGAGAAAATGGTGCCGATAGCTTCTGGGGGAGAGAACTGGGGGGAGGGTCGGGAATAAAACAAGACATTTCCACAGCACGTTTTCAAGGACGATTTCCTTCCATCTTTGTTGCTGATTTTTCCACATGCATGTATTGTCTTAAAGAGGTTTTAAATGTGGTGAATCAAGTTTTGCCTTCATAGAAAGGGGAGAAACTCCAGGGGCTGTAGAAATATCTAGGCCAGAGTCCCCTGGGGTACGTGTGAGAAATGCCCATTTCTGGGCCCCACCCCTGGTCTTGGAGTTTAGGAATCACAGGTGAGTGCAGGGGGGAGGCAGCGCCCGCGCTTGGCAATGCTGGCTGCTGCGTGAAGCTGGGGGTCCGGTGGCTGGGAACCCCAGGGCTTGGTGTCCCCACCCAGGCCCTGCCCCCGCCGGTGGAGGAGTCTGGCACTTCCTCTTTCCCTGTCCTGGCCTCTGACCTGTAGTCCATCTGTCTCTTGAGGACCAACCTCCAAAAAATCTTTATGAAATAGCTCTGAATCCGGACCAGATCAGCCTGTCCTAAACACGTGACTTCCCTGTCACCCAGGGTGATAAATGGAGGTATTTCATGCCTGGCTCCCCCAAACAGATGAGACCCGGGCAGCCACTCGCCCCCTGGAGGCGGCCTCCGGGCCTCACCGGTCACCGGGGACCCGCCTGGCCGCTGGGACCTGTGGGGAGCCCGGTCTGCCTTCTCCCAGGGCTGCGGCCGCCCAGTCTTTGCTCCAAGCGGGATTTCACCTGCTCGCCCGAGCGGCAGCCGCAGGCTGGAACCCCCCCCCTGCCCTCGGCCTCGGCCTCACCCTCCGGCGGCCGGGCAGCCCTGTTCAGCCCTCAGGAGGTGAGAGCCGCCCACCCCACAAGGAAACACTGGAAGATGTCCCGGTCCTCAGGTTTCCTTGGCGTGTTAACCAAATAAAACAAACCTGGTCACTGGAGAGACACCTCCCGTTCCAAGAGCCCCTAGGTGTGGACAGCGTGGCCTGTGTGTGTGTGTGTGCGTGTGTGTGTGTGTGTGTGTGAGTGTGTGTGTGTGTGTGTGTGTGTGTGAGTGTGTGTGTGTGTGCGCGTGTGTGTGTGAGTGTGTGTGTGTGTGTGTGTGTGTGTGTAAATATTCTTACAGGGGGTGTCGGGGTGTGGAAGCACCATCCCTTCCGGCCTTTGTCGGTTTTCTTAGTAATTGGTTTACGTTCACATCACCGAATATCCTACTTACACATTCCGAATAAGTAACACACGCTAAAAACAAAACAATGACAAAAAAGCAAAAGAAGTAAAAAACGAGATAGAATGTAAAATGTACCACGCCTCTCCCCCAGCCCCCCAGTTCCTTTCCCTAAAGGCTAAATGGTTCCCGGGTTTATGTACTTTCAAATCAGCTTTATTGAGGCATATAAACCTAGAACAACATGAGCACAGTTTAGGTGCAGAGGATGACAAGCCCCTGTAAGGACCACCACAATCAAGATACAAAAAAATGCATCACCCCAAAAATATACACCCCCCAAAAAATACACAACTCCCCAAAATATACACCCCCCAAAATACACAACTCCCAAAAATATACACCCTCCAAAAATGCACCCCCCAAAATACACTACTCCCCAAAATATATACCCCCCCAAAAAAATACATGACTCCCAAAAATACGCACCCCCTTCCCCCTTGGCAGTTGATCCCACACCACCCAGGTGGTCGCCAGCTTTTAAAAAGCGTATCCATTTAGAGGCATTTCCTGCAGATTTAAGTGTCGCTGTATATTGGATTTTTTTTTTTTTTTTCTGAGAGCAGCGGAGCTGGCGGACTCCTCTGCGCCGTCGCCTTCGCCGGTTTTAGTTCCGCACCCCCGTCACTCTCTCAGGCTTTGGGGTGTTTCTGAAACCAAACCTCCCCCGCGTCAGGAGACGGGACCCGCTTTTCGGACCCGCGTTAGGGCGCGCCAGCTCGGAGGGCGTCGCTTTCAAACGTCCGTGGTTGTTGGTTGTCGTTTCTCCCGAATTTGGAGCTTTCACCTGTCTGCTCCCCTCGCCCCACTGCGTCCTCCCTCCGCCCGCACCCCCTTCCCGGCTGCGAACCGCTTGGGCGAAAACGGCCCGGAGAGGCGGCGGCGTCCGAGCTGGGTCCAGCCCTTCTGGGTCCCGCAGGCCCAGGTCACAGCTGGGAAAATCAGGTGACAGTCGAGTCCGGGGGACAAGGCTCGGAACCCTGGCGGGGAGGAAGCTGGGTTCCTAGGGCCGGTGCACACCTGCCGGCCGGGTGTGCGGGGCGGTGTCCCGGGAGGGCGATGGCCCGGGGAGACGGCGATGGCAGGACCTCGGGAGTCGCCGGGTGCAGGTTTGGTTTGGGAGGAGCCGCAGGGACCCGCTGCCCGCTGTGCCCAGAGAGCGAGGGCTCCGGGCCCACAGCCGTGCGGCCACCGGCTCCCCTGCGCCCGGACCTGTGCGCCTCCCGGGGCGCTGACACCAGCAGGCCCTGCACCTCCACCCGGGGTGGCTGGGCCCGTCTGTGCGGAACTGAAGCTGCAAATGGCCGGTCCGCGGGCGATTAAGGGCCCTTAGGCCCGCGCTTCCGTCCCCCGCACCTTCCTTCATCTTCTCTTCCGACCTGCTGCGGGGTTAGGGGATGGTGGTGAACAAGCAAAATCCCCCCAAAAAACACACAACAAAACGGCAGCGCTGTTTCCCCGCGGGGGCGGGGGCGGGGAACGCCCCGAAGACGAATTGCTGCAGAAGCACCTTTGCTTCCGGGCAGTTGGGTCCAGTGGGTATTTACCGAGCCCTTCCCCGGGCATGGCACCGGCCCGGGGCCACGGAGCGGCGGGCTCCAGGGCGGACCAGTGCCCGCGGCGGGATGTCTCCGAGTGCATGACGCGCTCCAGACAAATGGGTGAGACGCGGGGATGCAACCCCGATGGAGCGCACTATCAAGGGTTGTGTGACACAGCCCCACTCGCTCAGTGTACACAGGACGGTTGCGGACATTCAAGCCCCTAAAAGGAGCACCAGGGAGCGGTGACATCGTAGCGGTTACAACCTGCGGGCCGCTCTGCCCGTGTTGACCGGTGCGCTTTAAAGAGGCTCAAACGACACGGCCGTACACACGCTGCGCACACGCACTTCAAGGGCGCACTTTCTTTGTACGTGTTTAAGCGCACACGGCCAGCCATTTTCCAAGGGCGCAGAGGTCGTCCGTGAAAGGCCCTGGCATCGCGGCTCCAGCGGCCCGCAGCGCCGGCCTCGGCGCACGCAGCGGTGCGCGCGTCTCCGCTCTCCCCGCGCCCCGAGCGGACGCCGCCGGTGCCCCCTCCGCTGCCGGCGGAGGCCTGCGGCCTGGTATCTCGAGGTCGGGAACATCTTTTGTCTCTCGGCAAGAAGCTTTCCTCCGGGAGAGATAAAGTAATCGATAGGGTCTTTTAAATAGCTCCGCGTTTCCTGCCGGCCGAGGAGTATCAGCGCGCGCACCAAATCTGCTCTGGTATGTCCCCTTATCTCCGTCCGCGCTGTTGTCCCCAAACGTCTCCTGTCAAGGGAGACGCCACCCGCATTAGGACCCAGACTGGGGCCCTTCCGCTCGGGGTCATGCGCTGCGCCCCCGGCTGGGCCCCTCCGCCGTCCCTGCGGGCGCCGGGGGGTCGGGAGAAGGGGCGGGCGCCAGGTTGAAGGTGCGGGACCTAGAACTCCCCACCAGGCCCCGGAGGAAACTAACCAACAGGCTGAAACGGACTGGTCTGGGGAAGCCTGCTGGTGAACCGGGGGGCGGGGAGGGGGGGGATGTGCTTCTTTTTCTAACCACGAAAATAGACGGCTGGGCGACGGGCTAGCTGAGGGCAGCGCCTTGTGGGAAACCTTGCTCGAGCTCCGAGGAAAATCCGGTTTATCATGTGGAGAGGGCGCAGGGGCTTGGGAAGCGCCTACTGGGCGCCAGGTTAGCCTTCGCACTGCGGTAAGGGGAGGTTTCACCAACCCCCAGGGGAGGGAAGCGAGCACCCGAGCCCTAAAAATAGGCGGGACCCCGAATCTGGCTCCCGTCTTAAGCTCCCCAGCCCGTAGCGAGCCAGGACCCAGGCCGGTTTCCAAGCTCTGCCCGTGTCCTGTGGCCAGTGGCGTTCCCTTCCCCCGCTGCACCCGCCGCGGAGGTCTGCAGGCCAGGCCCTGCACAAAAGTGGTTTTTAAAAAAAATACATTTTATTGATTTTTTCACAGAGAGGAAGGGAGAGGGATAGAGACTTAGAAACATTGATGAGAGAGAAACATCGATTCAGCTCTCTTGCACACTCCCTACTGGGGATGTGCCCGGAACCAAGGTACATGCCCTTGACCGGAATCGAACCTGGGACCCTTCAGTCCACAGGCCGAGGCTCTATCCACTGAGCCAAACCGGTTAGGGCAGTGGTCGGCAAACTCATTAGTCAACAGAGCCAAATATCAACAGTACAACGATTGAAATTTCTTTTGAGAGCCGAAAACCGACTTCTGCGCATGGGCCATGAAGTTTCAATCGCACTGTACCTGCGCGCCCGCACGTGGTATTTTGTGGAAGAGCCACACTCAAGGGGCCAAAGAGCCGCATGTGGCTCGCGAGCCGCAGTTTGCCGACCACTGGGTTAGGGCCACAAAAGTGTTTTTAGGGTGTCCGCCAGCCGGGGGCCTCGGCCTCCGACGGGATGTCTAAGCACTGTTGCCTGCATCTCGTTTTTTGTTTCTATATTCAAAGCCAGTTGTATCTGGTCTGTTTCTTGTTTTGTTTTGTTTTTAAATCCAAACAACAATAACGAAACCTTTTCAATCCTCTCCTTCCTCTCACCCCATAAACGTGCGAACCAACCAGCCAGCTCCCTGGGACGCCTCGTTCCTTCCTCCCAGCCTCGCCAGGACCCCGGGGTCCCTCAGGAAGCTGGAGGGGGAATTACTTCTTGGCTTCAGGACAGACTTGCTCCCTTCCAACTTGCCGGGGATCATGTGGATTACTCAGACTGCGGAGAGAGGACCACCCACCGAAACACAGCCGGGGGTCCTGCAGCCTTGGGAAAATGTGGGTTCTCATGTGCCAGGGTCCCTTTGTCCAAACAGAAACCCCTGCGGAAATGCAGCCGGGAAGGTATCACCCTTCTCCCTCCTGGGGGGAGGCGGCATTTCTGAATCTTCTTCTCATCCTTTTATTTATTTTTTAATAATTCTTTATTGTTGAAAGTATTACATATGTCTCCCCCCCCCCCCCCCCCCCCCGCCGTTGACTCCCTCCAGACTGCCCTCGCCTTCCCCCACCCCAGGCCCTCACCACCCCATTATCCCTGTCCATGGGCCATGCATATATGCATACAAGGTCCTTGGTTGATTACCCCCCCCCCACCCACCATCCCTCGCCTTCCGTCTGAGATTCCGCACGCTGTCCCATGCTTCCAGTCTCTGGATCCACTCCGTTCCTCAGTTTATTTTGTTACTTAGATTCCGCATATGAGCAAGATCATGTGGTACTTGTCTTTCTCTGACTGACTTATTTCACTTAGCCTGATATTCTCCAGGTCCCTCTATACTGCTGCATAGTATTCCGTGGTATAAATGTACCACAGCTTTTTTTATCCACTCATCTACTGATGGGCACTTGGGCTGTTTCCAGATCTTCGCTATTGTAAATAGTGCTGCTATGAACATAGGGGTGCACACATTCTTTCTGGTTTGTATTTTGGGGTTCTTAGGATATATTCCTAGAAGTGGGATCACTGGGTCAAATGGCAGTTCCATATTTAATTTTTTGAGGAAATTCCCTATCTTTTTCCATAATGGCTGCACCAGTCTGCATTCCCACCAGCAGTGTGCTAGGGTTCGCCAGCACTTGTCCTTTCCTGATATGTTGAGGGCAGCCAACAAGTGAAGGTGTTACCTCACTTGTGATGATCAGTGACTTAGAGCATTTTTTCACATGCCTTTTGGCCTTCTGTATGTCCTCTTTGGAGAAGTGTCTATTTAGGTCCTTTGCCCCCCCCCTTTTTTTAACCCTCACTGGAGGATATTTTTTCCATTGATTTTTAGAGAGAGTAGAAGAGAGAGGGAGAGACAGAGAAATATCGATGTGAGAGAAGCACATCGATTGGTTGCCTCCTGCACACGCCCTGACCAGGGCCTGGGCTGGGGAGGAGCCTGCAACCAAGGTACGTGCCCTTGGCTGGAATCAGAACCCGGGACCCTTTGGTCCGAAGGCTAATGCTCTATCCACTGAGCTAAATCGGCTTGGGCTGCCCATTTTTTAATTGGATTGTTTGTCTTCCTTCTGTTAAGTTGTGTGAGTTCCTTATATATTTTGGATATTAACCCTGTATCAGATGTATCATTGCCAAATATGTTCTCCCATACAGTGGGCTCCCTTTTCATTTTTCTGATGGTTTCTTTTGCTGTGCAGAAGCTTTTTATTTTGATTTAGTCTCATTTGCTTATTTTCTCCTTAGTTTCCTTTGCCCTAGATGTATCCGTAAACATATTGCTACGAGAGATGTCTGAGATTTTGCTGCCTATGGTTTCTTTTAGGATTTTTATGTTTTCATGACTTACATTTAAGTCTTTTACCCATTTTGAGTTTATTGTTGTGTATGGTGTAAGTTGGTGGTCTAGTTTCATTTTTTTGCATGTATCTGTCCAATTTTCCCAACACCATTTATTGAAGAAACTGTCTTGACTCCATTGTATGCTTTTGCCTTCTTTGTCAAATATTAATTGAGCATAATGGCTTGGATCGATTTCTGGGTTCTCTGTTCTGTTCCATTGATCTATATGCCTGTTCTTGTCCCAGTACCAGGCTGTTTTGATTACAGTGGCTTTGTAGTATAACTTGAAATCTGGTATTGTGATTCTTCCAACTTTGTTTTTCTTTCTCAAAATTGCTGGGGCTATTTGGGGGCATTTTTAATTTCATATAAATTTTTGGATTATTTGTTCTAGTTCTGTGAAATATGCTGTTGCTATTTTAATAGGGATTGCACTGAATCTGTAGATTGCCTTGTTTCGTATGGACATTTTAATGATGTTGATTCTACCAATCCATGAACATGGTATATTCTTCTACTTGTTTATATCTTCTTCTATCTCTTTTTCCAACATCCTGTAGTTTTCTGAATACAGGTCTTTTGCCTCCTTGGTTAAATTTATTCCTAAGTATTTTAGTTATTTTGTTGTAATGGTAAATGGGATTGCTGGTTTTGTTTCTCTTTCTGAATATTCATTATTGGTGTATACAAAATCCATCGATTTTTGGGTGTTGATTTTGTATCCTGCTACATTGCCAGAATCATTTATTAATTTAACAATGATTAAATCTAGAAATTTTTTGATGGCGTCTTTAGTATTTTCTATGAACAATATCATCTCACCTGTGAATAATGAGTTTTATTTCCTCCTTTCCAATTTGGATGCCTTTTTCATCTTCTTGTTTGATCACTGTGGTTAGGACTTCCAGTACTATGTTGAATAGGAGTGTTGAAAGCAGATATCCCTGTCTTGTTCCTGTTCTTAGGGGAAGTGGTTTTAGTTTTTGCCCATTGAGTATGATGTTCGTTGTAGGTTTGTCATATATGGCCTTTATTATGTTGAGATATGCTCCCTCTATTCCCACTTTGCTGAGAGTTTTATCAAAAATGGGTGTTGGATTTTATCAGATGCTTTTTTGGCATCTATTGCTATGATCATTTGATTTTTGTCTTTCAGTTTTTTTATGTGATATATCATGTTTATTGATTTGTGAATATTGTACCAGCCTTGCATCCCTGGAATAAATCCCACTTGGTCATGGTGTATGATCCTTTTAATATATTGCTGGATGCTATTTGTTAATACTTTGTTGAGGATTTTAACATCTATGTTCATCAGGGATATTGGCCTGTAATTCTCTTTCTGTGTAGTGTCTTTATCTGGTTTTAGAATTAGGGTAATGCTGGCCTCATAAAAAGAGCTTGGAAGTGTTCCTTCCTCTTGGATTTTTTGGAATAGTTTGAGGAGGATAGGTGTTAGTTCTCCTTTGAATGTTTGATAAACTCCCCTGTGAAGCCATCTGGACCCGGGCTTTTGTTTGCCAGGAGCTTTTTGATGACTGCTTCAATTTCCTCAGTTGTTACTGGCCTCTTCGGGTTTTCTGATTCTTCCTGATTCAGTTTTGTGAAATTGTATTTTACTAGGAATTTGTCCATTTCATCCTCATTGTCCAGCTTGTTGGCATATAGTTTCAGAGTATTTCCTTACAATCGATTGTATTTCTGTGGTGTCAATGGTTACTTCTCCACTTCTTTTTTTTTCACTTTGTTTTTCCATTTTATTTTTTTTTTGGGTCCTCTCTCTTTGTTTCTTGATGAGTCTGGCTAAGGATTCATCAATTTTGTTTAGCCTTTCAATGAAACCAGCTCTTGGTTTCATTGATTTTTTTTTTTTAGTCTCTATGTCATTTATTTCTGCATTAATCTTTAATACTTTCTTCCTTCTACTTACTCTGGGCTTTTCTTATTGTTCTCTTTCTAGCTCTTTAAGTTGTAGGGTTAAATAGTTGACTGCTGATTTTTCTTGTGTTTTTTTTTTTTTTTATTTTGAGGTAGGCTTAGAGTGAACTTCGCTCTCAGCACTGCTTTTGCTGTGTCCCAGAGGTTTGGGGTGGTTGTGTGTTCATTTTCATTTGTTTCCAGGAAGTTTTTGATTTATTTCTTGATCTCATTGGTCACCCATTCATTGTTTAATAACAGCTGTTTAGCCTCCATGTGTTTGAATGTTTTTGGGTGTTTTTACTGTAGTTGATTTGTAAGTTCATTCCACTGTGATCTGA
The DNA here is from genome assembly GCF_027574615.1 of Eptesicus fuscus. Lineage (NCBI taxonomy): Eukaryota > Metazoa > Chordata > Mammalia > Chiroptera > Vespertilionidae > Eptesicus > Eptesicus fuscus. The sequence continues at coordinate 103,759,918 of NC_072478.1, forward strand.
GAAGATGCTTGATATGATTTCCATCTTCTCGAACTTGTAGAGACTTGTTTTGTGTCCTAACATGTGGTCTGTCTTTGTGAATGATCCATGTGCCCTTGAGAAGAATGTATGTCTATTCTGCAGCTTTGGGGTTCGGTAAATGTCAGTTAAATCCATCTGACCCAGTGTGTCCTTTAGAGTCACTGTTTCCTTGGTAAGTTTTTGTCTGGGAGGTCTGTCCAGTGAAGTCAGTGGGGTGTTAAAGCCCTCTACAATGACTGTGTTGTTGTCTATCTCTCCATTAAATTCCTCTAGAAGTTGCTTTTTTTATATATATATTTAGGTGCTCCTATTTTGGGTGCATATGTTTACCAGGGTTACATCCTCTTGTTGTACTGATCCCTTTAGTGTTATGTAGTGACCTCTGTTGTCTCTTGTGATGGCCTTCATTTTGAAGGCTATTTTGTCCGATATGAGGATTGCTACTCTAACTTTTTTTTTCTTTTCCATTTGCATGGAAAAATTTTTTCCATCCCTTCACTCTCATCCTGTGTGTGTCTTTTGGTCTGAGGTGGGTCTCTTGTAGACAACATATAGTTGGGTCATATTTTCATATCCATTCAGCTACCCTATGCTTTTTGATTGGAGCATTTAATCCATTTACATTTAAGGTTATTATTGACTAGAGGCCCAGGGCACGAAATTTGTGCACTGGGGGGAGGGGGGGGGTGTCCCTGAGCCTGGCCTGCACCCTCTCGCAGTCTGGGACCCCTTGGGGAATGTCCAACTAACACGGAGACGGGAGAGGCTGTCGCCACCAGGGTTGTGCTCGCCAGCCGTGAGCCAGGCTTCTGGCTGAGTGGCGTCCCCCTGTGGGAGTGCACTGACCACCAGGGGGCAGCTCCTGCATTGAGCATCTGCCCCCTGATGGTCTGTGTGCATCATAGTGATTGGTCGTTCTGCCGTTTGGTAGATTTGCATATTAGCCTTTTATTATATAGGATAGGTACTTATTTATTGCCATTTAAATTCTGTATGGCTTCTCATTACAGCAGTCCCTTTAGCATTCCTTGTAATGCTGGCTTGGTGGTGATGTACTCCTTTAGCCTTTTTTTTTTTGTCTGGGAAGCTCTTTATTTGATCATTTATTTTGAATGATATCCTTGCTGGATATAGTAATCTTGGTTTTAGATCCTTGCTTTCCATTATCTTGAGTACTTCATGCCATTCCCTCTGGCCTGTAGAGTTTCTGATGAGAAATCAGGTGTTAGCGTTATGGGAGTTCCTTTGTAGGTAACAATTTGCTTTTCTCTTGCTGCCTTTAAGGTTCTCCCTTTGTCTTTAATTTTTGGCATTTTAACTATGTCATGTCTGGGTGTGGGCCTGTTTGGGTTCTCCTTGGTTAGGGTTCTCTGTGCCTCTTGGACTTTTGTGACTTTTTCCTTTACCATGTATCTGCCATTATTTCTTCAAACACTTTCTCCATCCCCTTCTCCCTTTCTTCCTCTTCTGATATACTTGCTATTTGAGTATTGTTATGCTTCCCATTGTCTCACAGATCCCTTAAGCTGTCCTCCTGTTTTTTAATTGTTTTTTTTTTTCTTTTTGGTTCTTTGAGTGATAGTTTCAACTCTGTCTTCTAATTCACCGATTTGATCTTCAGCTTCCCCTAATCTGCTGTATATTCCTTCCAATGTGTTCTATGTCATGATTTCTGTTTTTATAGTTACTACTAGCTTTCCCGTTGCAGGAAAAATCCTGCAATAGGATTTCCTGCTGCACTCTACCCTGCCTCCGCCCCGCCCTTGTCCCCTGCCCCACCTTCTCCTCCAGCCCGGCCGCGTTTCGCTTCGGCCCCGGCCCCGCCTCCGCCCCGCCCTTGTCACCCGCCCCGCCTTCTCCTCCAGCCCGCCAGCGTTTCCCTTCGGCCCCGGCCCCGCCTCCGCCCCGCCCTTCTCCTCCCCCCCGGCTTGCTTGCTTCTTCGAAGCTTTACTCCCTTCTGCAGCTCTTGGCTTCTTTGGACGCTGTCTTGATATGCAAATTAGCCGCCATCTTTGTTGGGGTAATTTGCATACTTGTCCTGATTGGTTGGTGGGCATGGCTTGGCTGCTGGGCGTGGCTTAGGTGTAGCGAAGCTGCGGTCAATTTGCATATTTGTCTATTATTAGATTAGATATCTTTTTTCATGCTGTTGAGCATCTTTACCATCATTATTCTGAACTGTCTTTCAGATAAATTTCTTATCTCCATTTCATTTATCTCTGCTTCTGGAGAATTCTCTAGTTCTTTCATTTGGGGGTTGTTTCTTTGCTTCCTCATGTTGGCTGCCTGTTTGGGTTTGTGACTATGGATTGGGTAGATCTGCTGTGCCTCTCAATCTGTAGTCCAGGACAGTGTCAAATGCTGTTTTGATCAGTTAGGTCAGGCAAAGATTCAAAGCCTCCAGAAACCGCCTCTGTCTACAGACTGATAGGATTTGGTCTTGAATTGCCCTCAGGCAATCGTCCACAGGTGTGGCAAGAGTTCTTTGCATCAGGGTGAGTCTATTGCTTCTGCCTGGAGCTAATTGCTATTCTCAGCCTCTTAATGGGCGTGAGCATCTCCCCAACAGCAAGGCAGGGCAAGGTGTTTTCCAATGGAGTGGATCAGCCGTCTACCCCCACGCAGAGCTGCCTTTTTAGCTAATGCCTGCGTGAGGAAGATGGCCTCGCCAGCCTGAGGGAATGTCTCAGCACAGGAAACCGGGGTGTCTGCCTTCTGAGCTCTAACTCCTGAGCCCCCTGATCCTGGCTTCTGCTTGCTCAGCTCCAGTCCACTCTGCCCTCCCTCTGCCGGAGCACAAGGTGGGTGGTTTGACAGGGAATTTTGTGCATTGGCCTTTAAGAGGGTGCCTGAATTCCCAGCTTTCTCTCCCTGGTCGACAGCAACTCTGCTGCTTTTCACAGCCCGATGTTATGTGGGTGCCCTTCTCAGTTCTGGTGCTCTCTGCTGGGGGGCCCAGCTTGGAGATTAGACCCCAGAGTTCTCAGTGGCAACCCTCCACAGCTGAGAGATCTCTCTGGAACTTCAGTTGCCGTCTGTGGGCGCCTGGCCAGCCCTTTTGCGTCTCCGCCTCTCCTACCAGCCTCCACTTTCCTCCGTTGTCAGGGTTCTCGCCAGCGAGTCTTCTGTTGAGTCAGGAAGTTTTTCTGTATTTTAGTTGCAATTCCAGTTTGGTCCTGAGAGCATGTTTGTGCGGCATCCACTTACTCCGCAGCCATTTTTTTTTAATTATTCTCGCCGTACACCAGTGCCTGCTGGGCACAGATTGAAAATTGCTTCTTTCCTTCTTTCCTTCCTTCCTTCCTTCCTTCCTTCTTTCTTCCCTTCCTCCCTCTCTCTCTTTTCTTTTTCTCTCTCTCTCCCCCTTTCTGCTTTCCTTCCTCCCTCCTCCCTCCCTCCCTTCATTCCTTCCTTCCTTCCTTATTTTCAGCAACTTTATTTTTATGCATTTACTTATTTTTGTTGTTCCACAGCCATTTTTAATCCTTCTCTTCTTCTTCTCATCCTTTAAGGCCCTGGCCTAGGCTGTCCTCTCTGTGGGCCCTTCCATATTCTCTCAGCCTTGGTTGAAAATGCTGAATTTGATTATTATTGGTAACCACAGTTTGGTGGCAGTGGAGAGAAACTCTGGCTGTGTTTTCTTTTATTTTTTGTTTCATTTTATTACATTTATATTGGGCTGACATCGGTTAATAAGATTATGTAGGATTCAAGTGCACATTGCTATAACACACGACCTGCATGTTGCATTGTGTGCCAACCAGCCACTGGCTGTGCTTTCTTGCTGGGTAGGTCGGTCCTACGTAGCATGTGCTGGGGCGAACGTGGGGGCTGTGGACTGGACTCCTTCACGCCGCCTTCGAACCCGCGTCCTCCACCGCCTGGTGGCCTTTCCTGGCCGCCGCCGGGAAGAGCCCTCTCCTTTTGGGACAGGAGCCTTCCAGAAGCAGTTTGGGAATTCTCTAAGGATCTTTGTGAATATTTAAGGTGAAGGCAGCATCGTTGCAATTATGTTTAAATTATTTTCAAATGTTCGCAATCCATTTGTTTTTTTCTGAAATGTATCACTTGTTTGCATCTTCAGACTATTTCTCCATTGAGATCTTAGTGTTGTTGTGTTTTTTTTTTTTTTTACTGATTTCTATGAGCTGTCTTTATTAACCAGTAACCTTTTGTTACTCTATGCTCCAAACATTTTTACCATTTCTCTATTTGTCTCCCTAAACTAAAGCCTTCATTTTTATTTGAAGGCACCTGATGATAATGTATAAAGGAGATACTCAAACCCAGGTGGGGCTTTGTTACCCAATTAGGACTGGCCACAGGCCGGGCCGACGGCAGAGTGAAGGCTGGGTGCTTGGGGTGGGGTGGGGGTGTGGGGGGGAGGCTCAGCCCACCACAGCAGCTGTCCTGACCCAGTGAGGATTCCACAGGACAAAGGCCATTGGGACTCGGGCCTCACAGAGCTTGAGGAGCCTGAGGGAGCTGACATTAGACAGTGGCCGTGCCTGGGGGGCTGCCTTCTTTGAGATTTCCATCTTAGTCTCAGGTGCAGATGGGAGGAAGAGGGAGTCTCACTGGCTACTCGCAGGGCAGAAGCCAACAAAAGAAGCTAAGGAAAAAAACGGGGCTTGGGGCTGGGGGATTTGGGGGGCATCAGCAATGGCAGGCAGTGATTTGGAGCTCAGGCCATAGGGTAGGGTAGATTGAATTGTTTAACCTCCTTGAACCTCAGTGCTCCCATCTGTAAAATGGGGATAATACACTTCGTCAAAAAAATTATGATGTGGGAATGAAATAAGACAGCGCTGTGGAACGGAGCTGCAGATTCCCTGACACCCTCTCAGTGAGAGGCGGGGCCTGTGTCCTTGCTTTTTGAAACTAGGCAGGGTTGGCCCCGTTTCAGACAACGTAACCAGTGGAATGCTGGGGCCATGGCTGGGTCAGAAAAGCCATGTCGCTTCTGTCTGAGGGGCTGAGATACTTGTTCTTGGAGCCACGTGCTGTCATGTAAGGAGCCTAACTACCCTGAGGCCACCATGCTGTGAGGAGGCTCAAGCGCCATGAGGAGGCACACTGGTGGGCACGTGTAGGCACACAGGTTGACAGATCCAGCTGAGCCAGCCCTCTAGCCACTCCAGAGCAGTGCCAGACCTGCTGTGAGGGCGCCGCCAGATGGTTCCAGCTGAGGCCCGGGCTGCGTAGGGCAGAGACAAGCCACCCGCTGTGTCCTGCCCACATTCCCGCCCCACGGACTCCGAGCAGAATCACACGGTTATTTTCATGCCATTAAGCTTGGGGTCTGCTGTCTCTCGTTAGGCAGCAGGATAACCGGACGTTGTTGAAGCAAAATGGCTCTGCACACTGGCTGGGAGCAGGTGCTCAGCAGGGTGCTCTCTGCAGCAGCACTGGGGACAGCTGTCCCAGTGGAGAGGAAAGGCCCGTGGGAAGCCACGCAGACCAGCCTGCCCCCGGAGAGCGAGCGGAGAGCGGGTCCACGGTGACCCCGGGCCTCCCACCCAGACGGTGCCTTTATTTTGGCTCCAATGCGAGCGCCCCTCCCCCACCTCTAGAGTCCAAACTGCAGAGCCAGGCAGGGAGGCGGGGGGCCTCAGCAGTTTCTCTTTCCCCTCCCCCTCCCTTTAAGCAACTCTGGACTGGTGCTGGCTGGGGCTCAGCTGAGCTTGGGGCCCGGGGGGGGGCGGGAGTGGAGGGGGGGCGAGGAACCCTTTCGTTGCTTGAACTCTGAAACCAGAACAGTACTTAACTGCAATAGCAATCAGCAGAAAGATGCCCCCTGCACCGCTGTGTCTTCAGGCCTCGAGGCCAGAGGATACTTCTTGGCAGCCGCTCCAGGTTGTGTGTTAAGGATGCTTGACTGGGAAATGGAGCTCTCGGAGCAGTGACTGCGGAGGAGTCCGTGCGGTGCAAGCGCCGCCTGCCCAGGCCAGGGACTCGGTGTGGCTGCGCGTCATCCTCTCGGCCCGGGTCAGTTCACCTGCTTGTCCCCCACGAACCCCCAGGGGAGACAGCTGAGGGACAGGCAGCTCAGACTGTGGAGCAACAAGGGCAGAATTTCAAGCGGCAGCAGAACTGTCCTTTCCTTTTCTCTGGAGAGGGTGTCCCAGTGGCAGCATCCTCAGGGTTCCAGCATCCCCAGGGTTCCAGCATCCTCAGGGGTGCAGCATCCCCAGGGGTTCAGCATCCTCGGGGGTCCAGCATCCCTGGGGGTCCAGCATCCCTGGGGGTCCAGCATCCCCGGGGGCCCAGGATCCTCAGGGTTCCAGTATTCCTGGGGGTCCAGCATCCCTGGGGGTCCAGCATCGTCGGGGGTCCAGCATCGTCGGGGGTCCAGCATGCCCGGGGGTCCAGCATCCCCGGGGGTCCAGCATCGTCGGGGGTCCAGCATCCTCGGGGGTCCAGCATGCCCGGGGGTCCAGCATCCCCGGGGGTCCAGCATCGTCGGGGTCTGTGGACCACTGGGCTGGGGAATCTTCTCAGGTTTCTGTGGGCGCCGCTCCGCGCTCCTTAGACCCTCCAGGCGTCTCCTTCCTCTGAAGAGGCAGGCAGAGCGGCACCAGGGAGTTTCCACAGCTGTCCAGCATCTGGGCAGACCGGGACCTCGGCCACGCCAGCTCCCGTCTTGGTCGGCACCTTCACTGCTCCTGCACCTCACCTGGACCCTCAGCCTCCTCGGGAGGCTGCCCAGACAGGGGTCCCCTCCCCCCGCTTCCGTCTGCTGTGCTGCCTTCGCTGCTGGTTTCTTTCCCTAAAGAACTGGAAGAGAGAGGGAGGGAGGTTGAAGGAGAAAAGACAGACTGAGAGAGAAGTTAGAATTGAGATGGAGACAGAGAGATGGAGAGAGAGAAAGGGGAGAGAGAGAAACAAGAGATGGGAAGAGATGGAGAGAGAGAGAGAGAGAGAGAGAGAGAGAAGATAAATAGAAGAGACTCAAAGACAGGAGATATTATGAGAAGAGATGTAGAGAGAGAGATACAAAGATAGAAAAACGGAGACAGAAATGGGGGAGGCAGGGAAGGCGGGAGAGAGGGAGAGTGATGGAGATAGAGATAGTGATGGGGGAGGGAAGGAGCGGTCTGTGTGGGGGACGCGCCCAGCGGGTGGGAGGCTGGGGATGTGGGGGAGGGCTGCTCCTCATCCAGAGGAGACTGACAGCAGCCAGGTGTCGGGCAGGAAGATGGGCATCAGATTATGAAAGGCCATTTAGCTTTGATGAAAATGTCCCTCCTTCGTTCATCGGCTTGTTTAACTGTGGGGAGAGGGCCTTTCTTTTAATCAGCGACCGGGGCTGCGTGGGGGCGAAGTGAGCGCACATCTTCTGTGTGGGAGGGAACTACCCTGTGTGCAGCGGGAGGGAGCCCACGGGGCCCAGGATGGTGGCTCTCACTAGCGCTGCGAGCCAACCCTCGGCCAGTGGGGACGGTGGGTCACGAACTGTCCCAGCACACACCCCCTAGCTCACAACCAGGCCCCGCGGGCAGCTCCCTAAGGGAAACTTTAGTTTCTCCCTCCTCCTCCCCCTCCCCCACTGAGTCCTCCTGTCCCTGTCTTTGTTTTTGTAAAACAGGACGGTAGCTCCTCTGAGCTTCCCTGGTTGTTGAGATGTTCCGAGGGCTGATGCACGTATGAAAGACGGTGTACACGTGGAGACAGTAATTGTTCACGCTTGAGAGGATGCTTTTGAGAAAATTGCCCTCCCTTTTCAAAACAGTGAATTGCATCTTTGGTTTACTTGAAAAGAAGGAAGAAAAGGCATGTAAACACAAAACAACCACAAAAACAGATATAAGATCTCACCTTGAGGCCCCCCTCCATGCCCCATGCCGGCTCCTGGGTGGTGGGAGTAGAAAGAAGTGCCGTGTGATCCCCGCAGGCCCGGCTGAAGGCCCGCTGGGTCTCCCAGCCTGGGCTCGCTCTGATCTGGAAGCAGGGCCAGCTCTGGACAAGGCAGTCTTTGTGAGGACATGGCCTGCGTTTTAGTTGTGGGGGGGTCTAAGCATCATCCTTACAAATGTGCTATGGAAGGGGAGTCCAGTCGGCTGCTGGTGGGGCCGGGGGAGGGTCCAGTGTTTGGGTTGCCTGTCTAACCCGAGTTCTCATCATCATGACTCCAGGGGACACCAGGCTCTACACAGCAATTGGCAGTGGGAAGTGGGAGAGAGGAGAATTAGATCCGTTTGTGTCTTGGGCGGGCTTCGGGATCACCCCAAGTTCTTGTTTATTGCAGATTCTTGGGCTCCACCTCAGAAAGTTTTCTTCTGAAATCAAAAACACTAATTTGAAAAGACATATGCAAAAAAAAAACAAAAAACAAAAAAAAACGCACCCCAAAACCCTAAAAAAAAGACATATGCATTCCCACATTCATTGTGGCATCCTATCTAATAAAAGAGTAATATGCAAATTGACTATCACTCCAACACACAAGATGGCTGCCCCTATGTGGTCAAAGATCCTGCCCCCATGTGGACACAAGATGGCCACCACAAGAAGGCCAGCAGGGGAGAGCAGTTTGGGAGGGACCAGGCCTGCAGGGGAGGGCAGTTAGGGGTGATCAGGCCTGCAGGGGAAGGCAGTTAGGGGTGACCAGGTCTGCAGGGGAGGGCAGTTAAGGGCAATCAGGCTGGCAGGGATGCAGTTAGGCATCAATCAGGCTGTCAGAGGAGTGGTTAGGGGTGATCAGGCTGGGAGGCAGAAGTGGTTAGGGGCAATCAGGAAGGAAGGCAGGCAAGCAGTTGGGAGCCAGCAGTCCTGGATTGTGAGAGAGATATCCTACATCTTCAGTAGGGATCGGGCCTAAACGGGCAGTTGGACATCCCTCAAGGGGTCCCATATTGGAGAGGGTGCAGGCTGAGCTGAGGGACACCCCCCCCCCCGTGCACAAATTTTGTGCACCGGGCCTCTAGTTGTTTATAATAGCCAAGTAGAGAAGCAATCTTAAGTTTGCATTGGTAGATGAATGAGTGAAGATGTGGTACATATACACCATGGAATATTACTCAGCCACGAAAAAGAATGAAATCTTGCCATTTGCGACAACATGGCTGGACCTAGAGGGCCTTGTGCTAAGTGAGTAAGTCAGAGAAAGCCATCTTCTGAGGTTGGCGTGGGAATGGATGAACGTCTCCAAGAAAAGAGAGGCTCCAGGAACCTGTGGAGCAAAAAGGAGGCCCGTTTGCCGGAGGCCCGTTTGCTGGAGGCCCGGCCTCACAGAAGCTCTTAGTAGAGTGGATCGTAGGCAAGTCAGCAGAGGTTGATCTCACTCTTTTTTAATTTTTTAAAATTGATTTTTGGAGGGAAAGGAGAGGGAGAGAGAAAGAGAAACATCAATGTGAGAGCAGAACCTTGATCGGCTGCCTCCTGCAAGCTCCACACCTGGGAATGAGCCCGTATGTGCTTTGACCGGAAATCACACCTGCAACCTTTTGGTACGTGGGACGATGCCTGACCAACGGAGCCACAGCCAGCCAGGGCTGATTTCATTCTTGACCATCATTGCTGAGCTGCCGTGACCTTGAGGTGAAACACCCCAGATCTTGTTACCGGTTCCTTCAGGAATCCTCCTCTCTCTTCCCGCCCTCCTTCCTGTGACTAATTTCTGAAATCTCTGTAACCGAGAGGCATTGGATGAGGTTTCCCGCTTTGGGAGGGCTGTGGGTGCCAGGCGGGGGCGGGGGCGGGGTGCTGGTGGGTGAGGGGCAGGACTCCAGGACGGTCACATGCCATCCCTCAAGAGCAGAAGCGGAGGCCTCCGGGTTGGGTGGCAGCAGCTGGTGGGGTGTTGGGATAATCTTGCTGATGACTGGGTAGATAGGAACCTCTTGTGTTCGTGGATTCCAGAAAGCAACGCGCTCCTTGATGAAAAGGCCATGGTCATTGTCTTGTGGGATCTGCCTGGCTCGGCTTTGACAGTTCTCAGCTGCTCCATAAATCTCCCATCAGTTGCATCTGGCCAAAAAGATGTCATCACCATTTCCTCATAGCGACGGAGAGTACAAGGTCAATAACGAAACAGCTCTGCCTCCCCTGCTCAAACCAGAGGCGAGGGACGGGGTTTCTCGGTGGGAGGGGAAGTGAGTGTTAATTACGTTGGGTTGTTTATGCCACGGTGATAGTGTATGTTCGCGCACTAGGCGTTATTACAAGGAGGGTAATTATGGTTTTTACTGAACACTCCGGGCGCGCAGATGCTTAATCCACAGGACCTTGGGATCTGACAGAAGGAACATCAGCCGCAACTCAGTTCAGTGTATTTTTTTTAATATTATTTTTTCTTTATTGATTAAGGTATTACATATGTGTCCTTATCCCCCCATTGCCCCTCCCACCGCCCCCCCCCACTCATGCCCTCATCCCCCTGGTGTCTGTGTCCATTGGTTAGGCTTATATGCATGCACACAAGTCCTTTGGTTGATCTCTCCCCTTACCTCCACCCTCCCCTGCCTTCCCTCTGAGGTTTGACGGTCTGATGGATGCTTCTCTGTCTCTGGATCTGTTTTGTTCATCGGTTTCTGTTGTTTCAGCTCGGTGGTTTTCATGCTTTTGTTTTAAAGCAGCGGGACCCCAGTGCAAGTGGTGAACTAGGGCCTCGTGCACCGGAGTCCACGCCCGTCCTCCCGGCGGGAAACCTTGTGTTTAAATTCTCTTTCCCCCTAAATTCCCAGGGTAGCACCCGACAATTGCTTGTTAATGTGCTACCTCTTCCTGCCATAACTCCCGTGAGGGGCCCCTTGCCTTGGAAAGCAGTCCCTACTGTGTGAAGACGGGGCCAATGCCAGCACAGTCCTCTGACCTCTTTCCCCAAATCTGCGGCCCAGGAGGCTCCGGGCCCTGTGGTGCCTGCCCCGGAGATGGTGCCCGTCCCAGGCTGCTGCCCCCATCTGTGCTTACAGGGACGGAGTCCACCCCCAGTGGGGGGCGTGCAGGAGGCCGCGGTCCATGATTCTCTCCCATCATTGATGTTTCTCTCTCTCCCCCCCTCTCCCTTCCTCTCTGGAATCAATAAAAATATATTAAAAATCACATACAGCCCTAGCCGGTTCTGCTCAGTGGGCCTGCAGACTGAAGGGTCCTGGGTTCAATTCTGTTCAAGGGCACATGCCTGGGTTGCAAGCTCAATCCCCAGTAGGGGGAATGCAAGAGGCAGCCGATCCATGATTCTCTCTCATCATTGATGTTTCTCTTTCCCTCTCCCTCCCTCTCTGAAATCAGTAAAAAATATATTAAGCACAAACACACACACACACACACACACACACACACACACACACACACACACGGAGTCCTTCTGTTGGACTGTGTGGTTCCCGGGATCTGGTCAAGTTCACCTCGACGTGGACCAACTGGGACCTCGTAAGGTGCCAGTGTCCTTGAGGACGCACTGGCTCTGGGTGGAAGTGCCTGGAGGGGGCGGGGGAGAGGGCGGTGAGTGCCACGCCTGTTCCTGCAGGACCTCCTCACCCAGGCTTCCCTGGGGCAGGGGACCGCGTGGCTGTCCATGCTCTCAGCGGCTGGGGTACAGGTCACAGCAGTCTCAGTGACTTCCACAGTCAACAAAAACATGAAACTAAAAAGTCAAACCAGGGGCACAGTCATCAGAGGGCACTCAGGGTAGGCAGCTTGGGAACGTGACTGCGTCCTGCCTCCAGGTTTGCCCGAGGCTGCTGAGCAAGGCGGTGTTGGAAGTCAGGGGTTTTAGCTTCCACGGCTCTTACCTTCTTTTTCTTTAAAAAAAATAATATATTTTACTGATTTTTTTACAGAGAGGAAGGGAGAGGGATAGAGAGTTAGAAACATCGATGAGAGAGAAACATCGATCAGCTGCCTCCTGCACACCTCCTACTGGGGATGTGCCCACAACCAAGGTACATGCCCTTGACCGGAATCGAACCTGGGACCTTTCAGTCCGCAGGCCAACGCTCTATCCACTGAGCCACACCGGTTAGGTTAGCTCTTACCTTCTCACCTGGCTGTCACCAGTAATGGCTCAGTCTGGTTCTACTTCCTGATCGATGGTGTATTTAAGTTCTGGGCCAAGGATAAAGCCAGAAAACCTCTGTGGCCCCCCCCGCCCAGCTCCGAGGAGGGCTGGCTGCCTTGCTGACCGGGGTGGGCTTTCCCTAGCTCCCCTCCCTGCGGGTTCCTGCCCACTCGCTGACCACGCACGTTTCTGTTGAGAATGTGAGGGCTGTTCCCACTAAACCCCATGATCAACGACAGAGTTGGGTCCTAGGTGAATGGCTGGGGACCCAGGGAGAAGTGGGCAGAGCGGGGGAGAGGTGTTTTGGTTTCTACCAACACCCAAGCCAGTGCCCGGGGCACGGGGAGGTGTCTGCCCTGGCTGCCTCCTTGGGGCCGTGCTCTTACACTGGCCCGCAGCGCACTCACCGGGAGGCTTGTTGGCACCCAGACGGCCACTGTCATTCCGTGGTTCTGACGCAGTCGGCTTGGACAGGCCCTGAGCTCTGGCGTTTCTCACAAGACCTCATGGTGCAGGCCTGGGGGCCACACTCAGACACGGGCCTAAGCGGTCCCCTGGGCTGTGGCGCTCGGGCCGGGACAGACTGAATCTCACGTTTAGTGTCAGATGGTTTCAGAGTCAGATTCCTGCCATCCGTGCACACCCCCCTGTGGACGTGACGGCTGCTCCTCCCAGCCCGGGTGGGGCCCGTTCCCTGCTGCCTAGAGTCTGGGCGACCTTGTGACTTGCTTTGGCCAATAGAATACGACAGAGGCAACCTTGGGTGAGTTCAGAGCTTCATCTCTGGCCTTGCCGCTCCCTGCCTCCCTGCCGGGGACGCTGCCCTGAGACCGTGATGGAAGGACGTGGGTCTAGTCCGTGGAGGACAGGAGGCCACATGAAGGAGAACGGAGGCCCCAGCCAGCCAGCGCCAACGCCAGACCCGTGAGCGAAGCATCTGGATTTCCAGCTCGTTGACTTGTCTAGCTGTTTCTCAACCTCAGCACTGTTTCTTGTTGTTTTGTTTATCCTCACTTAGAGAGAGAGAGTGGAAGGGAAGGGGAGAGACAGAGAAACACATCCATTGGTTGCCTCCCGCACGCGCCCTGACTGGGGGCTGGGGATCGAGGTTGCATCTCAGATACGAGCCCTTGACTGGGAATTGAACCCACAACCCTTCCGTCTGCAGGCTGATACTCTAACCCCTGAGCCAAAGCGTCTAGGGCTCAGCCTCACCACTTTGGACATTGGGTTCCAGATAGTTCCCTGTCGTGGGGGCTGTCCTGTGTACCATAGGAGGTTTGGCAGCCTCTCTGTCTTCTCCCCACGAGATGCAAACAGCACCGACCCATGACGTCTCCAGACATCCCCCACGTCCCCTGGGGAACGGTCACCCCTGGGGGAGGACTCGGCCCTAAGCACACGCAGCTGCATGAGCGAGCTCGGGGAGCCCAGCAGAGGAGCCCCAGCCAAGCCACCGATCACGGGACACGAGGGGCCGCCGTGCTATCAGCAGCTCGCTTTGGCTGGGCTGCTTTGCAGGGGTCACTGAGCTGCGTCTCCTGAGCTGGTCTCTCAGAGCTCTTCCTCTCCGAGCCTCGGCATCACCCGCTGAGGATCCTACTTCCTTTGCTGCAGTGCCTGCCCCTCTTCCATCCCACTGTATCTTTATCGTTGGACTTGCCCGTGAGGTAGCTGGTCAGACATTAAAAAAAAATCTATCCCACCCGACCAGCGTGGCTCAGTGATTGAGCATCGACCTATGAACCAGGAGGGCATATTGCCCGGGTTGCGGGCTCCATTGCCAGTAGGGGGCGTGCAAGAGGCAGCCGATCAATGATTCTCTCATCATTGATGTTTCTAGCTCTCTTCCTCTCCCTTCCTCTCTGAAATGAATAAAAATATTTTTAAAAAAATCCCTGGCAAAGAAAAGTGAGGAGCATGACCTTGGGGTGTTGGCTCAGGGTCACATGGCTCCCCGGAAAGCCAGCCTGATCCCAGCCCAGTGTACCCAGCTGCTGAGGTCGGCTGCCTGGTAGGCGTCTTACTGTTACTCATGACAAACACGGGCCGGCCAAGTTCTTAACTTATCGGATCCTCCATTTCTTCACCTGTAAAATGAGGAAAGTAATGTCCTCCTGGGTTTTTAAAAAAAGTAACTTTAAAAAATCTCATGTGCTTTTTATGGGGCTTTCATGAGTTAGGGCGCGGGTCAGCCACCTTTTCCTGTAGAGGGCCAGAGAGTAAATATTTTGGGCTTTGCAGACCGTATGGTTTCTATGACAACTACTCAGATGCTGTGGTAGGCAAGTCGCCATGACAGTACATGTCCGAGCGGGTGTGACGGTGGTCGGTGAAGACTGTATTCACAAAGGCAGGCAGTAGGATAGGTCTGGCCTGTGGGCCTTCACTTGCCAGCATCTGAGCTAAAACATGGAACGCCGATGGCCTTGGTCCAGTATAAGGGCAACACTCAGTAAATGATGGCTATTATTGTTATTCTTGTGTTTTTGCTACTTTATTCCTTCAGCCGGCCTGTTCTTCTGCTCTGTTTTTGCACTTTCCTTTAGCATTATTATTTAGTTCCACCTATTGAGGTGGGAGGCGAAATTCAGGCCCCTTCTGGCCAGCTGTGTTGGCCAGCTTCCAAGATGGCCCCGCGAGCTGCCAGTTCTGCTGTTCTGGAAGGATAGAGGCCATGAGGAGGAGAATGAGACCCCCTCACCCCCCACTCCATACCCCCACCTCGCCGTCCTCTCCGCGATGAGCAGGGCTGACTGTAGGAATGACTGTGTGTGCCCTCCGATGCTGGGCCATTGCGACTCCCTCCCTGCCCGCTTTGGATTGCTTGCTCTGGGGAAACTAGTGGCCATATGTGAGGACACTCAAGCAGCCCGGGGTCTACACGGCAAGTAACTAAGGCCTCCTGCCCACAGCCAGCGTGAACCTGCCCACCCCGTGAACAGCCCCGGCAGTGAATCTTCCAGCCCCGTCAAGCCCTCAGTGGCTGCCAGTGACTTTCTTCTCATGAGAGACCCCAAGCCTGAATGACCCAGCTAAGCTGTTCCTGTCTCGTGACCCATAGACGCTATTTGAGATAAGAATTGTTCATTGACGTTCTAAGCTGCCAAGGGGTGGGGTCCTGCCTGCTGCAGCGGTAGGTAATTAACGCACTGGCGCTCACCGGTGAGAGGTGCCGGTGTTAACTGACTGCCTTCAAGTGAGGTTTGCTGATCAGCTAATGCTTGTGTGACAGGATAAGCTGCAAAGTCGTGAGCACTTGCTGCCACCCCATGTTGAGAATCCGCTGATCCCAAGTGATCTGACTCCCACCTCACCATCTGGCCACGCCTCCCAGAGGCTGCTCACGCAGCCTCTATTCTAGCCATACCGGATTATTACAACTGCACATACAACTCTGCATGTATTAATATGAATAAAACTAGCCATTCATTGCATATTCATAGTGTGCTGTGCCCATTCTTACTTAATTCTTGTACATGAAGAACTTGTACAAGAATAAACAGAGAAGGGGGACAGAATTGATCAGTGATGGTTATTTGATGGGCTATCGGAGTCTGAGGAAGGGAGGATAAAGAAACGAAGAAGCAGGGGTTCAATCTTGTTGAGCAGCTGGTAGGTGCCAGGTGGTTTATATAAACTTGCTACTGAATTTTACCAACTGTTTTACAGAGAGAAAGCAGAGGCTCGACATCAAACAGCTAGTGTTTGAACTCAGGTTTGTCGGGCTCCAGAAGCCACGAAGAAATGAAAGCTTGAGGGGCATTAAGGAGAGAATTAGACTCGTATCAGGCCCGAGTTCTTTGAGCAAATCAAAGATGCGGTCTTACTGTGGTCTGGTTTCCATTGTGGAAGGTGGAAAGTCAGCTGTTTGTCCACGTCTTCTCTTTAAGGTGGTCCATTTTCCCCTCTAGATACTTGAAGGTTTTCTTCTCATCTTTGGTTTTCAGCGGTCTTTTTTAGCTCTGTTCCTAGGGGTGGATCGCTCTTTATTTATCCTGCTTCTCGAATCTGTGTTATGATGATGTCTTTCATCACTTTTGGAAAATTCTCAGCTGTTATCTCTTCACATATTGCTTCTGTCATAGTCTCTCTCTCTCTCCACGCGGGGCCCTTAATAAACACATGTTAGCTCTCACTGAGTCCTTTATGTCTCTGCCTATCTTCTGCGTTGTTTATCCTTTTGTCTCTCCCACTGTACTCTGATCATTTCTTCTGAACCAAAATAGTTCACCCGTGTTTTTAGAAAAACTGAATTGTCCTTGAGTGGTTAATTATTAGTTATTGTATTTTTCAGTTCCAACATTTTCCTTTGGTTCCTTTTGATAGTTTTCAGTTCTCTGCCAGAAGTCTCAGTTTTATCTTTCTTTCTTTTATTTCCTAGAATGTGGTAAGCATGCGTATTTTCAAGTCTTCGATAAGTCCAACATTCTAGAGCCTCTGTGGATCTGTTTCTATTGTTTGTTGATTTTTCTATTTAAAAAAATACTGCTTTGTATTTTTTTAAAATACATTTTTATTGATTTCAGAGAGGAAAGGAGAGGAAGAGAGAGATAGAAACATCAATGATGAGAGGGGATCATTGATTGGCTGCCTCCTGCACGTTGGACCAAGCCTGTACCCCTGGCACGTGCCCTTGACTGGAATCGAACCTGGGACCCTCCAGTCCGCAGGCCAATGCTCTATCCACTGAGCCAAATTGGCCAGGGATCTGCTTTGTATTTCTGTGCCTCGTTATGTCTTATTGTGTCTCGGGCATTGCATTTGCAGACTCGTTTGCAGAACTCATTTGAGGTCTCCGATGATATTTCCTCCCACGAAGATTAGTGTTTACTTCTGCCGGGTTCCTGGGCCACCAACAAGCCAGGATTACTGGGATCTAATTTCAGTACTTGAAGCGGAGCTGTAGTCTTTGCAAGAGCCCGCCTACCCCTGGTTCACACTGACCATAGAGAGCATCCCTCTGCGTCTCACCCACAGCCAGGCCCAGCCCTGCTCCTGGCGGCCTCCAGTGCCAGCCCCGCTCCCGTGGCCTGGGAGGCTGTGACAGCGGTCACTCTGGCTCCCAGCCGCCCCTTGCAGAACCAGCAAATGCCCCCAGGGCTCCAAGCAGCTCAGAGAACACGCACTGCTCTGCCTCCTGCTTCCCTGGGGTGGCCCAAGGGGCTGGTGATGCTTCCGTCCGCTCTCTGGTGTCTGTAAGCAGGTTTTTGTTTGTTTGTTTTTTAATCTTCAGTTTGATTAGAGCATAAAACAAATGTTTATAAACAGCCTTAAAGTGAGCTGACCATCGATTTCACTGGATTTACGCCTTTTCTTTCTCAATACATATTGTGGCAGACAAACTTCTCACAAAGAAAGCACTTCTAAGAAACACACATACAGCTTTCCTGTTCAGCGCGTGCGACCTTTGCCTGCTTCCGTGACAAATCCTCACAGGAGGCAAAACCATCACATTTAGGACTAATAATACTAAAAATAAGTATGCTTTTACATTTACTGAGAAGAGGGGCAGGGGAGTTCTGTTACTGCCTTTGAGTCTATTAATAACCTCCTCGTTCTAACTGTGCCAGGGAAGCGACAGAGCATAGCCACACCCCTCTTTGTCTGTTCTGAGAAAATCCCCGCATTTCTCCCACTTGTTCAGTCAAGGATTTGCTTGTCCTGCGGTTTTTCTATTCGTCCCCAGCGGCATGGCGGTGGGTCTGAAGTCACGGGAGTTCAGGCTCCACATTTTATTCTCGTCCGGAATTGCTTGCAGGACCATGGGTCCCATGTCCTTTTGTTCCTCGTGAATCAGAAAAGGACGATACCGCTGAGCTTACTTGCCTCGCAGATGACTGGGAGCGAAGGAGACCAGCTGCATGGAAACGGGGAACCGGTGTACGTTCACGTGCTGAGGCCGGCTTCCCGGTCCCCGGCCCGGCTCTGCAGGAGCCGCTGAGCGCTTCGGGGAGGAGGGTCCTGCCGACTCCAGCCGTGGGGTGCCCTAGGCAGTGTGCATCAGGCCGCCTGTTCTGTGACTGTCTAAGCAGCAGGCTGGTTAATGGCGCGCTGTCCAGGACAGCAGCCAAATCTGAAGTCTGGCTCATCGGATGGACGAGGCTTTGTTATACTGTTTTATTCCTTTTTCTAAATAATTGCAAATCAGGAAGCATCCGCGGGTTATTCTTATTCTTTAGTTTGTGTCGCTAATAACATTCCACGAGCAGAGACCCACAGTGTGCACCAGCAAGGCCCTGGGGCTCAGCGGGGAGGAAGCCACCAACCTGACCTTCCACGGCCGGCCAGGCCTGCCCACCCCCCTCCCCCCAGGGGCCCCTCCGGGTCACGTCTTATTTGGCCTCCATGAACTGCGCAGGACCAGGGCTGACCCTGCCGATCTGTGGATGTGTGGGCAAGACAGGTCCCAGCGTCCTGCCGGCCGTGCGTGTGAGGGGGTCTGGGATGCAACGTGATGGCATTTGTGACAGGGTGAGGGAAAGAGATTGCTGGCTGGGCTTCGAGGGCGCGATTAGATTACAGCAGAGCTGCCTGTCTGGCAGAGCTGGAGGCCTGGTCCTGCTCATTCCATGTGCAGAGGGACCCACGCTTCATCCTGGCGGGAGGGGTTCAGCGCTGAGCAGCCGGCAGAGGCCCAGGGGACAGAGCCAAGTGTGGCCTCGGGCCTTGGCTGTGTGGCCGGTCCCTCTCTCCCTTCCCTGGCGTCCTTTTCCTCAGCTCAGGTGTGTCCCCCGAGCTGCACCATCTGGTGAGAAAGGAGGTCCCCCCCCCCCCGCCCTCCCCGCCTCCTGTCAGCCTCGGCGCATGTCCCGCCTCCTCTCGCTGTGTTCGGTGGATAGAAGGATTAGTCCTTGGAGGCAGGAGCAGCGGGGCTGGTGGCGTCAGGTTCACCAGGCTCGGGTCTTTGCTTGACTCCTTCTGCCTGGGCGGCCTTGGGGAAGCTGCTTCACCTCTCGGGCTCAGCTTTCTCATCTGTGAAATGGGCGGTTGTGAGGGCTGGGTTAGTAAAATGCATCCAGTCTCTGCTATAATTTTTGGATCGTAGTATTCATTCAACGTATGGCATTTCCCTCCTCTTTTTATTCTTTTGTTCATTTTCCTGTGACATATGTAAGGAAAAGCTTTCCGGTGAGGAGCAAGAGATTTCGTGATGGGTAGGATGCACTGTACTCGTGACCGCCCTCCCACCCCACCCCGTCACCTTCGGTCTCCGCCTTCGGGGCAGTTGGCAGGGACCTGTGTGGGTGAGCAGGGCCAGGCGGCAGGGAAGCTCCCGGGAGAGCCTCATGGATTCCCCCGGGGGGTGGGGGGAGTCAGGAGCTCAGTGCTGCTGTCTGTTGGGGGCCTGCTGGCCTTCCCCATGCTCACGGGGGCGCCCCGTCCCCTCTCCCTGACTCTCTGTGTGGGGCCCCCTCTTGTGGCAGGAATCTCAAGGGTGGAAGTGGATTATCCTCCACCAGGTCAGACATTTGTTCATATTTTCAAGGTTGTTTTTTAAAATTAATGTGCTCATGTAGAGTTTCCTAAGCCTCCGCTGTCCATCATAACTAGGCAATATGTGTATTATTTTTACTTACTTAATTTTAATGTAAACCGACTCACTTTTTTCGTACCTGAAAACTTACTTCAGCCTCGGCGTATCAGCAAGCATTTCCAGGAAATCACGGGCTTCTGTGACACACAGGTGACTGTCACGCCCCGTGTCCCTTCTCTAGAAGGGAGGGACGTTCGGGAGAAGCCGTGCGTGATGCGTTCATGAGAAAGAAGAAACAGATTATCATCTTGGCAAGGGATGGGAGCACACGCAGCGCCGGCGCCTGGCTCTCCAGGGCTTCCTCCGTGTGCATGTATGTACACAGTTGAGATCACATCACATGCAATTTCTGTCCCGGCGTTTCCTCTTCATACAAAATTGTTAGCCTTTCCCCTCGGTGTCTCTATTCTTTTTTTTTTTTTTTTAAAAATATGTTTTTATTGATTTCAGAGAGGAAGGGAGAGGGAGAGAGAGAAACATCAATGATGAGAGAGGGTCATGGATCTGCTGCCTCCTGCACGCCCTCTGCTGGGGATCGAGCCTGCAACCCGGGCATGTGCCCTGACCGGGAATCGAACCGTAATCGCCTGGTTCATAGGTTGCCAATCAGCCACTGGGCCACACCAGCTGGGTCATATTCTTTTCACATTCCATCTTGGTGGTTGAGCTTCCTGGGGTGGCCTGGATGGCGGTTCAACCTCCCAGGCCCCCTGTCCGCAGGCTCCCCACCCCCCAGGACTGGGGCCTCCAAGGAGGGTAACTCCCCCACCCCCGCCCCCCGTAAGTCCCCCTCCCCCCGCCTTGTGCTCGGGGCTCAGAGGTTTGTGCAGCTCACGGTCTGCTTTTCACCGAATTGTGTTTGGCTGATCCGGGTGCCCCTGCTGGGGCAGGCCACAGGGACGTCCACCTGAGGACTCTCTCGTGTGATGAGGTGACGTGAGAGCTCCAAACAGAAGGCACATCACCTGTAATCAGCTGGGCGCTCGCACCTAGTCAGAGGGGAGCCTCGTCACTGCCCCCGACGGCGCGGAGGACACGTGACTCCATTTCCATTCCTCCTGGTCTGCTCTGGAATGTTCTCCTGCCCTTCCCTGGATATACCGGGGAGGTAATGACAGGTCCACGGGAGGCAAATGTTTTGGGGACTTGCTGAGGGCCCAGCTCTGAGCCCCCCCCCCTGCTTCTGCGTCCCTCTGGCCGGTCACACTTGGTCATATTCGTGTCCTCCCACCGCGGCCGCTCTGTCTGGGCGAGGCAGCGCCTCCCGACCCGTCACAGGGACTTGAGCGTCCAGGGCCCTTCAGAGGCGCGACTGGGAAGCCTGGACGTGCGGCCGAGAGCGTGAGGAGAGACCTGCCTGGCGCTGGGCCTCACCTGTCCGGCACCTGCAGCCTGACGCAGGGCAGCGACGGGGACAGAGGCCGGGCCCTAACGCCATGTCTGGTGTGGACCACAGGGCAGGAGGCAGCCCAGTAGCTTCCCGGGCCGTCGGGGGTCGCCACGACGGCGCTGGCTGCTCTGGGAGACCCGGGGCCAGGCCATTGCCCACCGGGGGGTCCCTGCTGCTCAGAGCCAGAATGGGGGACCCTCCCAGGCTGGACGATAACGACACCAGCGATGACAGTATTACCCCAAAGTTCAGCCAGAGCCCGAGGAGGCCGTGTATATCCCCACGCGTCTCAACCAGGAGCGGGAGCGCAGGCCCCCTCGCCGCAGGGGCAGAATTTCCTGGTGCTTCTGGAAAAAGCGTCTCGTCCTGCAGAGCGGCGGTGGGAGGTGCTTTCCACCGGGCTTCTCTCGGCTCCCACTCGCAGCCAGGCCACCCCGGGGCAGCGGGCTGGTGCGGGGGGCAGCCCGCAGCTGCTCCTGCGGATTCTCCGGGGCGCTGGCCCGCTGTCATCTGGGATCAGCTATTTTCGCTCCTGTATTTATATCCCGGGCGCTGCAGCCCGGTGCTGCCAGATGCCAGCCAGGCACCCTGCCCGCCCTCCTGGGCCCACCTGCTGTCCTCGCACACCCGGCAAGGTGGCAGTTGGTGGCCACCAGACCTGCCAAGCCGTCTGTCCCCTCCCCAAATGTCCGGAGTCGTGGACTGAGACCCAGGGAGAGGCTGGACCCGGGCTGGGGTTGGGGGCGGGTATAGGGGGGCGGACTGGCAGCGGGCCCAGAAGGAGCCGCCTGTCACTTCCCTAATCCCCTGAAGTCTCCGAGTCTAGGAGCCCTCTCGCCCCCCGCCCCCCCCATGCATGGCTGGCAGCTCGCACATGAGGAGCGTCGAGGGCCGGGTTAGGCCGCCCAGAAAAGCACCCGGTCCCACTCTCAAGTGCAGGGGGATTAGAAGGCGCTGCTCTGGTGAACGCGCTCCATCTTTGTCTCTGCCCCTCTTCCCTCTCCGCCCCACCCCTGCCTGTGGGAGGAGGTGGGAGGTTCTGAGTGTCCGTCTTTCGGGGGCGAGAGGGTTGAAAGGCATGAAACCCCCTGGGAGTGGACTGGGCCTCAGCAAGGCGGGAAAGGCCCCTCCCTGGGTCGTGGGTTTGCTCCCGCCGCGGGGTGGTGCGTGGGCTCCTCACCCCGGGCTGGTGGGCTGGGAGGCGCTTGCAGGCTCAGGCCCTCTCCTGGGCGAACGTGGACAACGCCAGGCCGTGGCCGCCCACGCCGGGCCAGGAGGACGCTCCGGGAAGGCCCAGGGGAGACGGCGTGGCCGTGCGGGTGCCTGCGGCCTCCCCGGGCCCCGTGTGGGCTCCGCCGCTGTCCGTGCTTTGTGCCCAGGCCCACCGCTCCGGGCAGCCATCTCGGGGGGCAACGGACTTCCATCCGCCCAGGCCTGTGTGAGAGCATTGAGTCATCAGTCCCTGAGGCAGCCTCTCTGGACCTCAGTTTGTCCACAACCACACGGTGTCCTTGCTCCACACTAGATGGATGAGTAACAGGAGAAACTGAGGCCGGAGACGGGGAGGAGTCCCTCAAGGCCACCCAGCCACGCAGGTGCCGAGCCAGGTCACACCAGTGTCTTGCCGTTAAAGCCGGTGCATGTTGACCCGGCCAGTGTTGCTCAGTGGTTGAGCATCGGCCTATGAACCAGGAGGTCATGGTTCAATTCCCGATCAGGGCACGTGCCCCGGTTGTGGGCTTGATCCCCAGTGTGGGGCGTGCAGGAGGCAGCCGATCAATGAATCTGTCTCCTCATTGATGTTTCTATCTCTCCCTCTCCCTTCTGCTCTGAGATCAATAAAAACACATTAAAAAAAAAATAAAGCCAGTGCAGGTGAAATAATTTTAAATTTTTTGTCAAATTTATCTTGCCCTCTCTCCCCCGTGGCTACTCAACTAATGCTGCCACCCTTCTCCCAGAAACAACATCTTTCAACCCATTCAGCTGTTTATTCTGGCATTGGCTCTCTTGTTTCCCAATAATGTGTCTCTGAAGCCATCCATCTGACCGTGATGTCCAGTCACGGCAGGTGAGGGTTTTAGCTCACTTAGGCCTTTTCTCTCTCCCTCTCTCCGTCTAATTTTTAAAATTCTCAATATTTTTAAAGCCCTTAGTCAGTATCTACATTATTGTGACTTTGCCAGCATTGTTCACACTATTCAGTCCGCTAAGTCGACTGTGATTGAATTTCCTTTCTTGGACCGTTTTCCTTGCTTGCTTGTGTTCTTGGACCGTCTGACCCGCCGTGCCTCACCCCTGCTGCGGCAGCTCTGCAAACCTCCCTGCATCCCTTCCTCGGGTATCCGTTCGCCTTCTCTCGTGCTGATTCCTTTTCTCTCTGACCCTCTTTGCCTTCCTTGTTTTCTTGGAGAATATCCTTCAGTAGTTTTCTCAGAAAGGCTGTACAAAAGGTGATTTCTTGGAGATCTTGCGTGCTTTAAAATGTCCTAATTTTAATCTGTTTATTTATAGTCTGGCTGGATATAGAGGCTGAAATTCTATTTTCCCAAGATTTTAAAGTCATTTCTCCCTTTTTCTCTAATTGTTAAGAAGTTGGCTGACATTTTATTCCTTGACCTTTTTCTATATGATTTTGTGTTTTTCCCCTCTGTGGATGCTTCAGTATCCTTTTAATTTTTTTTTTAATCCTTGCTGTTCTGAAAATTCAGAACGATGTTCCTTGGAGTAGTTATTTTGTCATTTGTTGTATGGGAACGTTGAGAGAATTTAAAATCTGGAGACGCGTGTCCTTTGACTTTGTGAGATGTTTGTGTTATTTTTGTGATGATTTCCGTTTCACCGTGCTACCTGCTCTTACTTTCTGGGACTCCTGTATCTTGGGTTTTCATGTTAGGCTCATTGAATCGATTCCCTGTTTTCTCTTTAACTTTCCTCACCGATCGTCACCTCTTTGGCTTTATTCTGGGGGAGGCACTTTCTGGGGATACACTTCACTTGATCTTTCAAACCTTTGTGGGAGGGCTTCTTTCAGCAAAAGAAAGTAACAACCCTGAGAAATCTCTCGTCCTCTGGCGTTTCCTTGTGTGCTGAGCTGTTCTTGTTTCCTGGGAGAGCCGTCTTTCTTCTCTTAACACGCAGAGGACGTCACTTCTAATTCTTGGACGTTTCCTTCTGAGCCCTGCATCCGCTCTGCTCGCTCCGGGCATTTCTGTTGTCTTCCTATGTTTTGGTCTTTCCAGGATTCCGATAATCCCCGCCTCTCAGGCCATATCTGAATCCAAAGCTGATGGGAAGCTCTGTGTACTTTAAAAAAAAAAAAATGAGATATAATCCACGTATTACAAAATGTATTCCTTTAAAGTGTGCAATTCAGTTGTGTTTAATATATTTACAAGGTTGGACAGCCGTCACCACTATCTAACTCCAGGACGTTTTCATCAAAGTGAAACCCCGACCCCCTGAGCAGTCACTCCCCATTCCCCCCGCCAGCCCCGCCCCCGCCAGCCCTGGCGCCACTAATGTACTTGCATTCCCTATAGACGTGCCTGCCCTGGACACTTTGTGTAAATAGGGTCATACAGCATGTACGTCATGTTCTCAAGGCTCATCTGCAATGCAGCCTGAATCCGTGCTTCGCTCCTTTGGACGGCTGAATAGTATTCCGTCGTGTGGATAGACCTCATTTTGTTTATCCACTTATCAGTTGATGGACGGTGTGTATATTCTTTAAAGAGGTTTTCCCAGGACGGTAATTCCTGTTTTCATTCCCTGGCCAGCCTGTATCTTCTGTGAGAGCTCAGTGCCTCCTTTTCCTGAGCCTTTTGGGGATTTTATAGAACAAACTAGTAGCCCGTTTGCACGAAGATTCGTGCAATAGACCTTCATTCACCTGGCTGCCTGCACCAGTTTTCTGCCGGCACCAGGGACCCAGGCCTTGGCTGTGGCCACCGCCTTCTGCCTTCTTTCAGGGTCCGGGCTTGGCCCTGGGCGGTGGCCTTGGGCTCGGCTGCACCCAGCGTCCCTGCAACCGATTGCAGGAGCCGACCCCCAGTGGTCTCCTGCGATCGGCGCAGGCTCCCCACTGGCACCCAAGGCCGGGAAAGCCTCGGGCGGCTTTCCCGGCCTTGGGCTCCCCCACACCCCAATGTCCCTGCAACGGTTTCCTGGTGGGCATGGTTGATGGGCGTGGCTTGGTTGATGGGCGTGGCTTGGGCGTAGCGAAGGTGCGGTCAATTTGCATATTTGTCTATTATTAGAACAAATTGTAGGTCCCGCCACCCAACGCTGCAGGCAGGCCCTTGAGTGTGACTTGCTTCCTCTCAGCTGGGCCCTGGGCATCTCTCCGGGGACCTGCAGCTTCATCCCCGGGTTCAGGCTCCAGGCGTCTCCTGGTTTCGCTGACGATGCCGTGTGCTCATTTCTTCTTGTCCCCGCGTGATTTCTAAGAGGGAAAGCTCTGCCCCCCCCCCCCCCCCCCCCGGAAACGGAAAGTCCCGGGTGCACCTCTCGGCAGGCGCAGCGTGTGGTCAGATGGCCAGGGCCCAGCAGAGCCATCATTTCGTCCTTCACTCAGCAAACACTGACTGCGCACCCGCCGACGGGGCACTGTGCGGGGTTCCTACCCTCAAGGCGCTCACACAGGAGGGAGAGATGCCGGAGCCTTTGTTGTTGTTGTTAATCCTCAGCAGGAGGTATTTTTCCATTGATTGTTAGAGGCAGGGGAAGGGAGAAGGAGAAACAGAGAAACATCGGTGTGAGAGCGACACATCTGTTGGTGGCCTCCTGCACACACCTGGACCAGGGCCTGGAACCTGCAGCCGAGGTACGTGCCCTTGACCGGAATCAAACCCGGGACCCTTCAGTCCATGGGCCGGCGCTCTATCCACTGAGCCACACTGGCCAGGGCGTTTAGGGGAAGATCCAGACAAGTAAATGGACCGTTGCAGTAATGCGCTAAGTACTAAGATGGCCCGGGAATGAGTGCACGGGGGGAGAGCTGGGCTCAGGCTTGGAATAAAGCTGGAACTTCCCCAAACATGTTCACAAGCTCCAAAGACTCCCCATCGAGTTAGAGAGGAGACCGCCTCCCCCCATTGTGTTGCTCCTGGGGCTGGGGAGGGCTCCCTGAGTGTCCGCTCCCTGAGCCTGGCCCACGTGGTCCGGGGCCGTGTGGACAGAGTGCGTCTGGAACCCAGTCCTGTTTGGCCCGTTTAGTCACAGCGCCCGGGGGTGCAAGAAAGGACAGCCACAGCCCAGAGTCCCCTGTGCTGGGGGGGGGGGGGCGGGGCAGGAGGGCCCCCCGGGAAAGCTTTAGCGGCCGCGGGAATGAGTTGGGCGCTACACACACCTGCCCTTTGCGCGGTCAGCATTGTACGTTTCAGGCCTTTTCTCCTCCTCCCACAGTCCGTCAGTGTAACAAGAGAGGGGGGCGAAGTGGCATTAACATGAGCCCAGGCCAGGGCAGGGGCAGCCGCTGGGGCCTGCCTCCCGTTCTGGGGAGAAGCGAGGATGCTCAGTGGGAAGAGCCGGGGGGGGGCACCTTGGGGAGGGCTCCCAGGGGCTGGGGGGCGGGCAGTGGGCTCGTCCTCGTCCTCGGCTCAGAAGCCTGCAAGCGGGAGAGGCATGGGCCTCCCGGTCTCCCTCCCAGAGCAGAAATAGCCCTGGGGGGGGGGGCGTTAGCTGTGGGAGCCCGATTTAGCCACACACATTAGGGGGCCATTTCCAATCAGGGCTGCCCAGGAAGGAACAGGCCGCCGAGCAGCGCAGTGCAGCTCTTTGTCAGGGGCGGGGCGGGGGCGGGGCGGGGGCGGCGGTGGTTGTAGGGAGGTGGGCCCGCCACCTTGGTCCTTCCAAGTCGGGACGCCATAATCTCTAGACCAGTGGTCGGCAAACTCATTAGTCAGCAGAGCCTAATACCAACAGCACAACGATTGAAATTTCTTTTGAGAGCCAAATTTTTTAAACTTAAACTTCCTCTAATGCCACTTCTTCAACATAGACTCGCCCAGGCCGTGGTATTTTGTGGCAGAGCCACACTCAAGGGGCCAAAGAGCCGCATGTGGCTCGCGAGCCGCAGTTTGCCTTCCACGGCTCTATACTAACTGAGTGCCGGCTCATACCTAGGAGCCGGGCCACAGTGGCCTCACAGGGATCGGCGGTTTCATTCTCACAGCTGGCCGAGGTGGATGCTATTAGTCCGCCCAGGTGGATGCTATTAGTTCGACGAGGCGGATGCTATTAGTTACGATTGGCCCATTTGATAGAGGAGAAGCCGAGGGTCCGAGAGGTGCTGTGTTTTGTTCTTTTTCCCATCAGAGCGGCCGGCAGAGGGAAAGGCGTGACGTAGTGGTTGAGAGCATGGCCGGGGAGCGGGGGCTGGAGTCTGTCGCGCGGTCCCAGCTGAGCGGCCTTGGGGAAGCCTGTCTCTGAGCGTCAGTTTGCTCAGCAGTGAAACGGGAGCAATCTCGGTGCCTCCCTGGTTAGTCCCCTTCCCACGCCCAGAGGCCAGTAAAACCGACCTGCGTCGCTGCCTCCTTACGCTCGAACGTGTTCATCCAAGTGGATGCCCTGTAATGGCCTCGCTCCCACAGCTGTCCTCGTCATCCTGTCTATTCATCATCGTGTCTATTCGTCAGTAAGTCTGCAAAGATGCCAGTCCCCCGCCCCTCACCTCCTCTTTGTCTCCTTCTCTCCTGACGTCAGTTATCTTTCCAGCGGACACCACTTGGCCCCGTCGGGGGAGCCGCATGTGTTTTCTCTGTCCCCCGGGCCGAGCCTTTAGTGGCGCCTGTTAAGCCTGGGATGTGGCCATGGGGCTGGGAACTGGGCAGAGTCCATCCCTCCTGGCGGGTTGGAATCCGAAGCTCGATGTCGCCTTCAAGTGGGAACTCAGGGAACTGCAGGCTGGCAGCCGGGGCTGTGCCTGCCGTGGGGAGGGATGGGGCCCCTTGGGTTCAGGTGAGGGGTTGCCGGAGGCGTGGGGGTCCTCTCCCGGCTCAAGGAGACACCGATCTGGCTCAGCTGGACCCATCCGATGACAGTCACCGGCCTGCGTGTTCTGTTCTCACTCCTTCAGTTTACGGTCGATTTCCCCTCTGGAAGGAGAAGGCGGAGCTGCTGGGAACGACTGTGGTCCGTTACTAAGTGCCTGCTGCGGCCAGTTTTGTGTTAGGTGGCTGACGTGCGCCAACGCCAACTTTTACGGCCACGCTCTTACAGCTGCTGTCTTACAGATGAGGAAATCGAGGCTCAGAGGGGTCAAGCCATTGGCCCCAAATCACCCAGCTGTCGGATGCGGGAGCAGGTTCAAGTCCAGTCTGTTCGAAGCCTTGCCCATTAGACTCCCCCACAACCCACACCGCCCCGATGATCTGCGAGCTGCCCAGGGCACTGTCAGGACGGCGCTGAGCGGGGCCCGGGCTGGAAGGGCGAACCCCAGCTCACACCAGTGGCGCTCACAGCTCCCCGCCCGGCCCTGCTCACCTCCCCGAGCTCTGCTGCACAGGCCCCGGGCTCCAGGGCTGACGTCAGCCGGCCAGGGGGCTTTACTGTCAGACTGAGCCCCAGGCCTCAGCCCGGGACCTGTCCTGGCTCCTCAGAGGTGGCCTCCCAGTAGCTCAGGGTGTCTGGGCCCCGTGCTGGGGGGGGGGGGGGGGTCGGGGGGCACCCTGTCCTGGAGAGGGAGAGGCCAGGCTCTGCCCTGGGGTTAAGGAGGCAGCGCCAGCAGCAAGTCCTAAACGGCCCTCCTCCCCTTTATAAACAGTGTGGCTTCGTTAAACACCCAAGAAAGTATAAAAAAAGGAAAAGGAAAACCACAAGATCTTCACAAATCCCAATGGCCGGAGCCTCTGCCCCTGCTACTTAAGGATCATCAACACATTCCGACGGCAAAGAGCAGTTCAAAGGGCACAGAGAAGCCAGGCCCCTCTGCCAGGGCCCCTCTGCCAGGGGGACCGGAAACGGCGCTGGGGCTTCCTTCACGGATGTCCTGGCTTTTGCACAGCCCAGCGGGCAGAGGGTGCACGTGCCTATTCACACGGACGGGGTGCACTCCACGCACAGACGGGGGCGCCCTCCACGCACGCCCACACTTTGCTTCCCCCCCAGTTCAGTGTATGTTGGGGACCTTTCTGTGTCCGCAGGAGCCATGCAGAGGGCTGAGCTGGACCGGCGGGATTGCTTTAAGCGCCCCCTAGCGGTGGGCACTGAGGTTTGGTGGCTCCAGTGTTTTCTTAAGCACTCCCAGCCGTGGGCCCTCCACGACAGCGGTTGCAGGAATGCCCCTCCCACGCCTCCCCCCCTCTCCCCCTCGCCAGCTGGGCACCTGGCAGCAGCCTCCTTACCTCCTTACCCAGCCGTGGTGTGGGCGGGTACCGGGAGATGCTGAGCTGCTGCCCCCTTGTGGCCTGGCGGGGGAAGCCTCTGGCCGGTGTGTCCAGTAAGCCAGAACCCCCAATCCTCCGCACCCAAGCTCAGCTCCCCAGCCCACCCTTGGTGTGCCAGAGGGAGCGGAATCCTGGCTTCTCTCCTCCTGGCTCTCCCTGCCTGTGCACCCAGCACCAGGCCTCGGGGCGGTGGCTGTGGAAACTGTTGGGAACAAGGATGCTTGTCTGGTCCTGTATGTTTGGGACGGTGTGACAGAGCTTGGGCCCCTGCTGTGTGCCTACTCTGGGTGCTAAAGAGCAGTCCCCATCCCTCTTTCTTGTCTCCCGCCCCTGGCTGGCGTGGCTCGTGGGTTGAAGGATAAGCCAAAGAGAGAGTAGGTAACACATGGACTTGAGCCAGAGTGTCTGGGTTTGAATTTTACCTACTGGCTGTGTGACTTGGACAAGTTAGCTGTTTGCTGCCTTAGTTTGCAAACCTGTGAAATGGGGACAATAAAAAGTACTACCTCCCTCACAGGGACGTTGGGGAGGCGTAAGTGACTTAATATATAACAAGTGCCTGGTGCGTGGACAGCGTTATGCAAACGTTAGCTACCATTGTAACTGGTGTCAGTATTTGCATTTTGGGGGGTTGCTGCTGTTCCCTTACAGTGACAGCCGCCTTTCCTTCCCGCGGTCTCCCTCTGAGCCGATAGAGGAGTTTGCAGAGGGCGCTGTGAACTTGCCCGAGGTGTTGGTCGGAGCAAGGCCAGCGGAGACAGGAGACCAGTTCCAGCCGAGGCCGCCTCCTCCCCCGGCCGTGGTGTGGGTGCCGCTGCTCCCGGCCAGGAACCTGCTGTGACCGGGGAACCACCGCACTGGCTGTCACTCAGTGTCCCCAACACCCCTGCCTGTCAGACCGGCCCGGCTCCTCCTGCTCAGCACCAGACACCTTCAGGCCCTGGAGCCCGGAGGCAACCAAAACAAAGGCGTTATCTGCCCACCCTCCCCCTGCGCAGCTGGGCCGGCTGCTCTGGACAGCGTAAAGCCCGGCTGGGTGACAGGCAGAACGCGGAGCCCTTTCGGAGGGCGGCTGGGACTCGAGCTGTCAACCGAGGCCAGTGGGCTCTGTGGGGCTGGGAGCCGAGGGCAAGCGCGTGCGAGGCAGGGGTGATGCTATGCAGGGCCCGTCCCCCTGCCCTTCTATTTATAATTCCCCCCCGATAATGGGGCCCATTCATCCCTCCCGCAGGCCACTAATTGCTCTGGAGCTGGGGGATGACAGCCTCATTATTAACTTCACAAAAATTAAAGTTGGCCCGTGTCAACAGCGTCCATCCGCTGTCACCCAGATGCAATCCGGGGCCCTTCCTCGTGGCAAAGGGCAGCGAGAAAAAAAAGGCAAAGGCTGGCCCGCTTCCACACCAGCAGACTTTTCTTTTCTGGCCTCAGATTATCTCGGGGAGGCTCTGTGTCGAGGAGACAGACGCCTCCTTCCCTTGGCCGTGAGTCGCAGTCTGCCTGGACCTGCTCCCCTGCCCGGAACTGTGGGATCTGAGTGTTAGCGGGGCTTGGGGGACATGGAGACCCAGCAGCCACTGGGTCCAGTATCATTTGGTGAGCAGAGTGGTTAAGAAACGCTTCTAAAAAGTGGAGGTGAAACTCTCAGGACATAGTTAGCCATTCTAAAGTGTGCACTTCAGTGGCATTTGGTCCGGAATGTTGAGTAGCCATGGCTGCGCTCGGTTCCAGACATTGTCATGCGCCACCAGCAAACTTCAGTCACTCCCTGTCACCCCCGACCCCGTCACCCCCATCTGCTTTCGCCTGTTCTGGGTGACTTGTACAAATGGAATCATACCCTAGGGGGCCTTGGGGGACTGGCTTTCACTTTGCAGGCTTGTTGGGGTCCATCCATGCCACAGCACACATCAGTCCTCCGTTCCTCTTTTTCTTTAATCCTCACCCGAGGATATTTTTTCCATTGAATTTTTAGAGAGACGGGGGGGGGGGGGGGGGGGGGGAGAGAGAGAAACATCGATGGGAGAGAGACACATGGATTGGTTGCCTCCCACATGCGCCCTGACAGGGGCCTGGGATCGAACCTGCAGCCCAGATATGTGCCCGTGCCCTTGACCGGGAATCTACTCAAGACCCTTCGGTGCACAGGCAGATACGCTAACCACTGAGCACACCGGCCAGGGCTGCTCTCCGTTCCTCTTTAAGGCTGAATCCCTTTAGGAAGCTTTGAGTCAGTGTGTAGCAGCCTTATCGAGACACAACCCGATTCACCTGCTGAAGTAGACGGTGCGGCGGCTTTCACAATCCAGCGTTGTGTGACCGTTGCCAGTTAAATCGGTTTTTCCCTGAAAAATGAGGTTATGACGGGGGCGCCACTCCCTGCTGTGCCGAACAGGCCACGTCTGTCACTCACTCACTTGCTACCCGCCTGGGCCTGGGGGCGTGCGAGCGTGTGAGCCTGGGTCCTGGCCCAGCTCCCTGGGGGACAGAAGAAGAAGCTGAGTCCCCTGGGGCCACCCTGCCGACTCGGGGCCGCGCAGGACGGGCTGTGAGTAGAACGCACACTGTCCGCGCCCAGCGGGCGGGCGCACCTCTCCCACCCGGGCTCCCTGCACCGGCCCTGAGGCGACGTATCCGAGCTCTAGCTCAGCGAGGCGTGGCCCTGTGGGAGGGTCAGCCTCGGCACTATGTCATTTATGTTCATGTTGGCGATGTTGGCCGCTTCTTCCTTCCTCTGGTACCTGTACCCCAAGTTTCCTTTGGGGAAACCCCCCCGATAATGACATGGTGTGGATAGAGCCGGCCCTGACCCCCTTCCGGGGGGTGCTGTGACTCCCCAGGCGTGGCCGGCAGACTCCTGCGCTGGTGTGTGGGTGAGGGCTGAGATTTCTGCTGGGATTCCTGGGACGGCGCATCTCTTCCTGCTGAGACTCCTGCGGCCAGAGGCCTGAGACGGCGAGAGGGACCGAGCCTGCGAGGGCCGTCCCGCCACTCCCAGGAAGAGCTGCCTGAGATCCGAGGCAGCACAAGGGAAAGAGGAGCAGAGAGATGGAGAGAGCAGATCCCCAAGGACGTCATGTGAGCACCCTGATACAGCTGTGCCTGAAACCCCAGTCTTCAGTGTTATAACTTAAGAAATAGTGGCCCTCTCTCTCTTCCTGACCTGGATTGAGCTGGGTGTCTGTCACTTGCATTGAGTGGCTCCATCCTATGTATAGAAAACACCGTTACTCCGAGAACATCTGCTGAGCACTTACCCCAGGCCGTGCGTCACATACCCCATCTCCTTTAGCCCTCACCGTGGTGCTGGGCGGGAGGGAGCTCTGATTCTAGTTTATGGAGGACAGCGTGAGGGTGGTTAGGGAGGTGACGTACCCCAGGACACTCAGCCTGTCAGTGGATGACCTGGGCTTTCAAACTCACGTTGAAGGCTAGTTCCTACATCACAGCCTCCCGGTGCATCATGGGAAATGTTTTCAATTTTCCAAAGAGTGCAATCTTGCCTTCTGCCTCCCCTCCTTGATAAAAGCGCTCCAGGATAATTGTGGGAAAGTGGAATATATAAAAAATATATATTAAAAATCCCGCTCACAACTACCATTTGAACAAATGTGCAATGCTGTAACATATGAGGTTTATGTGAAAAGTACAAAGCACACCCAGTATGTACAATTTGCTATTCTGCATTCATCACTTAAAATGATGTCATCAGAATGAGTCCCCCCCCACCTTGAGTTGGAGGGAAGAGGCAGCTCGCGGAGGCTTTGGGGTACCCTAGGGCTGACCTCCACCAGCTGCTTGAGAGCCGCGCGCATGGCCCCTCTGCTGCTGGGGTGGCCCTTCCTGTCCCTGCTTTGGACTGGACTGTGCCAGCAGCTGCCGGAGCTGACCAGAGACCACCTGTGATGAAGGGATGGTCTCTGTGTCTGTTTCCAATGACTGCAAGGCGGGCCATAGTGGAATCAGTGCCAATGTGAGTCCGAGGGGAGGTGGAGCGAGGGGAGGTGGAGCGGGCTGTGCCCGAGCACTGGCCTGGCTGTTGCTGTGACATCCAGATGGTCTCCCTCTGCCCCCGGGATAAAAAACGCGCCGCACCCGCCATGACCAGCAGGTGGCGCTATGGAATAGGAAACGAACCACAGCGCGGCTCTGGGAGCAATGAGGGCAGAGCGGGGATGAGATGGTTCGAGGGAGGGGAGCCAGCGGAAACAGGGCTGAATACTGAGGGCGCGCCTCTCAGGGCGAGGAGGGGAGGCGAGGTCCCAGGCAGAAGCGGGCACTCACTGGGGAAGAGAGAGGCAGCAGGAGCCGGGCAATATGTTGTCATTAATGCCCGACATGAGAGAGGGTGAGGCAGAGGGCCTTGCTGGGGGTTCTGGGGTCACTGACCCCAGGCAGAGGCAGGCTGGGCTCCTGCTCCCGGGGAGGCGTCAGGTGCCTGTGCCCCCTCTACCCCAAGCCTGGACCCGGAGCCCCCTCCCTGCCACCTCCTTTCTGTTGTTAGCTTTTCTGTTTTCTTGTGTGAGTTTTTAACACCCGTTTCCGTTCTGCTGATCGATGGGGGGCGGGTGGCGGGGTGAGCTCGTGAAGAAGGCGCCCAGGAGGGAAGAAAGCAGAGAGGGGAAGGGCGATCAAACCGAATCTGAGGCTGAGAGCGGCTGCTCTCGAACCCGTGGCTTTAGAAATGTTTTGCTGAAGACCCGTGTTCATCCCCTGAGCCTGACAGTAACAGCAACAACATCAATCACAGCAGCCACCGTCTCCGAGTGATTTGCTCATGTGCCAGTGGCTGAACTCGTTTGACATACATGGTAGAAACTATTGCTATCACCATTTTACAGATGGCAAAACTGAGGCCGGGGGAGGGGAAATGCATGCCCAAAGTCACACTGCTAATCGGAGTTGGAGCCAGAATTTGAGGCCAGCCAGGTGGCTCGGAAAGGCAGGTGCTGAACTGGGCTGCATGGCCCCTCCCAGCACGCGGTCCCACCACTCTGACCAGGAATTCTGACCCGGAAAAGCCCGGCGATGGCAGTCTGCTGGCAGGAGTGGACCTGACGGGAAGGAGCGTGAGGTCTTAAGACTTGCTCCCCAGCCCTAGGCTGGGTGTCCTTGCTCTGTGGGGCCCCCCGGTGGGCGGGTGGAGAGCAGCCTTGCTCTTTCTCCTTCTGACCCCTCCTTACTGGACTCCCTCCCCCCACCCCCCCCCCCAGAATCTGGGCCATGACTGCTGGTGTCACCTGTCACCCTTTCCAGGAACGGGGAGGGGGTGGGGTGGGGTTATTCTGATGTTTTTCTGAATTCAAAGAATGTCTCCAGTTTTGTGGGACTCAGGGATGGCCTTGACCCACTGCGCGATCGGACGCTGAGGTCACGTCTCTCCGCCCTTCCTCTGCTTCCCTGTCCTGGTCCCACCTTCCCCCCCACAGCCCAGTCCCACCCCTGCCTTCACGCTCTGAACTGAGGGGGGCTCTTAGGGACTTGGCATGGGCTTTCCTGTGGCCCTTCCCGGCCCCGTCACTCTTGTTGCTGTTACTCCGCACCCGAGCGTATTTTCCCATTGATTTTTAGAGAGAGTGGAAGGGAGGGGGAGAGACAGAGAGAAACATCGAGGTGGGAGAGACACACGCAGGGCCAGGGATGGAGTCTGCAACCGAGGCATGTGCCCTTGACCAGAATTGAACCCGGGACCCTTCAGTCCGTGGGCCGACGCTCTGTCCCCTGGGCCACACGGCCAGGGCCCCAGCTCTTGGTAGCTCATGATGTCTTGGTAGAACCTCCTGCTCCAGCCCAGCCTCGGCCCCATGGGGACACCTGGCATGCTCAGTCCAGATGGAGGGGAGAGGTCCCGTCCCCCTGCCCCCATCGGTCTCTCCGGCTCGGCTCTTCCCAGGACACTGAGCGGTGTGGGGGGTGGCCTCTGGCATTCTTAAGGTGGGAACAGGGGAAAGGGAAACGAAAGTGGGGAAAAACGGAGCAAATAGGAGTCTGAGCGCTCTGTCCTAGGCACTTGGCATAAATCCTCTGGTTCGGTCTCCAGTAAGCATTGTCACCCCGTGTACAGGTGAGGAAGCAGAGGTTCACAGGGGGACTCCCCCAGGCTCCACCGCTGAGCAGCGGCAACGTATCCCAATCAGTCCCCTCTCCCCGCTTCAAACATCTCCAGCCCAGGCCTTGCCCCGAGTTTCAGACGAACCCGAGACCCTGGCCTGCGCAGTCAGCCACCTCTGCTCCCCGGCCACCGCGAGATGACGAGATGACGAGATGATGCCACCTGGCTCAGCTAGAGGCTCCTTCTCCCTCTGTGAGTGCCAGTAAGAAGGAGACTGTAAACCTGCAGCCTCCAGGGGGTGCCACTGGCACCTCGCAATGAAGCTGGCATGGGGAGGGGGAGTAGGGGGGAGGGGTCGGGAAGGCAGGGCGGAGAGATGAGAGGAGGTGGCTGATGCCTCCTGGTACTGACTGAGCCTGGATCCAACTGTGCCTGAAGCTGGAGCCCCTGCCCTGGTTAGATGAGTGAGCCAAAAACACCCCTTGTGGCTGGCTGAAGCCAGTTTGAGTGGGACCGCTGCCCCCGGCAACCGAAACGCCTCACACGACTGCCAGGACCGGCCCTGCGTCCCACCGGGGGGTCGGTGCGATCTGCTCTCCGGAAGCACCTTCTACACACAGGCCTTCAGCCCCTCTCGCCGGGGGCTCGTGTTTTGCATTTAGCGGTCTGCTCCCCAGCCTCATGCGTAGGTGCTTTATCCATTGTGTTTTTTTCTTTTAATTTTCTACCTTTTTTGTTTTTCCCCCCAATGAATAACTTTTTTTTTTTAAAAAAGGGGAGCTTTGCAATATTTTCTTTTTTTAAACAAATATTTTTATTGATTTCAGAGAGGGAGAGAAAGAAACATCAATGATGAGAGAGAATCATCCATCGGCTGCCTCCTGCACGCCCCACACTGGGGATCGAGCCCACAACCCGGACATGTGCCCTGACCGGGAATCGAACCGGGACTCCTGGTTCATAGGTTGATGCTCAGCCTCTGGGCCAGGCTGGCTGGGCTCCCGATGCATAACTTTGAGTTCCAGACCAACCGCCAGGAGACGCCTTCCCCCCCCCCCCCGCCCCCCCCTCTCCTGTTCTGACTGGTTATTCATTTCCTTCTCTTCAGCCCCCTCCCCAAACCTGGCCACTCCCATCGCTCTGTTCTTGTTGCATTTATAGCTGCATTTATAGCTACACTTATAGCTACAGGAGTGGCCGGTAGGTCGCGAGTCCTCGAGGGTGTGGGGAGGGGCATTACCTCGGCGCTCCCGGGGTTTTGGGGACACTGCGGCAGTCCTGTGTCTGCAGCCTCCGGCCACCCCTGAGAGGTGCCAGGGGACCCGGAGCCTCCTGCTGGGGCTCCGTCCTCCACGTGTTCGCTTTCCTCAGGGCTCCGTTTGGACAGACAACAACATCCAAGCTCAGCTCGACTGCTGTTCTCTCTCCTAAGGTGGGGAGTCTAGAAAGTTCCCTACAGAAGGGGCTGGCTTGCTTTGGGACTGCGGCTGGACCCTGTGGGGTCTGGGTGGGGAAACTCCTCCTCCAGCAAAGACAGGCTCGCGGCCCTGAACCGATCGATCCCTTGCAGCCCCATTTCGCCAGTGGGTAAACTGAGGCAGAAACCCACACCGACCTGCTGGGCAGCGTGAGCGAGAGTCTGACCCTGGGACCCGGGACCCCACGTCCTCCCTCTTCATTCGCCCCATTCGCCTCCCCCTCCCGCAGCTGCGGGCTAGGGCGGTGGGAGGATGTGGGCTCCTTGGCCTCCCGCTCCCAGGCCCGGGGCTCCGTGACCTCCTGACCCCGGCTGCTGCAGGAAGTGTGACGTAGGGGTTCCGGCTGGGTTCCAGGTCCGTGGGGAGAGGCTGACAGCCGGATTGAGTTCTTCCGTCCAGGAGGTTAAACATAAGTAAGGGAATGGCGGTGCTGACCGGACACGGGCTTCCCTCGGCTCCCGGGGACTCGGCCTGCTGGGGGTGCTGGCGGGGGCTGCTGGCCCTCGGGGGCCCAGGTGTGCGCACTGGGCCTCCGGGTCACGGCTGGACACCTGCAGGCCTCTGGCAGGGTTGGGGGTGTCACAGCCTGGGGTCTGGGCCAGAGCAGGTGGGGGGCTGCACGGAGGGAGGCGCACACGGATTCCTGCCGGGAGCCCCAGCTTTCATTTCGGGATCTCCCCTGGGGAGGCCGGGAGCTGGGTACTTGGTGTCAGCGCCTTAGACGGAAAAGTGGCCCTGGGAGCGGGAACGCTTGGAATGAAGAGCCCAGCCCGCCGCCCTCTGCCCAGTGCCTGCTGCGCGCTGCTGGTGTTTGCTGCCCCGTGCCCATTCCCTTGGTTCTCTTTGGTAGCAGCGTCTTGATTTTCCTCTGGGGATATCT
Source organism: Eptesicus fuscus (assembly GCF_027574615.1). Taxonomy (NCBI): domain Eukaryota; kingdom Metazoa; phylum Chordata; class Mammalia; order Chiroptera; family Vespertilionidae; genus Eptesicus; species Eptesicus fuscus. Next base: position 103,797,665 of record NC_072478.1, read on the forward strand.
TAAGATTGGGGGTGGGGGAGCTGGCCTCAGCGCCCTGGCTCCAGGTATGAGCCTGTGACTCAGCCCAGCCAATCAGAGCATCAGATTTTGACTCAGCCTGGCCAATCAGAACACCATACCCCTGACTCAGCCTAGCCAATCAGAACACCATACCCATGACTCAGCCTAGCCAATCAGAACACCATACCCCTGACTCAGCCTGGCCAATCAGAACACCATACCCATGACTCAGCCTGGCCAATCAGAACACCATACCCCTGACTCAGCCAAGCCAATCAGAACACCATACCCATGACTCAGCCTAGCCAATCAGAACACCATACCCCTGACTCAGCCTGGCCAATCAGAACACCATACCCATGACTCAGCCTAGCCAATCAGAACACCATACCCCTGACTCAGCCAAGCCAATCAGAACACCATACCCCTGACTCAGCCAAGCCAATCAGAACACCATACCCATGACTCAGCCTGGCCAATCAGAATACCATACCCCCGACTCAGCCTAGCCAATCAGAACACCATACCCATGACTCAGCCTAGCCAATCAGAACACCATACCCCCGACTCAGCCTGGCCAATCAGAACACCATACCCATGACTCAGCCTGGCCAATCAGAACACCATACCCCCGACTCAGCCTGGCCAATCAGAACACCATACCCATGACTCAGCCTAGCCAATCAGAACACCATACCCATGACTCAGCCTAGCCAATCAGAACACCATACCCATGACTCAGCCTGGCCAATCAGAACACCATACCCCCGACTCAGCCTAGCCAATCAGAACACCATACCCCTGACTCAGCCTAGCCAATCAGAACACCATACCCATGACTTAGCCTCGCCAATCAGAACACCATACCTTGCTGGCTGCGGGTGGCGGGTGGCGGGGGGGGGGGGGGTAGGGGGGTGGTGGTGGTGGTGTAAGCTTTTGTCCCAAGATAGACCAAGGAAACATGTATCAGTCAGGATAGGCCAGGTTAAGCTGCAGTAAGAAATTATCCCCTCCAGAATTTCTTTACATTAACAGTTTTGTGTTTTTACAACCCCCCCCCCCCCCCCCCCAAAAAAAAAAAAAACCTACTGAAAAAGAGAAGCATGCTCTTCCTGGTGGAACTGCAAAGCTTTAGGATCTAAGTTCAGGAAGCCACCCTAGAGGGAGCCTGTCTTGGAATGGAGCTATCACAGAGGAGAGCAGAATGGAGAGAGACAGATTCCTGATGATGTCATCATTTGAGGCCCTGGATCCAGCCATGCCTACATCCCATTGTCTGAGCCAGTACAGTGCCCTGTGTTTTTTCTCCTTCCTGCCTTTCTTCCTTTTTCTAGATTGCTGTTGCTTGAAACAGAAATAATTCTAATATATAAGCCCAAACTCTATTTCTCCTTGTAACTGGTTCAAAACTCACCTCCTCCAAGCAGCCTTCCCGGACCAATGCTCCCTCTCTCTGGTTCACTTATTTGTTCATTGCTCCCTTGGGATTTATGACTTGTGTTTGGATGGCATAATTTTGTGCTTATTCGTATATTTTCATTTTTTCAAATAGCTCCTTTTTACTCTCCTTAACCAGATTCTTTCCAAGTCAAGTAAAAAACAAAGATATTTATTGAGCTCTTCTGACTGAGCAGCACTGTGCTGGGTGCTGGGTGGAGTGAGAGTAAGTCGTTTTAAAATAACAACAGAAGCTTTGAATTGGGTCAGAGGTGAACTCACATCAGGAAGGCCGTTCAGGCTGGAAATACCCAGGACAGGGTCACCGGCGACCAGGGTTTTGTCCTGGGTGTTGCCACAGGGTCTCAGGCTGGTGTGAAGGGCACCTTCAGCGATTTGGAGAAGAAGGACCTTGTAAGCAGGGGCGGGGGAGGGGCACGAAGCAGGCAGCCTACCCCTTGCACATGCTGCTTCCCCATTTGCCTCCAAGGCGCCCAGTCCCCAAACTTTCGAAGCTGCCTTAACGGCAGATGGAGGCACCCGTTCCGTGTTCCGTGCCGGTCCAGTCGGTCCAGTCGGGGAGCAGGAGAGTTCCTCTGAGGCCTCTCCGGCTGAGTCAGCATGACGTCACCTGCTCTGACCCGGAGCCCAGAGGCCTGTCTCCCGTCTTGCTTCCCAGTGACCAAGCCTGGACAGAGCTCTACCTGAATCCTTTGCCTGAGGGTGGATTCTTTCTGGGGGCGGGGTCCCACCTTGACCCCCAGTCTTTGCAGGTGCCGGGACCCTGTCCCTGAGCCCTGGGGCTGGGTCTCTCTTGCCGCCTCCCCACGTTCTGCCCTGCCCTGCACTTATGTCTGTCTGCCGGGCTCTCCCCAATCCGCCTGCCACCTTCCTGTCGGGCTGTCTGGGCTCTGGCTGGCCCCCATGAGCTCACTGCATCCGGACAGACCTGGCGAGGACGGGTCCTAGGGGCAGGCCGCGCCCTCTGCCCTCTGCCACATCTCCCCCGTCTCCCTGAGAGCCATCTGCTTCTCCCCCGAGAACTGGGGTGCAGGGAGAGGAAAGGACAGCCCCAACATCACCCGGAGTGTCTGCGGGTTTTATCCGGAAACATTGGGGAAGCGTTTGCGATGTTCAGATGGGCGGCAGCAAATCGATGTTGTTATGGCAGCTGAGAGTGACTTTCCCTTTTGGCTTTGGAGGGACCCGGAGGGAAACGCTTGGAATCCTTGATGCCGGGCTCCTGGTCCAGGCTTGACAAAAGCCCTTTCAGGATGGAAATAACTCAGCAGCTGAGCTCGCCGCCCATTTCTAGTCGAGCAGCGCTTTCTCTTTGTCTGCAAACTGCTGCGCTGGTGTTTGCTGAGGGGGCTCCTGCCCGCTCGCTGTGTGCTCGGCCCTGCAGAAGGCGCCTTCCTAGGAAACAGGACCTCGCCTCCCAGTCGGCCTCCCTGTTGTTTATCTTGTCTCCCGATGACTCATGGCTTCTTGTGACTTACTGACAGGCCCGATGTGGCCCTGCAGAGGATCCAAAGGCTGCGGGTGGCCGCCCCGATCCCTTGGAGGAATGCCTGTCCAGCGGAGGAGCGACAGGGGCTTGGCCTCAGCCCCTCGGCTATGACCTGGGGGAGTTCCTTCACCTCTGGGAGCCTGCTACCTTAACTGCAGAAGAGGAATCATGGCTCCCACCTTTCTGGGGCATCGTGCAACACTCTCCGTCCACAGACTGGCCTCCGTTGGGATGTCCAGGGACGGTCTCTGAGCTCGGGGCTGCCTGCAAGGCGGGTGTCACGGGGTCACTGGCCCTTGATGGGTTATTGTCCTTGTGCGTCACCCATACGTCCATCGCGTACCACCCGCTTCTCAGTCTTCCTTCCGTGGCCCACTTTTGGTTCCCAGCTGTGGAGGGAGGCCTGAGGTGGGGATAACTGCTCTCAGCAGGTGTTTCCTCCTACCCGCCCAGGTGCGCGCCCAGGACCAGCGCAGCCTGCAGGGCTAATCCACAGAGCAGAACTGCCCTTCACTCTGTTTGTTGGCTACTCATGCTATTTCTTTTTGTTTTGTCAGAGGCTCTCCTCACATGGCTCTCCAGAAGAGCAATGGTTTCTTCCCGCTTCCCTTGCAGCTAGGGGTCACCATGGGACTCGGTTTGGGCCAAGGAGATGAAAGCAGAAGTGTTGTAGCTTTGGGGAGGCATCCTAAAAGGACAGCTGGTATGCACCCTTTTCCGTCTTTGTCCCTACTGGCTGGAATGTGGATTTGATGGCTGGATCTGGAGCAGCCACATTGCACCTCAAGGGAACCTTGGGACTGGAGGCCGTGTCTGGCACAGCAGTGAGAAAAAGGAGCCCAAGGCTTTGAGAACGTCATGGAGCAACCCTGAGTTGCCCGTCTCCAGACTCTTACCTGAAATGGAAATGCTTTTCTGTCTTAAGGAAGGGATCTTATTTTGGGTTTCTGTTTCTTTCTGCCAAATCTCATTCGAACAGAACCGAAAGCTGCCCCACACCATTCTGCCACTGACTTCTACTCCCCAGAGGCAACCCCTTGCTTCCCGTTAGCGGTTTCTCCTAGGATTTTCCTCCAGGTGTCTGAATTGCACGCCTCTCTGCATTTTTCTTGTTTACTTGATTTATACATTATCTGTTAACTTCCTACAGCAAAATATTAGGGTTTAGCTCTCTTTGCTCGTTCCCCGAACCCACTGCTACACTCAGCCACTGCCCTCCTGCTCCTCCTGCCAGGAGAGATTTCTGGTTGAACCCGTATGTAGTGTATTGATCCATTATTACAACATCCATTATTGGAGTTGTTTTCACAGCCGAGCGAAGTCCATAGTATGCAGAGTGCCCCAGGATTCCATTGTCTTTTTCTAACAGAACTTCCTACGTCCCATGGAATGGACAAGGCATCTCTGGGGGTTTGCTGAGTTTCCTGTGTGTTCAGTACCTTGTTGAGGAATAAACTACGGGTACTGAGGGCCCTGCTTTAATGGCATTTACATACAACAGCCCTGTGACTCCAGCACCTGTCTGTCACCTGGAGGCCTCCCTGGGGTCCCTGTGGGTTAACACCTGCCTCCCGCAGCTCCCCTCCCCGCACCGAGATCACCACTACTTCGCATTCTAGATTAGTCTTTCCTGTTTTTGTAAATAGACTTATGTATATAGACTCACACCACATGTATATTTTTTCCCTCTGGCTTCTAACCCTCATCGTGTTTTGTTTTTTAAAATATGTTTTTATTGATTTTTAAATGGCCAAAAAGTGTTTAGAGAGAGAGGAAGGGAGAGGGAAAGAGAGAAACATCAATGGGCTGCCTCCTGCACGCTCCCTACTGGGGATGGAGCCCCAAACCCAGGTATGTGCCCCAACCGGGAATCGAACCGACAACCTTTTGGTGCAGCTCATCATGTTTTTAAGATGTGCCCACGTGGCTGTGAGCTGTTCAGGCCTTTTTAATGCAGGATCGTAGTCTGTGGATGGAAATAGCACCCTTTGGTTACCATTCCCGCGGCGATGGACATTTGAGCTGGCTTCAGCTTGGGGCTAGGAGCCATACAGCTGCTCTGAACCCTCAGTATTCTTGAGTCTGTATGTGCTCATGTCTCCGGACATATTCCTGGGAGTAGGTTTGCTGGACCATAGGATGGGTTAACGTCTTAACTTTATTAAGAAACGGCCAAAAAGTGTTGCAAAGCTGTGGTGGGTAGCGGCTGTGCCCCCTGGCAATGTACTTGAGGTCCAGCGGGTCCCTGCCTCCCCTGCACTTGGGATTGTTTCTCGTTCTTCATCTGGTCCACGCGGCCGGGCGGAGAGTGAATCTCACTGTCGTCTTAGTGCACTTACCTAGTGACTAATGAGGTCAAGGCCTTTTCCACGTGCTCACTGGCCATTTGCACATCTTATTTTTTTAAAATATATTTTTATTGGTTTCAGAGAGGAAGGTTGAAGGAGAGAGAGATACAAACATCCATGATGAGAGAGACTCCACACGGAGGATCGAGCCTGCAACCCCGGCATGTGCCCTGACCGGGAATTGAACCCTGACCTCCTGGTTCATAGGTCAACACTCAACCACTGAGCACGCCGGCCGGGCTGCCCACCTTATTGTGTGAAATGCCCATTCAAGTCCCTTGCTCACTTTTGTTTGGTTTCCTATAACGAAGCACCCCCCCCCCTACCCGTCGGCTCCCCCGACCCCCTCGCCGGCCCTCTGACATGAAGTGATCCCCTGTCGTTTTCCCTGTCCCCTGCTCCCCGCCGGCTGCCTGCTCAGCTGTCACCCTGACGCCGTGCCCGCCATCCCGGGAAGTCCCTCCCTCTCTCCTGCGCTCGCTCTCTGCCTCCTGGACCCGGTCCTGTCTTCGTTCTCCGTTACGCCCTCATTTTGGTGGAGCACAGCGCTGAGGAGCTGCCTGTGAAAGGATCTTTGAGAAGGAGATTTTTTGAGACCGTGCATGTTTAGGAAATATCTGGTCCTAGCCAGTTTGGCTCAGTGGATAGAGCATCAGCCCGTGGACTGAAGGTTCCGAGTTTGATTCCGGTCAAGGGTCAAGGGCAAGTACCTCAGCTGCAGGCTCCATCCCTGCCCCCAGTCTGGGCAGGTGTGGGAGGCCACCAATCGATGTGTCTCTCTCTCTCTCTCTCTCTCCCTCCCGCTCCCTTCCACTTTCTCTAATAAATTAGTGGGAAAATATCCTCGGGTGAGGGTTTTTAAAAAAGGACACAGCTGAGCGGTACTCGCTGAGTGGATGGCCTGCCTGGTGGAGGGCTCCTTTCTCTGGAGTGCCAAGCATCGTTCTCTCATCCGGTTCCCACAGTGGCTGGGAGAAGTTCAAGGCCAAAGTGATTCTTGATTCTTTCCTGTAACTTTTCCCCCTCTTTGGAAGCTTTTGGAATTTTCCTCTTGTTCCCTAGGAGTTTCGAAATTTCACAAGAATGCATCTTGTTGGGGGGTGTTTCCCTCACTGTCCTGGGTTCTTGTTAAGGCTTTTTCAGTCTGAAAACTCTTATTCTTCACTTCCAATTTCTTAGGCCTCCCTCACCCCCCCCCCCCCCCCCCCCCCCCCCCCCGCCACACACAGTTTTCTCTGTTGCCCTGTGCCCGAACGCCTGCTGGTCAGATATTAAATCTCCTGGACTGGTCCTTGTTCTTCTCTTTTCTCTTCCATCATCCAGCTCTTCATGAGGGATTTTCTCAAATTGACCTCCCAGTTGTTTCACTGAATTTTTCATTTTTCTCTCTTATCTTTTAACTAGAGGCCCGGTGCATGAAATTTGTGCACGGGGGTGTGTGTCCCTCAGCCCAGCCTGCACCCTCTCCAATCTGGGACCCCTTGATGAATGTCCGACTGCCTTACCAGGATCGGGCCTAAATGGGCAGTCGGACAACCCTCTCACAATTCAGAACTGCTGACTCCTAACTGCTCGCTTGCCTGCCTTCCTGATTGCCCCTAACCACTTCTGCCTGCCAGCCTGATCACCCCCTAACCACTCCCCTGCCAGCCTGATTGATGCCTAACTGCTCCCCTGCCAGCCTGTTTGCCCCTAACTGCCCTCCCCTGCAGGCCTGGTCCTCCCCAACTGCCCTGTCCTGCAGGCCTGGTCCCCCCCAACTGCTCTCCCCTGCAGGCCTGGTCCCTCCCAACTGCCCTCCCCTGCTGGCCATCTTGTGGCAGCCATCTTGTGTCCACATGGGGACAGCCATATTTGACCACATGGGGGCAGCCATCTTGTGTGTTGGAGTGACAGTCAATTTGCATATTACTCTTTTATTAGATAGGATAGAGGCCTGGTGCATGGGTGGGGGCTGGTTGGTTTGCCCTGAAGGGTGTGTTGGATCAGGGTGGGGGCTCCCTTGGGATGTGGGGTGGCCTGGGTGAGGGGCCTGTGGTGGTTTGCAGGCCGACCACGCCCCCCGGTGACCCAAGCGGAGGCCCTGGTATCTTGGATTTATTTATTTTCTATAATTGAAACTTTGTAGCCTTGAGCGGAGGCCAGGCCAGGCCAGGCCAGAGCAGTGGGAAGCTTGTCTTCCTCCATCACTGGGGGCAGCCCAAGCCTCCTGTTTGCTCCAGCTCCATGGCTGCTGCCATCTTGGTTGGGTTAATTTGCATACTCGCTCCTGATTGGCTGGTGGGCGTAGCGGAGGTACGGTCAATTTGCATGTTTTTCTTTTATTAGATAGGATTTCCTGAAACTCTTGATGTTTTTCTGAATGTTCTTCATTATATCCCCCTTAGCAACGGAAGGACCATGAGTGGCCTAGATCAGTGGTTGGCAAACTCATTAGTCAACAGAGCCAAATATCAACAGTATAACGATTGAAATTTCTTTTGAGAGCCAAATTTTTAAAACTTAAACTTTTTCTAATGCCACTTCTTCAAAATAGACCCGCCCAGGCCATGGTATTTTGTGGAAGAGTCACACTCAAGGGCCAAAGAGCCGCATGTGGCTCACGAGCCGCAGTTTGCCAACCACTGGCCTAGATGCATCCGTGAGAGGAGGCAGGAGGCCCACCAGGGACCACTCTGGCCAAGTATGTGAGTGGCTGGTTGGGTGTAAGGCAATAGGGAGTGGTGGGGACTGTGGTGAACTGGGACGTGGGCTCAGGGCTGGTAGATGTTTTCATTCTTGAAGAGAAGTTGGAAATCTGGGTTTTCGTGGCTTGTACATCCTGGCTTTTAAAAAACATCAACACCTGAGTCAAACAAAACACACAGGTAAGACCTGCCAGCCATCATTCCCTGAACCTCTAGTGGGGGCCGTCTAGTTGGCCAATCCCCCTTACATTCATTCTCTCACTTGTTTCTCACAACAACCCTGGGCAAATGCTGGGAGATTTGTACAAAGGCCAGCAGGGTTGACACGACCCAAGAGAGGTCACAGTTTGTGGGTCATGCTGAGCTGACCTCTTCCTCCCAACGCCCCCTTTTCTAGAAATGTGACTCTCCACGCAGTGCATGTTGGGGGGGGAGGTGGGACCCCAGTGTGACCCCAAAGCTTGATGGTGACCAGGGAAGGGGCGGGCAGAGCTGACATGAGGTGTCTTCACGCCATGATCCTATTTCTCCTCCTTATCATGCTTGTTCTCCACTGAAGATTTCGAAATGATGCTTTTACAATCGGGGTCATCTGACCTTGGCTGCTGGAGGGGACAGAGTTGTGCCAGCTCCTGGGAGGGGCGCCTCCTCCAGCCTCCCTTCCCTCTGGTCCCCGAGCATCTCTGGGGTGGAGGAGCAAGGGAGCCGTGTGGCCTGCTCCTAGCCCGGCCCAGCTGGGCGAACGTGAGCCTGACGGGGAGGGGTTTCTCCCGCCTCCGGCGTCAGCACGCGCTCCATCTGCAGAGCCGACCACGGCGCCGTGTGTGCAGGGCCCAGCCGCAGCCTGGCAGGCCCAGAAGAGGCTCTTGGTTCCCACGTGTTATTCTTGGTCTCGGAGCCCCAGCGAGCGCTCCGGCTGTTGGCAAACTCGCCCACGTCCGCTGAGAAGGCACTTGGACCCCATCCTGGGGCCGCACTTCGTGCCTTTCATCCTGGCGCTCTTGAAAAATACATTTCTCTTCGTTTCAGCTGAGTCACTCTCCTCCTCCTCCGGCTCCCCTCGGCACACTCCCGGAGCCGGAAGGAGCCCTGTCCCGAGCGCTTGGCTCCCCCAGGCCAGCTCTTGCCAAATGGCAGGCTCCGAGGCGCTGGCAGCGGCGCGGCTCTGGCTCCCCGGTCTCTGTGCTCCTCCCTCATGAAGGAGGGCTGTGAACTGGCCGTTCTGTGGGTGCCTCGCCCTGAGGGGTGCCGAGCCTGTGGGAGGGCCCTGTGCTCCCCCGGGGCCCATCGCTGTCCGGCCTGCTGGCCACCGGAGTCCTGTTGGAACTCACGTCTGGCAAGAGCCAGGGCATCGGGGAGCCGCGGACCGGGAAGGGATGCGCAGCTGGTCCCGGCGGCGCTCGGGCCGAGGCGGGAGGAAGGGTGCCCGCGGTGGCGGTGGCATGTGGGGCCTCGGGGACTGCCTAGCATTGTGACGCGCTCGCAGCTTCAGTCATTGGACCCTCCGCGCCCGGGGAGGGAAGCGGGCTAGCTGTGCGCGTCTTTATTCTGTAGCCGAGGACTCAGGTTTGGAAAACTGAATTTGCCAAGGTCTCAGGGCCAACCCTGATTTATTTTTTTTCATTCATTATTGAAAGAAGATAGGGAGAGAGAGAGAGAGAGAGAGAGAGAGAGAGAGAGAGAGAGAGAGATTTACCTGGTGCAAGTTAAGTGTCTGGGTTGGTGTTTCCGTCTATGTCTCCTGACTCCAAAACGGCAGCCTTCCCAGTGATTTTTAAATATATATTTATTTATATTTAATAATTCTGGGTGGAGCTCGAAGCCCAGGCATGTGCCCTGGCCGGGAATTGAATCAGTGACCTCCTGGTTCATAGGTCAATGCTCAGCCACTGAGCCACACCAGCCAGACCTTCCCAGTGATTTTTAAGTTTGACGTCCACTCACCGATTCTAGGACATGCCCGTGCCCCCTATCCCCCCCCCCCCCCCCCCCCCCCGTTCTCTTTAGGGAGCGGCTTTTCTGTGTGTGCTTTGTGGGGAGTGAGGAAAACCCAACTGCTTGTGCAGCAGCAACGCCTGACTCCCCGCCCCAGGCCGTGCTGCTCTGCTCCGCCCACGAAAAGGAATTTCACACAAACCCGCTCCGGGGCCAGGGCGCGCCCCCTCCTTGGCAGGGGCGTTAGAACACATTCAGATTGCTGTCTCCCGGCTTCGGGGTGCGAGGCTGCAGCCCCCTTTGGAGACTTGGCTTAGAGGCGGCCGATCGGACGCCCTCTGTGCTCTGCTCCCTTAGCCTGCTCTTTCCTGGCGGACGGAGCCGGAGCCGGGAAGGGCTGGGGGAGGCCCTGGTTCTCACCCCTGGGGTGCAGGATGCTGAGTCATGGGCAGAGTGCGCCCATTCCAGGCGTATTAAGATGCTCTTGAGCCTCAGTTTCTTCATGTGTAAAATGGGGCCCAGAAATAATATCTGCAAAGCACAGCAGCACCTGGGGCATGTGATGGCTCGGATGGTGACGGGGGTGACGTCAGGGGAGCTGGCTTCTAAGACGGGGCTGGCCACAGGTGGGCGTAGAGCAGAAAGCCTCGCTGCGGGGCCACAAAGCCCAAATGCTCCCCAAATGCTTTCCTCAGCGGCACAGGTAGAGCCTGGGAAACACGGCCCATGCGCTTGGAAAGCGGGGAGACGCTCGATTCCCTTGCTCTCCCTTATCTGCGTCTTTGCAGAGGACGGCGAGCTTCCGTTTTCCTCTCTGTCCTGAGGCAGGACTCCTCGGAGGCCGGTACTATAAATAGGAGAGTATAATTATTCTTTCTCGAGGCCTCGTGTAAAATAGGAGCAATACGGATCGTTTAAATTAAAAATAAACTGAGTACAGCGAATCTGGGCCTGTGGAGAGGAGAAGTATGTGGGCTTAGAGTCGCCGATCGGGGTTTGAGTTCAGACCCCCCAATCGCTAGGCACACGGTTGGGGACAAGTCACTCGACCTTCCTATACCTCGGTTTCTTCACCTGTAAAATGGGAAAATGGGATCATACCTGCGGCTTGAGGGACATAGGATGAGATCATGTATGCAAAAGGCCTCGCACGGAGTCGGCGAGCCAGTCTAAATGAGCCAGGAAGAGGGGGGCGGAGGTGGCGAGCTTCCCTGCCCGGGGCCAGGCCACTGAGCTCTTAGGCCAGAGGCCTCTGCGCAGACTCAGTCGGGAAGAACAGGTGGCCAGGCCCCTGAGGAGATCAAAGGTGAGACCAGAGAGAGCGTGGGGCCTCCTAATGGCCACGGGCCTGCTGCAGGGCACTCGGTCTCCCCTGGGCCTGGGTGACCCCGGGGGGCTTTGGACAGAGTCCCCCTGATGGAAGGAGACGCCCCGGGGGCTCCTTCACCCGGCTCCCCTCCCCGTAAACCGAGTGTCCGGCATTTTCAAGGGACTCCGAGGCCCATTTGTTCGCAGCCCCCCCCCTTCGCAGGGGACGCCCAAAGCCCTCGCAGACAATGACACTGCGCGAGCAGAAGCCATTTATTTAAAGCCTTCATTGCTGCTCTGAGGAGATCAGCCGGGTGACCCCGGCCAGGCCCTGCTGCCGACACAGACGGAGGACTCGGCGGGCGCGGGGCCGGCTCGGCGGCTCGTCCTGGAGCACGGCTGGCGGCCTTTGCGTGTCTCCGTGCGGGAAGGTCGGCGGCAGGTCGGGGTTGGGGTGCCATTTCTTCAGCCTCAGGTGTCAGCCTTCCAGTCGATTCAGCCGTCTCCTTTCAGAACGGGCTCCTTGTCGATACAAAGGAGAGGTGTTCAGATCCTCTCGTTAGGGTGCAGAGCTCAAAATAAACATCGTGTCTTTATTTGGAAGTCACATCCTTCCTCCAGGGCGCTCGGGAGAAGACGGGTCTGACGTCCGGCGTCCGGGCGCCGGCTCTATTTTTAATGACGGCTTCGCTGGCGTTTCCGTTGTACACACGCCTGCCTGCCAGCGCGCACGGGGATGCGGACTTTCCTCGGTTTTGAGCAGAAGAACCTTCGCCATGGAGACTATGGGCGGCCTCGGAGCCTGAGGGGCAGAGCGAGAGGCTAGCTGTCTGACCGTGGAGCAGGAAGACAGCAGCGGCAGGACGGACAGACAGCAGGGGCCGAGAGGAACACGTGAGCGATGTCACGCCTTCGGGGGAAGACACCGAGACCATTTATAAAATGACAGATGTTCACAAGAGGAGCAGCACGTGACACATCGACACCGAGGGAAATGGCCAAGGGATGGCTTCACAGCCCAGCCCGGCCGCCGGCGAACAGACGCGCAGCTGGCCCGGCCGCGAGGGAGAACGCGCTGCCTCCGCTCCCGGTGACGCAAGGAGCACAGTCAGCGTGTGCCGTGGCCCGTGGCATGAGCCGGCCACGGTTTACGCTTGGTTCCCAGGGCGGAGCCCGACACACCCATCCTCCCCCCGCCCGCGGGCAGAGCCGCATTTAGTGTACCATGGCCTCTGCTCTCTGCAGCTCTCTCGGTGCTTCTCCAGCAACTCGTCCCCCACCCCCCAACACCCAACACGGGTCCTAAAAGATTGGGGCGGGGGGGGTTTGACCCTCCGGCACCGTGTCCCGGCAGCAGTGATCGGGGTACAGAAACACCGGCTGAGCTCCGGGTCAGGGCGCTCCCTGCAGCCAGTCATTTTGGAGTGGATCCATTTCGTTTGCTTCTCTCTGGCCTTAGCTGCTTTCAGGGTGAGCTGGGAGCTGGTAGAAATGGGGGATGCACATTTTTTTGCCCGTTCACTGGACCAGGGGTCAGCCAACCCAGGCCCACGAGCCGGATCCAGCCGGGCGCCTGTTCCAGTTGTATCGGCGCGGAGCCAGGCCTGCGCTGAGTGGCCGGGGCATGTGTGCTTCCTGCCACAGGGCACAGCCGAGCGGCCGCGACAGGAACCCTGAGCCCGGCCAAGCCGAGATCAGGGCATTGACTCTCGGGATCTGGACAGAAAAAGCCTGCGACCGGCCCCGAGCCCTGCCCTGCCTGCCGGCGGGGGCCCCGCGTGGAGGGCCGGCGGCTGAAGGGACAGCCTTTCGCTCTCGCCCATCCGCAGAGGAAGGAAAAGGCCTCTGCCTGCAACATTGGAAGCAACTGCAAGAAACGGTTCCGGTCCGTTCCTCTGGGGAGTTTCGGTTCTGTCCCTCCTCCCTGCCTGTCTTCGGGCCACGCTGCCTCCGCTCCTCGCTGCTGAATGGCCAACCCGGATCTGGGGAGTCCTGGCCCTGCCAGTGTTGGCCGTCCCCTCCGGTGTGTAAAAGGCCGGTGCTCCCCGATGGGAATTACCGAGCGGCCTTGCTTCCCTCCCCACTGTCCATCCTCCAGCGTGGAGGGGCCAGCCTCGCAGGGCGGCCTCCCGGGACCCGGGCTGGCGGGGGTCCCGGTGAGATGCTGAGATGCCAAGGGCGTCTTCTTCGCGTGTGGGGTTCGCCCTAAGCGGTTACGAGCCCCACCAGGAGGTAAGATGTACAGTGACGTGGCTCCGGAATCCCTTTTACAACAGCATTAAAAACACACCAACCGGCCCCAATGATGGGCTGTGGCTTTTGTTTGTTTTTCCTCTGAGCTGGTTTGAATGAGCCAGTTGCTTGGTTTGAAAGCCATTTATTTAGATGACAGATATGTAGATGTAACTAGATAAATAAAATGTGAAATCGAGACTCGAAGCAGTGGTTAAAATACACACACTCAGGGGCCACGCCCTCGGACAGGGTGCCCCCGTCAGAACAATGGCTCAGAAGTTACACTGAAAACCCTCGCCCTCCCGCCTTCTCTCCCGGAAAGCAGCTCCAAACCTCCAGGTCCCGTGCAAGACACTCCATTTCCATGTGGCACCCGGCACCCACAGGGCCCCTGCCTCCTCTCCCCCCTGCTCATCCCCAGCGAGGTCTTCAGGCCCATTCCTGCACTGGAACCTGCCGCCTCCCGCCTGGTCCAGCCCCGGGGGCCACCGCCACCCCCGGCCAAGGAAACCGCAGGGCGCGCCCGGTGCTCCGCGGACGGACGGACGGACAGAAAAAGCTACGGGAGCGCACGTGGCACGATCACTTCTCAAGGCGCAAGTGTGGGCCCCGCCGAGCCGAGACCGCGCTGCCGCCGGGGAGCCTCGCCGCCTGCTCCGGCCGCTAACGCACTCCTGCATCCAGTCCGCAGTCCCCTCCGGGCCCTGCGTGTGGCATCCCCGTCTGTCATGGCAAATGTTCTGGAATGTCCACAGAGAGGGAAACGGACGGCGTGGAGGAACGGTCTTCTGGCCAGGCCTCTGGTTTCACCTCCGGATGTCGGAATACTCCGCCTGCTCGTCCTCCCACTCGCTGCTCCCCGAAGTTCCCTGGGCCCCGTGGGCTGCCGCTCGGCCCCGGGCGTGGGCGTGTGGGGGGCTCTTGCTGCCTCGCTCGCCCTTGGCACCTCGGCCCGTCTCCCTGCTGCTGGGCTCCGAGAGGCGGGCACCAGCGTCCGCGTGGTGCGCGCGGGAGGGCTTGGCCCGGTCCGCCTGCAGGTGGCGCTCGGGAGGCGCGGTGGGCGGCCTCTGCAGGGCCGAGGTGCAGAAGCTGAGGATGGAGCACAGGCTGCCCCAGTTCTGCTCGCACTGCGCCTGCACGCTGTGGGTGACGGCCTCCTTCACCTCCTCCCCGCAGGTCAGCAGCAGGCTCACCAGGTCCACGTAGGGCCTAGAGGGCAGAGCAGAGAGACGCGAATGCGACCAGCCCCGCGGCCTCCGGGGGCCGTGACCACGGCAGGGGAGACGGAGCTGGGAACCCCACGGCTTGGCTTGGGTTTGGTGGAAGAGCTTTCTGGCATTACCTCCTGCCTCTACCCATATTCCATGGAGTACTGGTCGCAACCACCCGTTCCTGGTGCCCAGGACGTACCAGGCCCCCCGGGCAGGCATTGGAGGCAACGAGAGGCCGAGACAGAAGCCACCACCAGGACACGGGCACTAACAGTGCACAGGAGCGCACGACGGAGGGAGGCGGGTGAGGATGCAGGTGGCAGCTGTGCAAACAGGGACGGGAGGGCGGGCAGCGCTGGGCATGTTGGGAGTTTGCTAAGCAGGAGGCTCTGGTGGGCGTGGCCATGGGTCTGGGGTGGGGGAGGTCAGAGGAGTGACAATTAGGCAAGTGGTAAAGGGCCTTAAATACCGAGCTGGGGCCCTAGCCGGTGTGGCTCAGTGGATAGAGCGTCGCCCTGCGGACTGAAGGGTCCCGGGTTCAGTTCCGGTCAAGAGCACGTACCTCTGTTGCAGGCCCTCCCCAGCCAGGGCCCTGATCCCGGCAACCAATAGATGTGTCTCTCTCACATCAATATTTCTGCCTTTCCCTCTGTCTTCCACTCTCTAAAAACCAATGGAAAAATATCCTCTGGTGAGGATTAACAAAAAAATAAAAATAATTAAAAACAAACAAACCCACAACCAAACCGGGGAGCCTTTTTGGTAAGGGGGTGGGGGGGAGCTGCTGCAGGTTTGGGCTGGAGGAGCCGCAGGCTGGCCCCGGCACATGGCGTCGCAGGGCCAGCTGGCCTTGCTCTGGCGGTCGCTCTTCCAGACAAGACTTCCCTCAGCCCAGCTCCCAAGACACATTTCCCCATGTCTGTGTGGGCCCTGGTGAAGAAGGGGGATGGGGAGTTACTGGATGCACCCCCCTGTGCACCTGGAGGAGTCTGACCCCGTGGGGAGGGCGGGGGCAGGCCACTTCCTGGGCGGTCACGCCCCCGGAGGGCTGCCCTGTGCCGGGAGGAGAGGCTGAGGAGCAGGGCTGGCTACCTGAGCTGCTTCCCACCTGGCTTTCCCAGAACTGGAGGTGAGGGCTGGCCTCGAGGGGCCGGTGGGTTTGGAATGAGAGCCAGCTGTCTGCGAAAGAAACAGGCTCAGCTCAGGAGGGAAGAGCCAGCCGCTCAGGCCATTCCCTTCCGGCAGCCGAGGGTCTTTCTTTGGGGAAAGGCAGGAGGAATGACCGCCTCAGGCAAGCCTTCCTCCCGGGGCTGGGCGCCGCGTGCAGGAGGGGGGGGGGGCAATGAGCCTGCTCTTCATGGGCCCGGCTGGGAGCAGGTGTCCCCAGCGATGGGCCCTCCTGGCACAGGCACACGAAGCCTTTCTCACATTCATGGCCTCTTCCATCCCCAAGGGGTGGGGGGTATGGAGTGTTGCACGTGGCTCACCAGCATTCCCAAGAGAGCCAGCCCTTGGCCGGCAGTTTCTGGATCTCTCTGGACCGTGAGGTCACTTCGAAGGACCAAGACTTTCTCCCTGGGAGCCTGGACCACCTGGTGGCTGTGTGACAGCCACTCACCGTCCTCTCTGCGGGCGGGCTTTGGCGGCTGGGCAGACTGTGTGAGGCGTGGGAAGCAGCTTATTGCCATTTTTATGAGTTAGTCCTCAAGGTGTAACTGAGTGAACGGTCCTTATTTCATAGATGGAAACATGGGTTCGAGGTGGGGAGAAGGTGGCTTCTGGAAGCTCCTGGGCCTGGGAAGCCTGGGGCTGGGCTGAGAGTGGAGGGGAGATGTTCCTTGAAGGCCTCCTCTGTGCCTGTGTGCATGGCTGACGGGCGGGGGCTGGCGCTCCCTCTGGGAGGCCCCTCGGGGTGATGGGGACAGTGATGACACTGGTCTTCGTGGGCCGAGCAAGGAGGGCACGGGGCGGCACAGGGGGAATGGTCAACTCGTGCTAGTTTCCTCCCGCCTCTTGAAAACCAGCTCCTGACCGCCTCAGGGAGCTCAAGTTCACCGTGTGCGTCTGCCCCGGCGGCCCTGACCGTCCCCGCCACTTCTCTGGGGCTCCAGGAGCAACCTGCAGGGCTGCGAGTGTCTGGCCTTTGGGGACACGACACCAAGGCTCCTCTTCAAGTTCCTTTCCCCGGAGTAAGGGGCCGGCTCTCTTGGGAACGGACGCACTGCCTCTTGGCCTCCTGCGCCAGGGGGTCGGCCTGCCAGATGCTCTCAGAACCCGAGGTGGAGCCGCGAAGGCTGGACCGGCCCGCGGGCTCCTCCCTGCCCTGAGCTGTGAACAGTGGGTGGGGAGGGGTGGTGGGGGGGGGGGTGCTAATCTAAGCTGCGCTCCGAGCTGGCGTGGTGCCTCCTCGGCCGTGTCTAATGACAAAGCCCAGCGCTCTGATCTGCTGTCAGCGAGGCGAAGGAGGGTTAAAAATACTGAGCGGGGATTGGCCTGGAGGCCGCCAGCACCCAGCGACAGGGTGAGTGGTGGCTGAGGTGGTTGCCATGGAGAAAGTGAGGTGAGGGGGTGAGAGGACCACTTTAACTAAACATGACAGTGTTTGGGGGTGATAGGGATGGGGTGGAAGAATGGGGGTTACGTAGATACTGGGGTGACTGCGATTTCGCCCCCTGTAAAGTGGAAAGCAAATTCAGCGCTCATTTCTCTTGTCTGTGGCCAATGCCACACATTCTTCAATGTCTTCTTGCTTTGGGGGGACTGAGATCCTCTGCGCCCCAATCAGTTAAGATGGTTACAGAACCTGAGAAGCTCATTCAGGTGAATGGGCTGCACAGTCGTGGCTTCGGGAGGGGAGGCAGTGGGGGTCAGGGGGGAGCGGGCTTAGCAGGAGGCGGGGGACCTGGTCCCGGGCAGCGAGTGTTTTTAAAGGAGGCCCAGGCTTCCTTTCGGGGTGCACCGCCTGCATTCCCACAGCGGGCTGGGGCGGGGGGTCACGAGGTCGTTCTTAATGATGTGAGGAGCCCTTCGGAAGTAAGGGTCCCCGGGCCACGTTTCTCTGGAGGGGACTCCGGAGAGCCACAGTGCTTTGCTGCTTCTTAAATGTGAAGGCAGGTGTGTGTGTGTGGGGGGGGGGGGGAGGGGCTTTAAAACCTGCAGTTTTCTGCCAGGCCAGTATGGCTCAGTGGTTGAGTGTCGACCTATGAACCAGGAGGTCATGGTTCGATTCCTGGTTAGGGCACATGCCCAGGTTGCGAACTCAATCCCCAGGTGTGGGGCGTGCAGGAGGCAGCTGATCAATGATTCTCTCGCATCATTGATGTTTCTATCTCTCTCCCCCTCTCCCTTCCTCTCTGAAAACAATAAAAATATATTTTAAAAAACACAACACAACAAAAACAAACCAACAGAAAAACCCCTGTAGTTTTCTGAAACAAGACATTTCTCCCAAAAGACAGCCTTCCCGGCTCCGGGAATATACGACAGATTTACAGACGAGCTCCCCGCCATCCATTCCAGGGCCAACGTGCCGTCTCTATGGAACGTGGGTTTAGGACAAACGACCTCCCTGAGTTTGTCAGCCGCACGGTGCCGGCATCTCCCGGGACGTCTAAGGCAGGGCCGTTCACAGCGCTCTCCTTGGGTCCCGGGGATGCATTTGAGAAAAGGGGAAGAAACCCTGGCCACAAGGGGGACCAGTGAACCTCTGACAGGTCCGGGGGCGGGGGGGGGGGGGGGGGGGGGGGGAGAGCGGGCCAGGAGCAAGGAGGTTTGGGGGTCTGTTCTGACAGCTGGCTTCAGGCATGCATCTCACCAAGTCCCCAGTTGGAAAGGAGGAATCTAACCTCAGAGGGAGGTCTTTAAACTCTTGGCCTCACTCCTCCACAGCTAAATGGGGACCTTGAGCTCTGTCTTGTTGGGAAAGATAACGGAGAGATCCAGGGAAAGTCCCTGGCCCGGGGCCTGGCCCACTCAGAACTGACTGTCCATCGCTCCGGTGGTTACTGCGGATGCCGTGGTCGCTTGCCTTCCGCACAGGTATTTGGAGGAATAGAAAGGATTTATCAGGCATTGGTGGAACTCAGAGGAAAGGCATCGTTGCTTTGCTCTTGTCAGGAGCAGCCCGTGGAGAGATCCAAGGTGACTCTTCCCATTCGCACACTCACCCGGGCGTGGCAAGATCCCTAGACCCTCGTGACCACGAGGAAAGCGACAGGAGGGTGCTGCCCCCCAGATCTACGTGGAGTGGGTGGGGTGGGGAGCAGCCTGTGGAGAGACGGATCCGGGGGGAAGGCATGCCACGAACGAAGGGGCAAGAGTTCATAAAGCCCTACTGACTCGGCCCAGCGCGTCGCCGTGTGAGGAGCAGCGGTGCCGTCAGGCTGGCACCCCCTGGCCCCGGGCCGCTCGGCTAGGAGCTGGCCACGGACCGCGCTTCGGGCTAGCACAGCTGTGTCGCCCCCGGCTTCACCGCTCTGCAAGAGTTCGGACCCTAGCAATGGCGTGCTTTTGAAGGAGTGAGATTTCCGGGGTTTATTACTGAATCCCAAGCCTTTGAATAAGTCAGTCTGTATTTCCTGGCTCCGGCAGAGAGGTGTTTGGCTGCTGAGAGTTTCTGACCTTGTTTTGCATTTTCCCCGGGAGGGCATTCATGCACTAGAGAAGGTGAGCTGGACTTTGTAAGGGCAAGGAGGGCTATGGAGGCAGGAAAAGAAAGCGGCTGCTCTCGGCATGTGGCCTGGAAGAGCGTCGTTTTTGGAGCCGGACTACCTGGCTCAAATCCTGGCTTTGCCTCCCACTGCCTGTGACCTTTCCCTCCATGAATCTGTTTCCTCATCTGTAAAATGGGCACCAGAATGGTAGCAGAACCGGGCTTTTGTGAGGATCAAGTGAGAAGTTCACGGAAAGCACTGAGCCCCGTGCCTGGCCCTCGGTAAAAGCTGGGCAGGTGGTATTGGCTGCCGGCGGGCTGCCGGGGCACCCGCGGAGCTACCGGGGATGCTCAGAGACCGGGTGGGTCTTGGCCGAGGGGAGGGCGAAGGGCATTTCTGAATCCCACCCATTTCGTGCTTGGGAAGAGAGCTTCCTGTTTCTATTGCTTATGATTCTGGAACCGATGGTGCCAATTTCTTGCGCTTTTCCTGAAGGTCAACAGGAAAGGCAGTCCCCGGGGAGCCGGGCAGCTTTCAGAGGTAAACACAACCCCCCCCCCCCCGCCCCCATCCGGTGGGAGAGGCCGGCCCTACACGCGGCCCAGGCCCCAGGGACACTCACTCGCGCAGCAGCAGGTCCTTGAAGTGGATCATCTCCACCATCACGCGCGTGTTGTCGCGCGCGGCCGCGCACAGGTCGTGCTTGAGGTAGCATTCCCGCTGCAGCTGGAGCACCATCTCCCTGATGGCCGGGCACTTCCGGCTGATGCAGCCGAACCTGTGCCGCAGGGCGTGGGCCTTACACCGCAGGGCGTCTTTGATGAAGGACTTGCCCTGAGGACGGAGAACGGAGGAGGGAAGAGGGGGCGGAAGACGGGGGCCTTCTGGGGCTCACCCAGAGCTTTCTGACAACTGCACCCCCAGGCCCCCTGGCAGGGGACCGGCGGATGCTTCATCCCGAGGAGTGTCCAGAGTGACGGGATACCTCTGGCATTTGGCCAAAGAGGCCGTCACGTGGGGAGACTCGCAGGCCTGCCTCCTTCTACCAGCGTCCCTCGTGCTGGGGCTGTCGGAGCCGCCTGGCCCCAAGGCAGACGGACCAGGCTGGCTGTTTTGTGGCAACTTTTCTGGGACACAAGGGGACGGAAATCCCAAACTCCTCGGTGGTCCCCAGCAAGCGTTTTCCCCACGTATGAGGTGCCTGCTTGTCCAAATCTCCCGCTGTCCCTCTGTCCTCCGAGCCCAGGAGTGACATCGAGGGGGGCCGCCCACGGGGCCTGTCCTGCCTCAGTGCCTCCCAGCACCCCAACGCACACTCTCGTCTCCCCGTCGTCGAAGGAGGAGCATTCTTTTCCTTCTTGAAAGCGATTCGACTCCTTTAAACTGTGAGGATGAGGGCCTCTGAAAGGCCCGCCTGGCACCCGGCCTGCTAGCATCTGGCCCCGCGGCAGCCCCTCCCCCGGCCCTGCCTCCGAGTGGCGAGGACAGCCAGGCGTACATCTGGCCCGCACTGCTCTTTCCTGGCAACCCGGGAGGGTGCTCTTATCCTAGAAAGGAGACAGCTGTTGGGGGTGTGGAGGCGAGCGGGCCGCAAGTTAGCTCCCTTACCAACCTCGGGGGCAGGGAGGCATTGTGGGATACCCACCCGGCGATGCCGCACCCCCTTTACTATAGAAACGAGCTGTCCTTGGAGAGGTCACCCCTGTTTTTAGACAGGCCCGGAAGGAGCGGCGTTGGGATTGGGAAGCCAGCCAGCACGTTTATTCCGGTTCTCTCCCTCGGAAGCCATCGAAATGTCTACAGATAGCATCTAGTCACTGCACACCACCCGTCCGACCCCTCTCCCTGCCTCTCCGGTGGGCGTCACGTGGGATGGAGGGCAGGGCGTGCCAGCTCAGGAAGTCGTTCTGCACCGAGAAGGGACTTGAAAGGGAGATTCTAACCTGAGAACACACTCCTGCCGAGACCCAGAGGGGAGATGGGTGTACCCCAGGGCTGCGGGAATCTGTTCTCTCTCCGCGCGCCCCCCTGACATCCGGGGGATGGTTCCTCCGCATTTCCCATGGCGTTGCCTAATGGCAGTTAACCCAGCAGGGACGCGTGAGCCGGGAGCCTCCAGGAGCTCAGAGGCACGGCCTGGGCGACGCGGCGGTCTCTGTTTCCCCTCCGGCCACCCCACATCCTCTGCGGGGTAGGCTGCCAGCCGGCCGCGTCCCTTTCTGGCTCCCAGGCACTGCTTTGTCAGGCTCTCCACAGGAGGTCAGGGGATGGTGATGGCGATGTTCGTACATCACCCGAAACCGGTGGCCTCATCCAAACATTGTCCTCACCCTCCAGGGAAGTGGGAGAGGAGGTTCGTGAGAGAGAATGACAGAGGGTGTCACGGTGGGCCCGGAGCAGGGTGGGGAACCTTTTTTCTGCCAAGGGCCATTTGGATATTTATAACATCACCTTAAAAATCAGCCTGCTGTATGTGGTCAAACATTTAATTAACTCACCCCTTGGCAGGGCCGGACCAAATGATTTCCCGGGCCTTATACGGCCCGCGGGCCGGACGTTCCCCACCCCCGGTCTATAGGCGGGCGAGGACACGAGGAAGGTGAGCCTCACGCCATCGGAAACGCATCCGGGTGGTCAGCACTGAGCCATAAGGTTGCCTGCGGGTTCTTTTCGGCCCCGAGCGACTGCGTTTGCCCTTGGGAGCTGGCACCACCAAAGTGGGTCAGGCCCTGCCTATATTTATTATATAGAGCAAAACACCGGGTAACACTGCCAGCCGCACGCAGCGTTTCGACTTTTCAGGTTGGGAGCGGAGGGGCTGCGGCTTAGGGGGACGATAAGCCTGCTGTTCTGGGGGCCCCGGCTTCTCCATGCTGCCTGCTCCCACACCCACGGGGGGAGAATGGATTTCTCCCGGTGCTGTGTCTCCTGTAGAATAGCTTTTGGAATATATAATCAATGTCTCTGCCCTTCCCCCCTCAACCTTGTGCTCCTAACGTGATGGGCCTTGCAGAGCAGGTCCTGGGGCCCTGACATCGTGAGCCCCCTTATGGATGTTTATCACGACCTTTGTCTTCTTGGCCGAGACGCCTTAGGTCCGTGGTCGGCAAACTGCGGCTCGCGAGCCACATGTGGCTCTTTGGCCCCTGAGTGTGGCTCTTCCACAAAATACCACGGCCTGGGCGAGTCTATTTTGAAGAAGTGGCATTAGAAGAAGGTTAAGTTTAAAAAATTTGGCTCTCCAAAGAAATTTCAATCGTTGTACTGTTGGTATTTGGCTCTGTGGACGAATGAGTTTGCCGACCACTGGCCTAGATGACAGCTCCAGAGAGCAGCCATCCAGAGAGACACTGCCCCCCCGCCACCTAGAATGCCGCTTTGCAGGTGATAAAACGCACCACGGCTGAGCCGCTAAGGCAATCTGTTTGGCAAGTCTTTCCAATCACCACGTCATTCGTGCTCCACCAACCCCACACACTCGCGGGGCTCTATATGGTTTTTACCTGGGCGTCAAATTTTCCAGCGTTGTGCAGAAAAGTCATGCAAATCCCATGCAAGCCCCGGATTTCACACGAGTTGTTCTCGAAACACTCAAACACGCCACAGCCCACATCGCCAGCGCTGACCAAGCAGTGCTGGATTCCCGCTGAAATGAGAATTACACACAGATCTAGACAACATCCTCAGCCATGCTGCGGAACGCAGAGAGGTTAGTTGAAATAAAAGTGACGACAAAAAAAAAATTTAAGGGGAAAAAAGAGTTAGAATGAATATCTCAGGATCTAAAAAGCCAGGGAAAGAAAATGTCACCATTTATTCTACTTATGAGAAATAGCCGTAGTTGTAAATATTTGTAAAAAAATTAGCCAAACCTATGTTACAAAGACCACAACCGGAAGTTGGGTCTGAGCACCTCATTTTCCACCCTCCCCATCTCATTAAAGTGTTTGTGGAAGTTCTTAGCTTGGGAACAGAAGGTAGTTCAGCTTTCTAAAGCCACAGACAAAGTCTGATTCTAAATGAGTAGCTTGCCCCTCTGCAGGCCATCAATGAAATGCCCGTCTCTGCTTGGGAGCTTGAAGCTGCTGCTATTGAACCCCAGTCATTTCCTTCCTGACCCCCAAAGGAGAGCATCCAAAGAGCACTTTCAATTCAGCTTTATGATTCAACACCTAAAAATCAAAACCAAATTCCCACCAAGGCAGCGCCTCCAAACCATGGCCTTAGCACCACCAGGCAAAGGAAAACTGGTTTGGAGCAGGCTGAGCATGGCGCAGAGTCAGATGGGGGCTAGCCTGCAGGAGCGCAACCTAGTAGCCAGAGACTCCTTGTGTTTAGTTACTTTTTGTATATTTTCATTGGTTTCAGAGAGGAAGGGGGAGAGAGAAACATCAATGCTGAGAGAGGATCGCTGGTCGGCAGCATGGGCCAGAGACTCCTTTTACAGAGAGATCCGGCGGAGATGTCACTTAATCCCCTAGACTTCCTGAGACCACGACTGGGATCAGGAGTTCGCTCCCTGCTCCCTCCTTCGCAACCTGTGGCCCCAGGTCCTCGGCCTGAAAGGGCAGACTGAGGGAGTTACCTGTCAAGCTGCCGCTCCAAGCGTCTGCTCCCCCACCCCCTCAATTGCACGGTCTTCAACCACAAAATTACATCCAAAAAGTGTATTTTGGAAGAAGGAAGGGGTGGGAGTAGATAATCCGCACTCAGTGTAAAGCTACCGAGAGAAGGAGGGGCGTGTACTTGTTGAGGGTCACCAACTCCCGAGATTACGTTCAATTTTCAGGGAAAGAGCTGGTGAGGGGGGCAGGGTGGGCGAGGGTCGCAGGAGGGGCTGCGCGTCCCGGGGGATCCCTCCCCCGCGCCAGGCAGGAGCGCCCAGGACCCTGATCCGCTCGCTCCCTCCGGGAGTTCCTAATGGGCACGCCGTGCATTTCTGCTCGTGCGGTGAGCTCAGGCCGGTAGCTGCCGGGTTCGCAGGTCCCCTAACGAAGGGGGGACCGCCTACAGCCTAGGAGACCAGGCAGATTTCCTTTCTCTCCCGGAGCTGGGGAAGGGCCAGCCCCGTGCTCTGCACGCCGGGCTCTGCTCGGCAGCTCGCCGGTGAGCCCGGAGCCGGCTGAGCAGGGGCGGCGCACGGTGGGGCCGTGGCACCATTTCTTGCTGACCTGCCCCCGACGGGGGACGGTGGCCGCAGAAGTAGGCTTGGCGCTACCCCCACCCGCGTTCTGAAAGCAATGCGCCCCCCTCCCCGCCCCCAAGGAAAGTTCGCCAAGCAACATCTTGCCTGCAAAGTTCTCGGGTGTCAGGCATCTTTCGAGGAGGGGGAGCCGCGGTGCTGCCGCAGACGGCCGGCCGGAGGGGGAGAGCGGTTCTCCCGGTGCAGGGGGCAGCCCGGCTGGGGCACCCTCCGCGCCTCCCGCGGGGCGGCCAGGGCGGAGCAGGAAGCTCGGCACCAGCCAGCGGAGCCCGGGGTCGGCGCCGGCCGCGGCAGGCGCTGCCTCGGTTCCCCTCGGCCCGGGGAGGGCAGACAGCAACAAGTCCTGCCCCGGCGATTTCATCACCCGCCCGGCACGTGCGGATTCCGGGCGTGCGGAGCCCGGCGCCGACCTGCCTTGTCTTCCGCTCCGCTTTGCACGTCCCGCGCCGCCCCGAGAGTTTTGCACGGCCCTAGGTGGGCGCCCCGTGCCGGGCGAAGCACCCCTGGAGCGCTGCGTGGGTGCCTGGCGGGGCCCCCCCAGCAGCCCCCCGCCGCGGGGGCGCGCGTCCTTACCTGTGTTCTGCAGGGACAGGCGGCCTTTCTGCTGGGAGCCTCGGTCCTGAGGACCCTCGGGCGGGTTGGTGGCGTCGGTGCCGCGCGCCGGGTCAAAGGTGGCCAGCACCAAGGCGAGGGTCACGAACTGGCCCAGCCGCTCGGCACACATCGTTCTCGGGGGTAAACCTCCCGCCGGGAGACCTGGGATCTTCCTGCTCCCCTCCCCCTCCTCCTCCTCCGGCGCCGCTTCCCCTCCTCCTCCCACTTTGCCTCCTCGCTCGCCTTCTGCCTCCTCCTCGCGGCCGCGGCTGGCTAGAGGTTACCCAGCGCCCTCCCGTAGCTCTCCGGAGAGCATGTGACCAGGCCGCGAGCAGCGCCGCGAGTGCCGGGCGACGGCGGGGATGCAGCCTCCAAGGTCCCTGGAAGCTCTGGTGTCACTTGAATGAAGGAGTCGAGCAGGTGTTGTCCCGGCGGCTGCACCAATCCGAGACCCCGGCCCGTCTGACAACACGGCCGGGGGCGGGGCCTGCGCCCAACTACTCCGCGGGGCGGCCGGGCTCCGCGGGGCGCGCGCCACAAAGTTGCGGACCTGCGGGCCGCCACGCGTGTGCGTGCGTGTGTGTGTGTGAGTGCGGAGAGCGCGGCCGGAGAGGCGTGCGCGTGTGCGGGGGCTCCCGGGCAATGGCCGAACCGGCTGAAAGACAAAAGCGAGTCGCAGCTCCGGCTGCAACTAAAGAGAGGCGAGAGGGGAAGGTCTGCGCCCGGAAAGCGTCCCCGGGCCCCGGCTTGCTGCGCACCCGCCCCCGACGGGGGAAGTTTCCTCTCTCCGCCGTGCGAGAGGGACCCAGCCCCGGACCGGGACAGACTGGAGGGGAGGCGTTTCCTGGGCGCAGGGGTGCTGAGGGCACACTGAGCACATAGGGGAACTCCTGGTTGTGACGCTTCGCGTTAAAACCCCTCCAACTATTTAAGGGCAGAAGCACCAGATACAGGACTTGGCCCGAGCAACTGCCCCGCCTTCCCCTTTCTTCCTGGCCCCTGTGGTGGGTCGTGCCGCACCGAGGGCGCCCCTTTCTCGCCTCTCCCCCAATCCAGACGGATTGGGGCCGGCTGCTGGGATCCAGGTGACAGACGGGACTGGCGTCGCTTCCACGTGGGGGCAGGGCGGCCCAGGCTCCGAGTTAGCCCCCCGCGGAGCATCGCTCGCCCTGGAGGTCGGAGCTTGAAAGGCAACTTTACGCGTCTCCAAACACTTCCATTTTCCCCAAGCGCTTCTCGCCATCCCGCTCCGGGTTCCCTGGACTCTCCAGCCATCTCATGGAAATGGTTAAAAAAATAAAATAATCCCCACCCCCAACGAACCCCATGGAAATCTCCCCATCTTCTCTCTTCTTGTTAGAGCTCTCTCCCCAAGCACGCCCGCCCCCTCCCCCGCCTCCTCCAGGGGCGCACGGAAGCGGGGAGAAAGTTGGGCGCCTCGGCGGGAGCCTCTGCCCCCGCCGTGTGTGTACGTGTGCACGCTCACGTCTCCCGGCGCCGGCGCCGGCCGGGGACAGGAACTGCTCGGGGCCCGGCGGTCCGATGGTGCGGCTCTGGGGGCGCGCAGGGCTGGGGGAGGCGCGGCCCCGCCCTCCGGCAGGAGAACAGGTGAGCCCGAGTCCCCGCTCCCGCCCCCCGCCCGCCTCCCCGCCTCCCCGCCGGCGCCCTCTGCGGTAACGCGCCGGGCAGGTTTCATCACCCACCGCCCACCCCACGGCGCCTCGTCCCCGGGTCTCCACGGCAGGACGCGCTGCGTGCCTCTTTGGGGCCGCCATGTGACGAGGCGGGGGGAGGGGGTGCGGAGACGTGCCGGCCGGGTCGTCCTCCGGGCGCCGTGCCGCTTGCAGAGCTCCCCTCCCGGAGTCCCGGCTGCGCCCTGGCGCAGGCGAGGCAGAGGCGGAGGAGGGTGAGGGGGAGCAGGGTGGCCACCGCTGGCTGCAGCTGACCAGCGAGTCCAGTGGCCTGAATCGGGCGGAAGGGGAGGAGGGGGCGGGGGAAGGCCCCTTCTGAATGGGCTCTCCCCGGGCCACTGTCCACCAGCCCTGCCCGACTTCCAGAGCCCCAGTTAATGGTCACTTTGAAGGTCCGAGTCTGCAGCTGTGGCAAGAAACGGACCACTCACGCCCATGATTCCAACAGCAATGCCTTCCTGCAGCCTCGGGTCTGCCAACCTGCTTTTGTTTGCACAGCGAACGTGGCTTCCTTTATTCTTGAAAAACCAACTCCTGCAGAGCCTAACGAACCGCCTTCTGGCCTCTCACCAGCTCCATGAGCCCCCGAATCGCTTGGGGAGGCTTCCTTGCCTGCTTCGTAGGGAGACCATGAGCGCTATGGGCATTAACAAGGCATCTGGCCACCTGGTTCTCGGAGCCACAGCAGTAGGAGAGGTCAGACGGGGGGCCAGGCCTCCTTTGCTGGATGCAGACCCTCACGTCTACTGGCTGGAAGGCGGTGAGGCACCGAGGCCTCCGGGCTCCTGCTTCCTCACGGCCTCGGCTCTGTACTGCCTTTGCCACCGCCACACCCTGGGGCTGCCCTCAGAATTAACACACTCACCTCGAGGCTGTGCCCCCGCCTCCCCTGGGACATGTGTGTCTCCCACCTGAGCCCACGGCCCCTGTAGAAGTAAAAGGCAAATGGCAGCTAGACTTTGAGGAGTTGGAAGTACAGGCGCTAGTTCCTGCTGTTTTCTCTCCGGGCCACTTGGCCAGGGCCTGCCAGGCAGAGGAGAACACCGTCCCAGCCAGTCCCACTGGAGCAGAGAAATTGCTGTAGAGTCAGTCTAGGCCCCAGGCCTGGGGGCGGGGGGGTAGGGTAGCCCAGAATGGTGAACTGGTTATGATCTCGCGCCCTCATTCTGTCAGCTCTGGAACTCAGGCCTGGTTTGGCAGAGAGTGGCTGAGGAGAGTGGGAGTGGAGGGGGACAGTAATCATAGTAACACGGTAGTTATTCTAAAGCAAACGCGAATTGAGAACAGACACTGTGCCACACACAGAGCTTCCGGCTTTGGTGTCCGCCCTCCATGGGAATGGAGACTTGGGAGGAGCCGGGTCAGGCCAGCTGGTGCTGCCCTGAGATTCAGCAGGGAGTCTGCCGGGATCAGCCCTCCTCACTGTAAGACCCAACCAGCCTTAGAAGGATGAGGCAGGCCTGCCTTGGGACACCCCAGGGCTTCTGTGGCTGATGCAAGGGACCCACACTTTTCTCGCTAACTCCGATTCACCAGTTAAAATCAGCGAGGCCAGTGGTCGGCAAACTCACTAGTCAACAGAGCCAAATATCAACAGGACAACGATTGAAATTTCTTTTGAGAGCCTAATTTTTTAAACTTCTTCTAACGCCACTTCTTCAAAATAGACTCGCCCAGGCCGTGGTATTTTGTGGAAGAGCTACACTCAAGGGGCCAAAGAGCCGCAGTTTGCCGACCACGGAGCTAGGCACTTCACGAGCAGTTCTTGGGGCAGAGGGAACTTGGGCTGGACTTGGAAAGGCAAGAGGATGCTGACAAGGAGGCAGGCGTTAAGGGAAAGAGAGAGGGCATCCCAGGAGGGAGGGTCAGCAGGGATCAATGCTGGAGGGGAGGTGGGGGGCTTGTGTCTGGAATAGGGTTGAGTTTGGTGTTAAGCTGGAAGGTAAGGGCACAGGTGTCCGGGACCCTGTTATCAAGGCCTTTGGGACAGATCTGTGCTCACCATACAAGACCTTGTCCTCATCAGGACGGCATTTAAGGAGGAGACGGCAGGGAGCTCTTAGCTCAGCTTCCCTTTTGGAATTAGGAATCGTGCTGGCATCTGGAGGATGTGGAGGAGAGGAATGAAGTCTTCATTTCGACTCCATGTGGGTTGGGATGCTCGACGGCACAGAAGGTGCTCTTGCTCAGGCGTGAGCAGGTGGGACCGTGGGGGATGCAACAAGTTGGGGGGGGGCGCGGTGGAGGAGCAATGATGGGTAGGTTGATGGGTGCTACCTACTCCAGGTTTTCTGTGAGTGCCAGAGCCTGGGTGGGTAACGTGGCGTCCCCGTCCCTGTGGAGAGTTCCTCCTACTGCAGGCCCTGCCCCCTTGGGGTGACTGTCTGGGCTGATGGCACCACCTCATGGTCAGCGAGGGAACTGTCTGACCAACAGTGGACTCTCCTGTCTCCCTGACTCCAGGGCCTGGGGCACTAATATTGGGTCTCCCGCCTTCTCCTGGGTTTCCTTAGCAGACCGGTCCGTGTGATGTAGGCAGACTTCTCACAGCCACACGATGTAATCCCCACCAGGGAAATCCCTGTCCAATTCTTGGCTTTTCCTCCCCATTCTTTGCTACCTTCCCACGTGAGCCCCCATCTACCCTCCTCACGGCCCCTTCGCATCACGCCCGTGTGGAGGGAATGAGAAAAGGCATCCCCGTGAAATTGGAAAAGACCAAAGAGCACACGGCTGTGACCGCTCCGGGCTGCCTGAAGGCCGGGGTCTCTCCCTCGGAAGCCCCGTCTTTCCCTCTGTCTCCTCTGTTACACCGGCGGGTTCCGGAATGGAGTTCAGGAGGAAGGGGGTCCCTTCAGGTGGGAGCTGGTTTGTCAGGGCCGCAGCAGAGTCGCCTCCTGCCAGCGCTGACGGACGGGGCGGGTCCGGGCGTGGACAGCTTTCTGAGTGAGGAGGGCCTCTGTGGGGCTGGGCGGCTGGGGAGCCTCGCAGTCACTTACAGTGTTGCTCATGGGAGGGAGCTCTGTTCTGAGTTTCCACAAAGGACCGACTCCCTGAGTTTGGGAGCGCACCCCTTCTGTGAATGGACCCCTTCCTCTGCGCCAGTGACTGATAGTCAGACCGCGCCCCTGGCCGGATGGAAAACACGGAAGATGAGGAAGATTTGTAAAAACCTCAGGGGAAGGGAGCTGTCTCCTCCACATACTTCCATTTGCCGGAGAGAGCGGGACAGCTGCAGTCACTGGGCGTCTGCCGTGGGCTGAGTGGTGTGTGTGCCTTGCTCTGAGGCCTCCCCCTGCTCCCTGGGTCCTAAACCTTGTTTCCTCACCGTGTGCGGAGTGGAACTCCAGCAGGGAGATGTCCCGGGTGGGGCGCCTGGTCCCCGTGGTGGCGGAGGCGGGGGTGGGGGTGGGGGGTGGTTAGGGGTAGGGAGAGGCGGGTGGAGCCCAGGGGTGGGCCACGTGGTGTTGGGATGCCATGCAGCTCTCTGTGACAGGTTCAGATTTGATCTGAGAACCGTTGGATTTCAAGTGGATGAGGGAAGAGCAGTTTTCCCGATTTTGAAAATCTTCCGCGAAATCACCAAATCTATGAATGTGACTTAACCGGCCTTGTGGAGGGAACTCTCTGACCTAATCTTCGTGGACTCCAATCTTAGTTTTGTTTTTTGTTTTTTGACCTCAGTCTTAGTGTGTTTTTTTTTTTCCTTCTGAGAAGTTCTAATTATTTGTAAAGGTTGAGATTTGATGACTTCTGTCTTTTTAAAAAGAAATCTCCCAAAGATCATAGAGAACATTTATTTATTTATTTTTTTAACAAAAACAGAGTAAAACTCATCCTATCCGGAATTTGCCACATGGGACCATTGGAACCACTTATAAATCTAAGATTTTTCATGGGGTGTTATAATCTCATTTTTCTTATTATCTTGAAACAGTTTTCATTTTGTCACCGTAGGAATTATTTTGTTATTCATCAATTATTGCCAATTATGCTAAAACATTAAAATAATGAGAAATGGAGGAATGCTGGAGAATCCTTTAGTTTTCTTGTTACGTTGCTGAGAGTACCAGGGCGTCTTTCAGGAAGGTGTAAAAGAAGCCGCAGGGCCCGGCTCCGTGGGTGAGCATTGACCTATGAACCAGGAGGTCACAGTTCGATTCCCAGTCAGAGACATGCCTGGGTCGCAGGTTTGATCCCCAGTCGGGGGCGTGTCGGAGGCAGCTGATTAATGGTTCTCATCACTGATGTTTCCGTCTCCCTCTTTCTTTTAAAAAAAAGAAGACACAGGACTCCATCTTTGTAGTGTTAGTGTTGCTTTCATTGCAGACAGCTGAGAGGACAGACATTTTTATTTCCTGCACAAAACGGGGACGGGAAGGACAGTGACACAGGGAAATGTTTCACAGTCGGCAGGTCAGTCAGAGGAGGCAGCTGCGATGCTCATCTGAAGAGAAGAGTAACATGGATTCCGTAAGTCAGGTCTCAGGCTGAATTTTCTCAAGGACTCCAGAATGGATGAATAGACGACGTATTTCTGGGGAGAAAAAGAAAGTAGGATTTTCTCATCCAGCTCAATATAAAGGATTTTACCAGTTACTATTTTACAGCAGCAGCCTGGACCGCCCTGCTTTGCTGAAGGACTGGGGCCAGTGGTCTTTTAGCTTCAGATGCAGGCAGATGTGCTTACACAGGGGTCAAAAGGAAACAGGTGACATGGAAATGAAAACAAAATGACCGGGCTGATCGCTCTGACTGGTGTTCATGAATTTAAAAATGAAAACGCTCTGCAGTTATGGAGAGAAGACGATGACCGCCTTCTCTTTCACGACCTTAGGAGCCATCACAGGGGCAGAAGTAACTGGTTTTACGACGCACGTGGGAGAAGAGCCAGGACGAATGACTGGCTAGAGCTTGCTAGCGATTTACCTGGGATCTGGACGCCGTGTTTATGGGATGGCTCTGTCCCCGGTTCACCCATGACCACTGGTGAACAGCCAGTTGCATTCACAGAACATTGCCCGTTTGGGTTTGTATACCTTCAAAGCCCGGGAGATATGCCATGAGAATGCGCTATGTTTAAATTATTAACTTTTCTAATAAGGTTTTAAAACTATCCCTTTATCCTATAAATTAGTCATAAAAACGGAAAAGGCTCCTGATGATGATCCTTTTTTCTAGTGTGCTGGGGCCTAAGGTTACATTAAAACAAAAACCCAGTAACTCCTTCAGGAGGATCAGTGGAGAAGTCTCCAGCCATTCCCAGCCCTTTCCCCACCCACCTTCCTCAGCATTAAGAGTAGATAATTTTTTTTATCCTCACCCTAGGATATGTTTATTGATTTGAGAGAGAGAGAGAGAGAGAGAGAGAGAGAGAGAGAGAGAGAGAGAAGCATCAATCGGTTGTCTCTTGTATATGCCCCTGACCGGGAATTGAACCCACAACTTTTGGATCTAAAGGATGTAACTCCAACCAACTGAGCCACCCGCCCGGGCAGATGATTGCTTTAAAGTCTGAATGAGAGACGTCATCATAACCCTTCTGTTTATTCTCCCCCCAAGTGGTGCTTGGTGCATCTCAACATTCAGAGGGGAAACAAATAACTGGACAGGACACGTGACATGGATACTGTATTTAGTGTGTGATACATGGGACTTTTGAGGTTCATTTTGACCATCCAAGATTTTCACTTTGTTTGAAGACTTTAGAACTTAACTGTTAACCCTTTGTACTCGCTTTTTTTCTCGATTCCTTTATTCTACTCGGGATTTAATTTTTTAAATATCCCAGATTTTACAAAGCGCGGCAGTAGAATAAAAAACTGGAGTTTCTTTTTATACAAACTTATTTATTTGGATTTTTTTATATTTCAAATTATTGATACATTCAAAGAGCTGCTACCGATGCTAACCGTGTCAAGTCACACTCGACATCCGAGTACAAAAGGTTAAGTCTGTTAGAGCTGCTATCACCAGATATCATTGACTGGGTGGCTTATACAACAAACATTTATGTCTCACAGTTCTGGAGGCTGGAAGTTGGAGGTCAGGGTGCTGGCTAGCATGGTCGGGTTCTTGGTGAAGGCCTGCTTCCTGATTACATAGTCACATGGCCTTCCTTGGCACGTGCACAAAGAGAGAGGAGGAGTGAGGGAATCTTGTGTTACCTTCTTTTTTTTATAAGGGCACTAATCCCATCACGAGGGCCCCACCCTCATAATCTATCTATAATTATCTCCCAAAGACCCACCTTGAAATACCATCACATTGAGGTTAGGGTTTCAAATATGAATTTTGGATGGGGACACATTCAGTCTTATTCATTCACAAGTGTCAAGTGTGTGTGTGTGTGTGTGTGTGTGTGTGCTTTTTCTCCCTAAGAGTGTGTGTACTTTTTTTCCCTAAGACCTTAAAACCTTGAGAAAGGCAGAAGAACTGAGGAGAGAGAAAAGTAAAAGAGAAAACAAAAAGATTTCAGAGGAAAGAAATAGGAAAGAACAAAGATAAGATTATAATCTAAAAGAAAGCCCAAGAATATTTTCTGATTCTTCTTGCTTTTGGCAAGGTTACAAACAAAAGTGGGTACCAAGATAAATTAGGCACATAAAACTAAAGCAAGAAGCTGGTGATCGATGAGGAGAAGATCATGTAAAAAGAACACAGCCCCCTCCCAGGGGAAGGCAGGAGGCTGGCCCGAAGGGGAGACCTTGTGAGCAGAATGGGGGTGCCCTCACCGAGCCATGACCTTCACTGTGGGCCAGACTGTGAAAGGGGACGCTGCTGTCCCTGGATGTCAGCTGATGGAGGAGATGAGGAAGGACAAGAACAGCTAATCTCGGGAATGAGTGTGCGACACAGTTTTTGGTGGGTGGGGAGGGTAGCGGCTTTGGGTCTAGATGTCATGGGGTTCAAATCTCAGTCTTGATAGCTATCTCAGAATAGCTGTGTGATGGGGGCCTGGTTACTTAGCCTCTCTGAGCTCTAGTCTGCTCAACCTAAGTCTGGGGATAATGCTATGTACTTCATAGGAATTAAATCAGATAGTGTGTCAAAATGCTTTGCTTCGTGCTTGGCACCTGCAGACACTGAATAGCCATTCTTTCCCCGGTGATTACAGAGGGGGTGTGGCAGGGGCCATTCTCTGGCCCACAGCCACATGTGAGCAAGAACCGTGACCTGCTGTTGCTTTGGGCATCGGCAGGTCCTCAGAGGGCAGGGAATGCTTGGCAAGCTGCCTCCTCCCCTCACCTTGGTGTGTGGGGGGGATGGGGGGTGGCGGGGGGGCTGCCTCTGGGGAAGCTGTGAGGGTCAGAACTGGGCACTGGTTGGCCTGCGGGCTCCCGTGTGCACGTCGCTGCCACATTGGCTTTTTGAAACGGCCTTGATGGACTGCTGGAGCAGAAAGAGAAATCTCTCCCTTCGCCTGTGTGTCGTCCAAATGGTATTTTTAAAGGTTTATTTTTGTGCGTGCACAGTGTTCCTGAATAATGTTTCCATAAGCACGGGCAAAGATAAACCTCGCGCGGCGCTCAGAATCTGCTTGGCACATGCGGAGCGTGGCCGCGTGGGCCCCGCCGGGCCCGTTCGTCCCTGGCCGAGTCTCCGTAGGAGGCCTTGGAGGAGCTGCTCGCTGACCAGAACCGTGGGGACACAGGCCACGGCAGTGCCCTCTGGGTGTCACCCCTCCCCCTTTCCCGCTAACGGCGCAGAGCCCAAGGCAGACGTGTCCACGGAGCCCCAAGGTGGGCAACGTTTGGTTCTCACGTGGCCACCCCGGGCGCGTCTCCACGTGGTCCCAAGTGGGGACCACACAGGCGCCTGAGGAACGCGGACGGCTGCGTGGCGGGTAGGACAGTGGCGTTCTCGCGACCGGAGGCCAGCCTGCACCACGCACACGTGGCCTGGCGACCCCGGTGGACATTCTGTCTGGAAGTCCCTGCCTTGAGCGAAGGAGCTTTTCAGGGTTCACAAAAGCCAAGGCCTTTCTGGAATTTTCTCTGAAAGACCCACTGCTTTACCTTCCGCTGGGTGGCTTGTAATTGACAAGCCACAGGCTCTCTCTTCTAACCCAAACCGCCACCCTGGTGGGTGGGCGAGGCGGGGCCTTGAGCACAGAAGGGCGCTGCAGACGACTTTGAAACGGCCCAAATTCCTCTCATTTCTGTTGTTTTTACGGGGGAAGGAGTCATCGGGGCAGGGGAACCAGTCCCCGATGGGGAGTTGCACTGAGGGTTTATAGAAACGCACACGCTGTTGGTAAAACAGGAACGGTTGGAGCGGTTTATAAGAGTCTAAAATGCCGCACAGCCTTCAGAATGCGAAGCAGCAGGAAACGGGGATATTTTTAAACAAGTATTTATAAAAGTAATTGGGTCCTCTTGATGTGGAGCACGGAGGGAGAGAAACTGCTAAGGAAGCTATATTGGACTTGACATGAAAGCGAGGCATGTAATTTGGGAGCCGAGCGCGGGGCGAGGAGCGCGGACACACAGTACCTGCGGGCGCGCTCGTCCCGGGAGCCGCAGACAGGGACGGACGCGCCGCCCCCCCAGCGCCCGGCGGGACGCGGCGCTGCCAGGCCTGCGGGCGGTGCCCAGGTATGCCGGCTCCTTCCTGAAACCCCCGTTTAAAACTCCACGGCCCTCGCAAGCTGATTACATGCAGACGGGACAGAAAACACACGTCTCCTCCGAGAACGCTTTGGTTAAAATTAAAAAATGCGGCGGAGGCCGTGCCAATAATTGACTCGAGGATATCTGAACCAGATGCTGCTAGCCCGTAATTCTGAGTAATTTGCCAAAATTATGTATTTACTCTAATCCCAGAGAGAAAGTTAAAATATGCATGACTTTTGTTATTTGTGATGCAAAAAAAAAAAAAAAAAGAATCCGATGTGACTTCTCCTGGATGGAGAACACGCAGGATGTCTGCTGACGACTGCCTGACCTGCACTGTCGGAAAAGGGTCCTCAAACACCCAGTGGCCTGGGCGGCCAGGCAGACATTTTGGGGTAGGACGATAATTCATGAGAGGGTGCCCTTGCACGATGGCGGGGTTTCTATCGGGGGCAGATTCCAGTTCCCTAGTGGCTCCGGGTCGCGGGCACATCGTCTTGTTTCTGTGATGCCAAACATCTGGATGAAAATGGAAAAAAGAAAATTCAGCCAGCTGTCTGGGTTTCTGTTCCCTGGGGAGCCAAGCTGTCGAGGAGGGGGGTGGCTGGTCCGTGGACCACATTTTGTTGTTCCTGTTTAGCGTTAGTACCTCCGTGGACAGGGGTGGTGGCCAGCACGCAGGCTCCGCAGCCAGCCCGTCTGGGTGCAGACCCTGGATGTAGCCCCGCGCTGTCGAAGGGGTGGCCACTGAGGTTCCGTGCTGCGTTTCCTCATCTGTGAAATGGGCGTCATCAGAGCATCGACCTGGTAGGGCTGCGGGGACTTGATACAAGGACTTTGTACAGTGTCTGGACGCGGTGAATGCCCTCCATGAGGTTACCCATCTTCATTCTTCACAGGATTGGAGACCCAGGGAGGGCAGTCCTGGAATTTATTCCTTTTGTCCTTTTTTTAAAAAAAGTCCTTTGTTAAAAATGTTTTTATTCATTCTTTTTGAGAGAGAGAGAGAGAGAGAGAGAGAGAGGAGATATGAGAGAGAAACAGCCATGATTGCCTCCCATCCCCACCCCGACTGGGGACCAAACCTGCACCTAGGCAGGTGCCCTGCCTGGGAATCGAACCGACAACCTTTTGGTGCCCAGGATGGCGCTCCAACCACTGAGCCACACCAGCCAGGGCGCCTTCTGTCCTTTGGACAAATGAGAAGTATAACCTGGAAGGGGAGGTAGATATTTTTATTGTGGTAAAATATACAAAACACAACACGTACCATTTTAACCATTTTTTTAAAATATATTTTATTGATTTTCCACAGAGAGGAAGAGAGAGGGATAGAGAGTTAGAAACATCGATGAGAGAGAAACATCGATCAGCTGCCTCCTGCACACCCCCTACTGGGGATGTGCCCGCAACCAAGGTACATGCCCCCGACCGGAATCGAACCCGGGACCCTTGAGTCCGCAGGCCGACGCTCTATCCACTGAGCCAAACCGGTTTCAGCCATTTTAACCATTTTTAAGGGTATGGTTCAGTGGCAGGAAGTACGTTCACAGTGTGCAACCATCACCCCCATCCGGCGACAGGATCGTTGCGTTTTGTTCCAGAAAGAATCTCTAGGACGCGTGGCCGCTGTCCACCCCGCCGCCTGGCCCACGCCCTGCACCTGAACGCACAGGGGCCTGGCTCTGTTCCCTCTCGGCTCCAGGCGTGGCTCTGGGCCCCTCCTACAATGCACAGCGGGTCTCTGCCAGCCCTCCAGGCCCTTCCAGGCTCCCTGCCTCCTGTACCATCATCCGGTGGGTAACGCCTGGCCTCACCAGCATGGCACTCAGGCATTTAACCTTCACACCCGCCCGGCCGGCGTGGCTCAGGGCCTGCGTGTCGACCTAGGAACCAGGAGGTCACAGTTCGATTCCCGGTCAGGGCACATGCCTAGGTTGGGGGCTTGATGCCCAGTGTGGGGCGTGCAGGAGGTGGCCTCCCTTTGATTCTCTCTCTTCAGTGATGTGTCTCTCTCTCTCTCTCTTCTTCTCCCTTCCTCTCTGAAATCAATAAAACAAACAAAACAAAAACGATGACTTCACGCTCGATGGCCCAGAACTTGACACACAGGCCCCAGAAGTGGGGGGAGGCCCTGGAACCCGGGCTGCCCGGGGGTGAGGGTTCAGCGAGCATGTTCCCTTGTACAGTGGGACGTGGGGTCAGCTCCGGCCTGGGATGGCACCCCTCTTGTGACTAGGTGCTTTGTGGGGTCTGTCTTAGCGAACGCAGTTTGAGGGGCACCGGGAGGCAGGCAGCATTCTCTGCGTCCAGACTCGTGCCCGCGATGGGTCCTTGCGTGTCCATGTGCCGCCGGAGAGTCGGGCCCAGGGAGACGTGAGTGCCAGCCCTGCCCCCGCCCCTCGCGTGTGGTGGGGCCTGAAACCAGGAGGCTGGGCCTGGGTGGTCTCCCGGGGGCGGGTGAAGCCTGGGAGGAGACGGGGTGCTGGCTTGCTCCGAGGGGGACAGACATGGTCCGAGGGGGCTGGGGCCCCCTTACCACTTTGTTTGGGATGCCGACTGGCTTCTGGCGCCTGCTCACATCCAGAAAACGCGCAGCCGGGGCCTGGGGCAGAGCAGACGCCGTCAGGTGTGTGTGGTGGAGGGTGGCTTTGGTCCCCAGCGGCACTCCTGTGCACTCAGCGCCCCCTCCTGCTCTAACGATGGGCCGCCGGCTGCTCTGCACGACCCGCTCTCCCTCCCGGCCGGTTCTGACCCGCACTTTCCCTCCTGGGGGAGCCGAGCCTCCCTCCTGGCTGCTTTACTGGGTCCCCGATGCGCACTGGCCTGCGGTTCCTCTCCAGGTCCACCCAGCTCGCCTGGCTTCGGAAGTGGCCCGGAGCTCTCTGGCTGCGCAGATGGGATGGGACCTCCTGGGTGGGGGGGACTTGGGGTTACAGACGTCTGTGGACAGCCTGCCTGTGGCGCCTCACGGTCGTCGGGGTGAGTCTTGCTCTCCCCTGAGCGGCCCTGGGGAAGGCGTCGCGGGTCTGAGCCGGGGAAGGCTGCACGCGCTTCGCTGCGGACCTGTGTGCTCGGAGGGGAAGGACAGTGTCGGGTTAGGCCAGAAGGACCCGCTCGCCAGGAAGTCTCTGCCAGGCCCGCTTTTCTGCCTCTTGCCTGGTTCCGAGAAAGGCTCTCGAAGTGGGACCCTGCCCGTAGGGTCAGGTACAGTACGGGAGAGGGACAGGCGTGCGGTGTGGCCACGGTCACGGCTGAAGAGCCCCGCTCGGGAGCATGCCCTAAACTCGTCTGGCCCGTCCGGAGAGGGGCTTGGGGACCGCCCCGGCGCCTGGGCTCCGTGTGGCAGCGCTGGCATGACGCCCGGGCAGCAGCAGGGCGGGTGCAGTAAGCGAGCTTTTCTCCTGTCCAGTGGGAGGAATGTGGGCCAGGCGAGTGCCGGCCAGAAGGAGGGGCCGCTGGCCGAGCCGCTGGCCGTCCCGCCGCTGCCGGCCACAGCCCCGCCGGCTGCCAGCTTGTCAGCACCTGGGACTGAGCCGCTCTGTCCTCGGGGCTCTGTGGGCGCAGGGGAGACAGCGGGGGCGGCCGCGGCCACTTTGAGGCGGGTGCAGGGCCGGCTCCGGGAGGCCGGTTAATTCCGGTGAGGATTCAGGCCAGGTGGCCGCTGGGAAAACACAAGTGCTTCGGTGATGGCCGCAGCCAGGCTCCTCACGGGGCTCGGCCACCCATTGCACACAGGCGTGGCACTGGCATGTGCAGACGTACGCATGCGCCCCCTGCACATACTCATGGGCACACGTGTCCGCATACACGGGCACATGTGCATGCACACTTGTGCACACACCGCCCATGCACATGCACAAGCATATGCATACATGGACGCACACTCATGCACACATCGCACACGCATGAGCACACACACGTGGATGCACACACATCGCACATGCATGAGCACACACACGTGGATGCACACTTGTGCACACATCCCACATGCACGAGCACACTCACACATGTGGATACACGCTCATGCACACATCGCACATGCACGAGCACACTCACACATGGTTGCACACTCATGCACACATCGCACACGCACGAGCACACTCACACATGGTTGCACACTTGTGCACACATTGCACACCCGTGGACATGCACCACGCAGCTTCCCTATCCAGCAGGCGAATGCAAAAGTCAAACAACCCCCTATTTATAGAAACGACAAAGCGAGCAGAACTTAGTAAAATAAATGGCAATAAGGTCTCATCCTTTTCTCTGTGGCCGCTCACGATAACCGTCCTCTCTCCCCTTCTCCCTTTCCCACTCTGCTCTGCGGAGGGCGGCTGCTCCCTCCTCTCACTCTCACTTGGGCTCTGAAAGCTGCCCTGGGTCTAGCTAGTACTTCCTTTCTTTTAGGGGGTTTGTTGG
Organism: Eptesicus fuscus; assembly: GCF_027574615.1. Lineage (NCBI taxonomy): Eukaryota > Metazoa > Chordata > Mammalia > Chiroptera > Vespertilionidae > Eptesicus > Eptesicus fuscus. The sequence goes on from NC_072478.1 coordinate 103,837,516, forward strand.
GGTGACACTGGTTAATAGAATTATGTAGGTTTCAGATGTCCTGTCCTAGGACACATGACCGCGTTTTGCATTGTGTGTTCACCGCCCAGAGTCCAGTCTCCTTCCTCGCCCTGTGTCTGACCCCTGACCCGCTCCTGCCTCTCCCAGCCCCCGAGGCTTGTTCTCGGCTCCCTCACTTGAAAGCTCTCACTGGCTCTCTCTGGGTGTAGGGTCACCTCACGGCCCCTGGAGCCAGGCTGTCTGGCTCCGAGTTCCACCTCTGACACTCTTGGCTGTGTGACTGAGCGAGCCACCTACCTCTGTGCCTCAGTCTCCTTGTCTGTAGATCGGGGTTAATAACAGCAGTGAGCCCAGGGCCTGGCCCAGGCTGAGTATCCAATCAGCTCTGATGGTTCTAGTTCCCTCCGGCCCTGCCTTGTCAAGAGTCGCAGCTCCTTGGCCTTGACCCTCTTGCCCTCAGCGATGCGAGGGCCTGTGCTTTGGGGAACAGCCGTCTTCCTTTTCCCTGTGAGCAGGAGGAGCAGGAGCCAGCAAGACAAGACCCAGGCCTCGCACGTCCTTCCTCCGCCCATCGGCGTCGCCTGCCTGCCTGCCTGCCTGCCTGCTCTGTCTTCACCCTGCCGGGCTCGTTCGGATTATTCCTAGTTTGCTTCACACGGTTCCTTAGCAACCCTCGCCAATAAAGGATTAGGTACCAAAATACTTTTGTTAGAATTCCAAGCATCTTAACTTATTAAAAACAATTTCTTTAAAAAAATAATTACTTCAATTTCCCCCTTCTTTCAAAAACAATGCAGATTTATTATAAAACTAGAGGCCCGGTGCATGAAATTCATGCACGGGGGTGAGGGTGGGGTCCCTCAGTCCAGTCTGCACCTTCTCTCAATCCGGGACCCCTCGGGGGATGTCAGACTGCCAGTTTAGGCCCGATCCCGCAGGCCGGATGCCTGCCTGATCACCCCTAACCGCTCGCCTGCCTGCCTCATTGCTCCTAACCGCTCACCTGCCTGCCTGATCACCCCTAACCACTCTGCCTGCCTGCCTGCCTGGTCGCCCCTAACCACTCTGCCTGCCTGCCTGATTGCCCCTAACTGCTTGCCTGCCTGTCTGATTGCCCCTAACTGCCTCTACCTCGGTCCCCCCACCCCCCCGCCATTACTTCATCCGGAATGATGTCCGGAAGGTCATTTGGCTGTCCAGTCTAATTAGCATGTTATGCTTTTATTATTATAGACTAGTAGCCCTGCACACGAATCTGTGCACCAGTAGGTCGCTACCCTGCCCTCCTGTAGCTCCCTTTGCCCCCTCCCCTCATAGCTTGCTGCCCTGCCCCCTCCTGTAGGTCTCCGCTGCCCACTTGTAGTTCACTGCCCCACCCTCCTGCTGATTGGTGATCTGGTCGTTATGCAGTCGGTCATTACGCGGTAGGTCGTTACGCCTCAGGGCATAATGGATAATTAGCATATTCCTCTCTCATTATATAGGAGGATACTTAGAACACCCAGGTCATCAGAAAGAGTAAGAATCACCCTCTCCTAGCATCTTGGTGTACATTCTCCTGGATCAGACACACGTGTAGACGTACGGATTTACATGGAAAGGGAATTGTTATACACATTCTTTTGGCAAACAGCCCCCCTCCCATTTCACAATGTTCACCTGTCCATAATGTTTTAAAATGACTTAAAAAGAACATCATACTTCTGATCAGGTGAAATGTGGCTTCTCCGGGGGACACAGTGTCAGTGGAGGGTGGCCCTGGGATGGCAGGGGGCTGGAGCGGCACACTGCGGGGGAGGGGGGGAGGGCTGCCCAGCCCGGCACTTGTGGGAGTGGCAGGGAGGATGCAGTCGGATGGGGCATGGAATAGCCATGGCCAGTTGCAAATCCCCCACGTCTCTGAGCCTCAGTTTCCTCAGCTGTGAAATGGGGATAAGGACACCTTGCAATGTTGTGTGCGGATTAGACTTCAGACATGCTGGGGCCCCACTACTGTCCCCACAGCCACCCTTGTCCTAAAAATGGGGTGGCCGTGGGGACAGTAGCGGCAGACGGCTGGGGAGGCCTCCCGCCTGTGTCCTCACGCTGGCGGGGCCCCAGTCCACGCTGGAAGGCGCTGGGTCCACATGCAGGAGTCACGCCTCTCCCTGAGCTGCCAGGACTCCGGGTCCCCCGGGTGGGGAGCGTTTCTCTCTGGTAGGAGGTCCCTGCAGCTGCTGGAACAAAGGACCGAAAGCTGGAGGCTCCAGACAACACCAGTGCGTTAACTTCCGTTGTGCGGGTTAGAAATCCGACCTGGGGGCCTCGGAAGCAGAATGAGCTCCCGCTGTTCCGCAGAGGGAGGCCGCCGCCCTCCGTCCTTACAGCCAGCACCTCTCTGCCTCCCTCCCCCCCCCCCCCCCCCACGGACCCTGCTGATGGCCCTGGGCCCCTGGATAATCCAGGCTGACCTAATTGGAGGTCAGCTCATTCACAGCCTTCATCCCCTTTGCCATGTACAGTGTGACACGGCCGCAGGTTCTGGGGGGCAGGAGGACAGGTCTCCGGGGCCCCTCTGCTGCCCAGTGTAGCCATGACCCTGCGCAGTCCTTTAGATCTGTTGCTGCTCCTGGTCTCAGGTGCAGAGGCAAACGCCCGAAAGACTGAAATCATGTCTTGTTCTTACCTGACTTGCCTGTGACTTGATCTTCCAACCTGGTCTCCCTACAGGTGTAGGGGAGGTTTCCCAGGTGAGGGGAGCAAAGGGAGTTTCAAAGGAATCCATTGAGGGGTCCTTTTCACAGACGCACCTGCCTGACGCACCTGCCCTGGAGCCCAGTTCTCCTCTCCTTCTCCTTCCCGATGCTGTTCTCTCATTTCACCCGGAAAGACTCAGGCCTCCCTCGCCGCGGAGGGTCAGACAGTGACATTCAAATAGTGGGATCTAGGGGGAGGGGAATTGCGAGATATCTGTAATACTGTCAACAATAAAAATACATTTAAAAAATAATAACAAAGTAAAGGAAGAATTAAAAAATAAAAGATTATAGAAATTATGCGTATAGACACATTTCAATGAAAATTTTTTTTCTGTGTTACAGAACCATTAACATTATTTATTGTTGGCAGGCATGTGAAAAATTTAAAAAACGCTCAAGAGTTTTCAGGAAGAAAAGGGTAGTGGGGTCTGCGAAATCTTCATGCCCTCCCTCAGCCCGAGGAAGGCAGTTTTAATAAATTGTGTTTATTTAACACGTACACACCAGTATTTTTAATCCTATGTAATAAAAGGCTAATATGCAAATTCACTGAACAGCGGAACAGCCAGTCGCTATGACATGCATTGACCACCAGGGGGCAGATGCTCAATGCAGAGATGCCCCATGGTGGTTAGTGCGCCCCCACAGGGGGAGCACTGCTCAGCCAGAAGCCAGGCTCACGGAGTGGGCCTAAGCCATCAGTCGGACATCCCCTGAGGGCACAGGCCAGGTGGAGGGGGACCCCCCACTCCGAGTGCACGAATTTTGTGCACCAGGCCTCTACTATATCAATAATAACTGTGTGCCAATAATTATCGCGAGGGTAGCTCAATCCAGAGGAAAAGATTTAAACGCTCACAGTCTAATGGTTGCAGAAATTAAAAAAGTAAACCAGCATTTGGGTTTATATACAGTTCCTGCATTGAATTATTGTAGGGTGATTAATGAAATACTTTCTGTCATAAAAATGGCATTAGAATAAAATTCTGCAAGAAAAAGCAAGTAAGATTTCCAGGAGGAAAAATGTGCTCTTCTGTCTTATGAAGAAGGTCTGGCTCGTGCGTTTTTAAAACAGCTGACGGCGGGTATCACATTTCCATGGCATTTGGATTCCGTGGGAAACACCCCCAGACTGATGTCACAGCTTCGTATGTATGTAAACTGTCAATATTTACAATACAGTGGCGACAGCATCCCTTGTACCATTTCAACGTATGGTCAGACTTTTAGAGGTCAGCCAAAGATGTGCAAGGCCCACACAGTGCATCCAAGTTCCGTTAGGCGTAGGACGAGGAGTCATTGGAGAGCAGCTGCCCTGTGGCACCCTACATAGGTGATTAAAATATGTTTCTATTTGAGGAGGGATCTATTTTTAATTTTAATTATGTACTTATTTTTTAAAATATGTTTTTATTTATTTCAGAGAGGGAAGGAGAGAGAGAGAGAGAGAGAGAGAGAGAGAGAGAGAGAGAGAGAGAGAGAGAAACATCAATGATGGGAGAGAATCGTTGATCATCTGCCTCCTGCACGCCCCCCACTGGGGATAGAGCCCGCAACCTGGGCATGGGCCCTGATCGGGAATCGAACCGTGACCTCCTGGTTCATAGGTCGATGCTCGACTACTGAGCCACTCCTCTGCTTTCCTCTGTCTCTTTTAGAATCGCATCTCTGACCCACGAGCTTCCGGTGAAGGGGCTCTGGCCTCCGTGCCAGCTGTGTCGGGGGCAGGGTACCCAGTGCAGCAGCTGCTCCTCCCCTCCCTTATGCCCCCCCCCACACCCCTCCCAACACTCCCGCACCCTCCCTCACCTATGCTCCGGCTGACAGTCTCCTGACTTCTCGTTTGCAGGAATGAGTCCATTTTTAGGAGTGATGAGTGGATGGAAAAATGTCACCAATCACTCATGACAGATGTCGCCAGAACTTAATTAGGACCAGGCAGTTTCAGCTCAGAGACCTGGGAGTGCTGAGGGCGGGTGCTGGGCCGCGGAGCTCGGGCTCAGGGTGGCGGCAGGCTCTGTGCGGGCAGGGCGCTCTGCAGGGTGGGGCGGGCAGAGGCATCAGATGTAGTTCCCACCCCCAGGGAGGTTGGAATGAAAACTGTAAATATTTGTGTGTGAACGTAAAACAGATAAGACATAAAAATTATATTCACACTCCTGCCCTCACCCCCTGTCCAGATACCTCTCTCTGCATCTGTACCTCACAGCACCTGTCCTTCTATGTTACTAGAGGCCTGGTGCACAACATTCGTGCACTGGGGTGGGGGTGGGGGTGGTTTCCCTCAGCCTGGCCTGTGCCCTCTCTCAGTCCGGGACCCCTCAGGGGATGTCTGCCTGCAGTGGAGGCGGGAGAGGCTCCCACCACCGTCGCTGTGCTCGCCAGCCGTGAGCCCGGCTTCTGGCTGAGCAGTGCTCCCCCTGTGGGAGTGCACTGACCACCAGGGGCAGCTCCTGCATTGAGCATCTGCCCCCTGGTGGTCAGTGCACGTCATAGCGACTGGTCGTTCCGCTGTTCGGTCGATTTGCATATTAGCTTTTTATTATGTAGGACACCACCTCTCTCTCTATAGAGCATATAGTGGATTTTGGTTCTCTCCTGGCTGCTCAAGTTTACCTCCTCCCTCTGCTAACGGGGACTGTGGTCCATTAAGGAGGGATGGGGGTGAAGTATCGAGAACCTTGGGCTGGGGTTTTAGGGGGATTTTGATGGGGAGTTAGTCAAGACTGGGCGTGGGGAGGAAGCTGGCGGGGAAGCTGGGGGTCAGGAGAGCTGGGAGCTGAGGAGAGCACAGGGGAGAGAGGGGGTACTGTTGGTCTGGCTTCTGATCAGCTCCCCTTCGGTGCTCTAGCAGAGATGCTGGTAACGACGGGAATGACTCTGAGTTACGCTTGATCTCCAGGCTGCTCTCTGTGACATCAGACGACACTGGACACGGGCTGCCCGGCTCGTGTTTGGTTGTGTGCGTGTCTTCATTGCGTTAAGGCCTAGGGGGGTGTAAATGAGCACATGCTCAGCCTTCGTTCTTGCTGAGGCTGCACTAAAAACAACAACTCCCGTGTACACCAGGCCAGCGAGGCTGTTGGAAAATGTCTTCTAGGTGAAATGGCCGTTTCATCCTGCTGTTCTTGTGCTTGAGACGCTGCAGGCCCTTCCCGGCACTGGAAGAAACGTCCCATTTCCCTGTTGTGGCTTCAGGATAAGCCCTGCCTGCCCCTTCCAGGACCTCGGGCCCCTTCCCTCGCCGTCTCTGGCCACACGGGCCTTTCTGCTCCGGGAAGACAGTGCAGCCGGCTGCGCCCAGGGCCTCTGCACAGGCTGTGCCCTCGGTCAGCGAGGCCTTTCTCCCACCCACAGTCCCCCTCCCTTCCGCGTGGTGGGCTCTCCCTCATCCTTCAAGTCTCGGCTAAGATTTCACCTCCTCAGAGGCCCTCTCCGATCTAAACGCGGCTACGTTATTGCCCCATTATTACCTCTGACAGTACAGTGGTTTGAGTGCTGGACCCCAAAAGATAGGTCCTGAAACCTGGGGATGTGACCTTATTTTGAAAAAGGTTTTTTTTTGTTTGTTTGTTCTTTTGCAAATTAAGGTTAAGATTCCAAAGTGAGATCATCCTGGATGACCTGGTTGGACCCTAAACCCAATGACAAATGTCAGTGTAAGAGGCCGAGGAGAAATACACGGGGAGAAGGCCATACGAAGATGGGAGGCGAGACTGGAGTGAGGCGGCCCTAAGCCAGGCACACCCGGGGCCACGGGAACCTCCTCGGGAGAAATGTGGCTCTGCCCACACCTTGATTTTGAACTTCCAGCCTCCAGAACTGTGAGAGCACAAATCCCTATTGTTTAAGCCCCCTGATTTGTTACAGCAGCTACGGGCAACTCATACACATTGTGTCCTGCCCTTACAGCAGCTACGGGCAACTCATACACACTGCGTCCTGCCCTTTCTGTTTATATGCGTTACGCTGACTTGCTTTCACATCATGGGGTGGGCAACCTGGTTATTACCAACCCCTGGGCCCCCTCCACGCCGCACTACACGGCCAGATCCGGGTCTTTTCCGGTCTCCACTGTGTCTGCGGGGCTCAGCCCAGTACCTGACACGGCAGGTGCTGAGTAGGTATTGGATGAATGAAAACAAGTGGCGTGTTTCGTTATTTAGGATCCGCGGCGGACACGCCCCTCTGGAGAGCCTTTGCTTCGCTGGGGGTGAAAAGCCCGCCTCTCAGTGCTTGATTGACGTCCCCGGAAGATGTCTTTCGGAGGGGTGTAAGCGTCCCCTCTGAAGGTGAGTCCACGCTTTTCATTTTCCTTGCTAATCCTTTTTTTTTTTAAATTATATTTTATTGATTTTTTTTTACAGAGAGGAAGAGAGAGGGATAGAGAGTTAGAAACATCGATGAGAGAGAAACATCCATCAGCTGCCTCTTGCACACTCCCCACTGGGGATGTGCCCGCAACCAAGGTACATGCCCTTGACCGGAATCGAACCTGGGACCCTTGAGTCCGCAGGCCGATGCTCTATCCACTGAGCCAAACCGGTTTCGGCGCTAATCCTTTCTTACGGAAAGGGAGACATTCAGCTTCCCAGGGGTCCTTGTCTGAGTGACCCCAGACACCAAGGTTGGTCGGGCAGCCTGGCTTGGAGGGGGTGCGCCCCAGGCCCGGGCACATCAGGTTTCGGTGCCAGAGAAAACACATCCTTTGAAGAGAAGGGCGCGCGCCGAAGGCTCTGTCGACTGTGAAGGCGGAGGGGATGGCCCATTTGAACTGGCTTGGTATTCGCGATAATATGTGGTTCAGGACTCAATAAAAGGGTATAATTCTATCGAGGGATTCCACTGAGCTCATAGCCCATGGGATGCGGCCCGTCAGCAGAATGCGGAGACGGGGTGACCACAGAGTGTCAGCAGGGACCACTCCGGGCTGCGGGTCACTCCCGAGGAAGGATTATCCCAGGGCGCCTCTAGACTACATGCCTAGAAACATCGGCGCCCGAATAATTGAGTTAAATCATGCGAGTGTGTCCCAAGGACCACAGAGGAACGAACGGTTTCATTGTGTGGCATCAATGAAACTTGCGTACCCAAAACATCTGTCTCTAAGGATGCCGTACATAAGCCAGTGGGGGTTTGTCGGAACTCTGGGTGGAAGCCTTTGCCTTTCTCGGGAATCGTGGCAGCAAATGTGAAAAGCATGTGGCGTGAGACCGTAGGGAGAAGTGCGGACTGTGGCCAAACGGAACGTGAGTGTCGCTTGAATGGATGTTTGCCAAGCAAAACATGTCTGCAGGCCAGGGTGTTTCTCCTTCCACTAGACAAGGGGTTAAAAGACTCCAGCCCCCGTCCTGGCAAATAAAATCTGTTATCGGAGCACAGCCACGCCCCTTGGTTTACGTTCTCTCTGTGGCTGCTTTGGGCCACGAGGGCAGAGCGAGTCGTTGTGCAAGAGGACAGATGTCCTTGAACTCCTAAGATGTTTATCATCTCACCTTTTACAGAAAAAGCTTGCTAACGTTTGCAGTAGACCAGGAGCGTCTAGAGGGCGGCGTGGCACTCATTTTAAACTTCGTAATCATTTATTTTGAGGAGGAGACGTCATACCGTCGATGGCCGGTCCAATGGCCATTCCCCTTCTTCCTTGCTGACGGGGGCAGCCATGGGCTCGGGTGGGAGCTGGGCTTCTCCCCGGGTGGTACATGGTGATCTCCCCTGGTGATCCCTCCCATCCCTCCACCGGTGCTGCGGGCCTAGGCTTGTGATGGGACGAGATGTGGGAGTGGACGCCTGCCGACGTGGGCCTCCTGGGGGTTCTGAGAAGGGAAGGTGGCACCTGATGGGTTCCTGCTCTTAAAACGGGGCCCACGGAGTGCTGTCCTTCCTTCTTTTGCCTCCGGACATGGTCGTGGAAGGACGAGGTGCAGCAGCTAGAGCATCCTGGGTCGCCCCCAAGGCCGGAAGCCAGAGCTCAGGGTCTCGGAGTGGAAGAGGAAGAGCGTGGGTTCTAATGTCAAGGAGCAAATGAAGCTAACGGAGCCGGACCCTCCCTCTCTTGGCGTTGGTGGCTCCATGTCCTTCTTGCCTATTCACTTTCAATTGGGTTAAGAAGCTCACACCCTAAAGAAGGTAAAAGGTTATGCGGTTGGATCTGCCTCCTCATTTCTGCGGGGGGTGGGGGGGGGGGGCGGTTTCTAACTGTTGTGCCTGTTTGCCAGGAAGGACTTCATAGACTTGGTGACCACGCTCTTTGATATTATTTTATTTTTACACTTAGACCACTCCTCTGTTAGGAATTAATTGTTTTATATGGTAGGAGGTAAAGCTCTAACTTTGGCTTTCTCTTAGATGGAGGAAAAAAAAATTATTTTTTCCATGTAGATAGGATTTTCATAAAGATAACAATATTTTCTGCACTGGGAACTAAAGACACGATCGGGGGTTTTTGATAGATATTATCTTAGAAAATGGCTAACCCGCCTGGCCGGTGTAGCTCATTGTTTGAGTGTCGATCTATGAACCAGGAGGAGACGGTTCTATTCCTGGTCAGGGCACATGCCCGGGTTGCAGGCTTGATCCCCAGTAGGGGGCGTGCAGGAGGCAGCCAATCAGAGATTCTCTCTCATAATCGATGTTTCTTTCTCTTCCTCTCTCGTCCTCTCTCTGAAATCAATAAGAAACATATTAAAAAAAAGAAAGAAAATGGCTAACCTGATTGATTGTCTTCAAGTATGCTGCTGATGCAACTAGATTGTTTCCTAATTACCAACAAGGAACTTAAAGGAACAGAAATGACAGGTTTTAAGACAAACCATATCACGTAAGGGAACCCCGAGCCTGTTAAATACACCCGACTTGGACCACCCCAGGAAAAGGTGTTGGTGGTTCCCTGGTGCTGGTTAGAAAGAAGCATAAAAACTGATCAGCATCTTTTTTAAAAAAAAAATATATATATTTTATTGGTTTTTTACAAAGAGGAAGGGAGAGGGATAGAGAGTTAGAAACATCGATGAGAGAGAAACATCGATCAGCTGCCTCCTGCACACCCCCTACTGGGGATGTGCCCGCAACCAAGGTACATGCCCTTGACTGGAATCGAACCTGGGACCCTTGAGTCCACAGGCCGACGCTCTGTCCACTGAGCCACACCGGCCAGGGCCTGACCAGCACCTTGCCCTGACTTGAAGGAAGGCAGTTTGACTTGGAACCACAGCTCTTAGCTGAAGATCTTCGGTGCTGGGAGAGGAGACCCACTCTTCAGGCAAACCTGCCGAAAGCAGGGGCTGAAATCTCTGGCGGAATCTGAAACAAACATAAAGTCCGTGGCCAAAGCTTCGTTCCTGAAAAGATACCGTGAATAAGGAACTTACTCAGAGGAGGTACTTACAATGCACACACAACGGGGCGGTGTTTGGACCATGAAAAGGACACGTGCACACCAGTGAGGAAAGAAGATAGGAAAGCGGGCAAAGACGGGCACGGACACCGCTCAGCACAGGACGCGCGGGCGAGGCCCACGCGTGGATGAATTCTTGCTCATCTCGGGGATTCAGACCAAGTCCCCAGTGAGAGGACCCTTCCCCCCACTTCATTGGGAAAACGTGCCGCACCCAAAACCAAAGGTAGTTTATAGTGGCAACTGCGCAATAATACGCTTCGTACCTACGGAGTAAGGGTCAAGTGTTGATTTTTTTTTTGGTGTCATTTTTAAAAAACCAAACCCTACGAAGGAAGTGCGAGATATAACTGGAGTCTTATTATAAAGAAGATTGATGTTGACTAAAACATCTGAGGCCAGCGCATTGTGATGTTAATGTCATCCTGCTTCGGAAACTCTTGTTTTAGCCTCGTCCCTGCCGACGCTCCTTCTTTCGTTATAAGCTGGATGACTTGGGCGCCTCCTCTTTGCCAATAGCCATGCGTGGACCTCGGCGGTCTGGCCCCAGAGCCTGCACTCCTAACCACGGCCTCAGGGGACCCCTGGGGTGCCAGTCTCGAAGGTTTGGTGCTTTCTGTGCTGTTGATGGAGGCTGGCTGGGCCGCAGGTCCGTGGATGTGGGCCACGCCCGTGGGGTCCTGGACGATCAGTCGGTGAGAAAAACCCACAAGCTGTTCCCAAATCCATTGCCTTCCTGCATTTAGGAGAGGAGGCCGGCTTTCCGTCATGCGGGGCACCGATCGGGGTGACCCTGGTAGTTAAATGTTCGTGCTGGGAATGAGCACACTGTCCTCCAGCACCAGGAGGTATGTCATATCACTTTGTTTCTTTAATTTTTTTAAATTGATTTCAGAGAGGAAGGGAGAGGGAAAGAGAGAGAGAGTAACATCGATCGGCTGCCTCCTGCACGCCCCCCATGGAGGATTGAGCCCACAACCTGGGAATGTGCCCTGACTGGGAATTGAACCAGCAACCTCTTGGATCCTTGGCTGATGCTCAACCACCAAGCCGCTCCGGGCCGGTCATCTCACGTAGAAGTGGGAGAAGCCTGCTTGTTGGCGCGGCGCTCCTTTCCCCTCTGTAACTCCACGGGACACATGCCGCCCGTGTGGCCCTCTGGCGCTCCCTGGAAGCTGGCGTTTCCTGCCCCTGATCTGGAGGAGGAAGATGGGGTCGCCGCCTCACGCCCCGTCCTCAAACCACCGGCACCTGCTGGTCCCCGCGGAGCGCACTCTGCTCCAGCCCAACCTTCCTCCGGCCGGCCGGGCTCTCAGCGACGCCCAACACGTGGCTGACTCTGACGCGCTTGACGGGAGCCTTCTGTTCCGCTGTAACAGTGTCCAAAGTCCTGAAGTCGCTAACCCTGCAGATCCATTCTCTGCAGCTCACCCCCTCGAGCCATCAGGAGTCCCCTCCCAGGCGCCCAGGCACCCTCCCCTCCCACCGGGGACACTCCCAGGTGCCCAGGGTTCGCACCGCGGGCCACATGGAGCCTGGGCAGACGTGTACATGTGAACGCTTTTGGAAGCTGCCATCTTTAAAAATTATTTATTCATTTGTTTATTTTGTATATGTTTACATTTATTCCACACCTTACTCCAAAAAGGATGTGGATCACCTTAAAATGTATAAGCAAGCTCGGCCGGCGTGGCTCAGTGGTTGAGCGTCGACCTATGAACTAGGAGGTCACGGTTGGGTTGTGGGCTCGATCCCCCGTGTGGGGCATGCCGGAGGCAGCCGATCAGTGATTCGCTCTCATCATTGATGTTTCTGTTCTCTCTCCCTCTCCCTTCCTCTCTGAAATCAATGAAAATATATTTAAAAAACAAACAAAATAAAATAACCAGTTAGGCTCAATTCAAGACCATATTGTGTTCCCACCTTATTATTACTGTTCCCTGTCACTGAAGTGGCCGTGTCCTGGTAGACGCTGGTGACCGTCGGCCCTGTGGCTGCCTCTCCTCTCCGTGGTGGCTGCCTCCGGGAAGTGCCAGGCCGGGTAGCTGCTGCTGGCGATAGCGGCTGCCTGCTGCGCGGTGACCGGATCGGCGATAGGTGCGTGTCTTTATTGTCCACCCCACAGCGGCGTGTCCCGAGATTCAGGGGACGGACTCTAAGGGAACGTGCGCGTTGATTTTTTGTGATTTGGAAGCTGCCTCTCGAGAACTGACCTGGTGTTTGTGGAGGACACTTTATAAAAAGGGCCACAGGCTCGGCTCGCTTCTGCCGAATCATATCCACGTGGACCCCCCAGTTGTTTTGTTTGGGGAAATCAATCCTTCTGAAGTCATTCACTTTGCTTTTGTCATACGCGGAACATTGGAATGTGTTTTTGACTCGTATTGTACCCTAAAATAGTGGAGAATTTTCATCACTTCTGAAGTTAAAAAACATCATGTTACTTGAAGATCACTCGTTAAAGTCTCTTTGCAGTCACACTGATTCTCAAAGCGTGTTATTCGGAGGGACACAGAGCACGTGTACAGAAGCTGTTGAGCCAGATGGGGGTCAAATCCAAGGGCTTTACTTAGCAGGACTTGGGGCAGAGTGGTCCACATCGCTGAGCCCCGGTTTCCCTCGCCCCTAAAATGAGGAAAATAGTATCCCTGTGGACGCGATGAAGGACAACACAAGAACCTGAGACGTAGGGGACGCTCATCAATAATGGCCGTTGTCATCACCGCCCTCTGTGGCGTTTCCCCGTCGGCCAGATTCCCACAGGAACGTAAGCACAACTTGGGCTTGAGCAGGGGGCAAGGTGAGGTGATCCTCAGGTAGACTTCGTGCTCAACCAAACTTGATGCAAATTAGGAGGCTCTGGGAAGCGATCATTTGCTTTCAGAACGATGCTCCTCGAAGCTGTAAACTTCCTGATTCATTTAACCAGGACTTCACTTTCCAGCTACTTTGGGGAACACACTTTAGACACAGGATGGGGCCTGTCTACAGGACCTCGCCCTGGGCCCAGATGGGGCTTCTCTTGCAAAGCAGATTCAAGATAGAGGCCAGAGCTCTGCTGGCTCATCGGCGGAGAGGGCAGAGGAGGAGAGATCTGGGGGGGAGAGGAGAGAGGAGTGGCCTAACGGGGTGGTGGCCTGGCAAAGCGGGGGCGTCCCTGAGGGAGACCCCTTACGAGGAAGGTGCACAGAGGGCGGGAGAGGAGAATCCGGGCCAGGAGACAGGGCCTACGGCGGTAGGGAAAGGCCTCGCACAAATGGTTAAGCCGTTGCTCCCTCTATTATATCGTGAGAAAAGCAGTGACCAGAGCTGCCTGGATTAGGGAAAAAGGGTGTAATTCCATCTTGGGGCTTCTGGTGACTGGAGCTTGTGGTTCTGTGGCGTATGATGTCACCAGAACCCCTGGCTGGGATGACAGCCTTTCCCTTCACAAGCTGCTAAGTGGGGAGGCCGGGGGTCCACGTGCCGGGGAGGTCGCGTTCTGGAGGCTGGCCCCTTCTACCCCGAGGGGGTAGGTGGTCTCAGGGCAGCCACTTTTCCTGTGTGTCCTGTTCCTCCTCGGCCTGCGTCCCCATCTCTCCCTTCCCGTTTCCCCGAGTTGCGTAGCTTGATGTTCCCATGATTTATTTTATACAAAACCCAAGTTAACCAGATTTCTCTGGCCGTCATCCGCATGAAGCTTACGGCTCAAACCTCCCATCTCAAAACCCACTCCAGGCGGGCTCCAGGGTGATGGCTGACGTCTGAAGGAAGAGCCCGGCCAGGGACTGGTTGGCTCACGTCCGTCTTCTGTCCTTTCCCCCTACCTCCCCCGTCACCGCACAGGCCACGGGCAGAATGTAGCTCATGGTTCAGCCGGTCCATGGTGCCGCTCAGTAGAGGGAGTGTCCGTGGCCTCCTCACGCACAGAGGCATATGTGCACCCCAGTGTCTGTGGTGAGCCGGGTCCTCAGCCCACACTTGTTCTTCAACCTTTAACACAGGTTTTCTGAAGATTTATGACCTGCCAGGGGTCTCTGGGCCAGATCTGGGGAGACAGTGGAAAGGACGAGAGAGATGACCGCCGTCCTTCTGACATAGCCATGTGGGGTCTCGAAGGTAGAATGTCTCAGCCCTCGTCTCCAAATTTGCTCTGCCCCAAGTGTTCCTATCCCAGTTCCCGCCACTCTCCTTGCCTCATTGCTCAAGCCAGAGTGCCCCTCCCGATTTCTCCTTTTCCCTCCTCCCCACATCCGGTCCATCGGCTCGTCTTGTCCGTGGCACCTCCAAATTCGAACCATTCTGGACCACTTTTCTCCATCTCACTGACATTTCACTCCACCAGCTCTTACCCATTGGACAGCATCCCAACAGCATCCTGTCCCATCTCTCACTTCTTTATTGTTCTCTCTAACCCCAGGGGTCTCAGAGTGGGGTCCCAGACCAGTAGCCGCAGCTCCACCTGGGAATTTGCCTGCCGTGCCTCCATCTGGGCCTCGCCCAGACCTATGGCATCAGAATGTCCGGTTTGCGGCCCAGCAGCCTCCATGGTAACAAGCACCTCAGGGGATTCTGGTGCAGGTTGACATTTCCGAACATCTTCAGCCCATTCTCCAACCAGTGAGCGTACTCACCACTTCCCAATGCACCCTCTTACTCCCATTTTACAGATGAGGGGACTGAGGCCTGGTCTTAGAAGGTACATGTAAGACCCTACACCACCGGGCGGGCCTCTCCCCAGCCTCCCTCTGAGGGATGCTTTTTCTTGGACCCTCTTGCTTCCAGACAGTCTCATCGTTCAGTTCCATGAATACACAATTCCATGTCCAACCCCAGGGCCTTTGCACTGTCTCCTCTGCCTGGAATACCCCCTTCACTTTCCAGGGCTAGCACCTTCACCTCCTCGTTCAGGCTCCGCAGTAGGTCACCTCGGAAAGGCCTCCCTCGACCGTCTTGGAATAGGTTTCCCTGGTATTCTCCATTTCAGTTCGCTACACATCTCTCGGCAGCACACACAATTTGTAATAACTTTTCATTCATTCTTTTCCCTTTGAACTTACTGTGTGATATCAACAAGTGCATTTTAAGTGCAAAATTACACCTCAATCGTAAATAGAAAAATCAGTGCCAGTTGCCGTTAAATGATAACAATCGTACGAGAAAGGCGACGTCGCTTCCTGATCTGGGCTAGATCTTCTTTTTTTTTTTTTTTTTTTTTTTTTTTTTTTTTTTTTAAATATATTTTATTGATTTTTTACAGAGAGGAAGAGGGAGGGATAGAGAGTTAGAAACATTGATGAGAGAGAAACATCAATCAGCTGCCTCTTGCACACCCCCCACTGGGGATGTGCCCGCAACCAAGGTACATGCCCTTGACCGGAATCGAACCTGGGACCCTTGAGTCCACAGGCTGATGCTCTATCCACTGAGCCAAACCGGTTTCGGCTGGGCTAGATCTTCTTGCCCGCCAGAGACTTGAACTTGAAGCTTTCTTTCTCTTTGTGCTAAGGGAGGGGGCAAGCTTTAGAGCAGGGGTCCTCAAACTTTTTAAACAGGGGCCAGTTCCCTGTCCCTCAGACCGTTGGAGGGCCGGACTATAGTTAAAAAAAAAAAACTATGAACCAATTCCTAGGCACACTGCACATATCTTATTTTGAAGTAAAAAAACAAAACGGCAAAAACACCCGCATGTGGCCCGTGGGCCGTAGTTTGAGGACGCCTGCTTTAGAGACCTGTGGAAGTCATGTTAGCATTTAACTGTGACTTCTCCCTTGACGTAATCGGGAGGTTTGAGGAGAGGTTAATTCCTCAGTGCCGGGTACTTACGGCGACGCCTGGCTTCCACCTGCCCCCCTTTCGGTACTGGGAACCAGG
This sequence comes from Eptesicus fuscus, assembly GCF_027574615.1. Classification (NCBI taxonomy): domain Eukaryota; kingdom Metazoa; phylum Chordata; class Mammalia; order Chiroptera; family Vespertilionidae; genus Eptesicus; species Eptesicus fuscus. The sequence continues at coordinate 103,853,503 of NC_072478.1, forward strand.
CCTTGCACAGTGGAGGCAGTTTTACTCAGATCCCCCCACTCTTCCGATGTCACGTTACCATGACCCCACCTCACAGGTGAGGTCGAGGCCTAGGATGTTAACGTGCCCACATGCATACCGCTGGCAAGTAGGGGAGGCAGGATCTGAACTGGCTGTCTGCTTCGGGATGCCTTGATCTCAGATGCTACCCTAGCCTCGTAAAGGCACCACACGTCCAACACTCTGGTCCCGACACGGGGGCTGACTGCTGGCCACGGGGAAGGTGGAAGGCAGGCCAGGCGGCTCTCCCTGGGCGGTGGGACCGCACAGGCAGGGGCAGTGTCCCCTGGACGGAGCTGCTCCCCCCGGGCCGGGGGCTGAGCGCCGCTGTGCCCCGGCTCCCCTTGTGTCTTCAGCTCCACGCTCTTCCTCGGGCGTCTGCTGTGGACGCGGCGCTGTGCTCGGCCCGGGGACATGGAGAGGGAGCGCAGGCCTTGCTCTCCAGTTGCTCACCGTTGTCCAGTGGGGGAGAGACTGGGAAATGGGGCTCAGAGCTGCGCGGGGGAGCCCGTGACAGAGGGGAGCTCAGTGGGCCGGGCCGGGCTGTGGGCACCTGGCTCAGGCCAGGTGGAGGAGGGGTGGGGTGGGAACGCCTCCTGAAAAGAGGAAGGAGTCCGGAGCGCAGGGGAGGCTGAGCAGAGGCCGGGGCTGGCCAGCTGGGAGGGCAGGGCGGCAGGCCTCGGGTTCCCTGGGCGAGGGGAGGCTAGTCCGGCTCCCTGCCCGCCCTCGCTCTGAAATGTGAGTCCACCCCGCCGAGAGCAGCCCTGACTCCGTTGTCCTTCCTCGTCCGCAGGGCGCAGCCTCGCGTGCACGCAGTGACCCGCAGACTCAGCGCGACCCGAGAGATGGAGGCGTGGCCCGCCCTTCCCCGGGGAGCCCAGGGCCCTGTGTCCGGTAGCATCTCCGCGTCCTGGTGCAGCCGTGACTCCGAGGCCAGACTCGCAGCCAGAGAGGCGATCGGGGTGAGTGAGTGTTCATCCCCCACGGTGGGGTGGGTGTGATGCCTGGCTTTGTGTTCTGCATATAAGGAAGTATTGCTCGCTGGCTACTACGAATGTGCCCAAAACATCTCTCTCCGGAGCAAATTGGTGCTTTGCCGATGAAATGAGATATGCCGGGGCCACACGCGGGATAGGAATGTCCTTGGCGTGCCGCGGGGCTCCCTGGTGAGCTGCTGGCGCCACCCCAGGTGGGAGCTGCCCTGCCCAGGGGAGAGAAGGGCTGGGGTGGGTGGCGGGCTGGGAACATTTTGGGGGCCGCACACGCCCCCTGGACTCGCGCTCTGGCTCTGGGGAGAAATGGTGGCCGGGGGCCCGTGGGGCGCAGGAGGGAGGAGAAACAGTCACCATTTCGAGTGTCTAGCCAGAGCTCAGGTTGTGTCTCCGTGGGAAGTGGAAATTGTTTGGGAATCTGCTCCGGAAATACAGGCCGGTGGGAACCTGGCTGCTGCGGCCTGTGAACTGGAGGTCACTGGGCTGGCCGTTCACGATAAGAGTGTCTTTTTTTTTTCTTTTTTCTGTGAAATGCGGTCAGGCCGTTAGGGAGGCTTTAGGTCACGTTCAGGTCTCAGCCCAGGGCTTCTGGGAAAGGCGAGGAGGCGTTTGCTGAGGTTGTCTCGCTCAGTGCGTCGGGCAGGGTCTCAGCTGCCATTCCAGAGGCTCTCTGGGAACTTCTCCGCGGGACATGGAGCGCACTCCGGGGTCAGAGGAAAAGCTGCGTGCCGCTCACGCAGAGGAGGGGACAGGGTGCTGGGACCTGGTGGCGGATCCGGAAGGCCATCCCTCGTAGCTTTCCCGCCGAGCACAGCACGCCGAGCCTTCTTTGGCCGGTGTTGCTCCAGCTTCCAGCTTCCTGCGTGAGACAGGGCCCAGCTGACCCGGGTCCAGTACCCATTCCTCGGGCGTGAGAGCCGAGGGCGCCCGCACTGCCAGGCCCACCGGGGCTGCGTGCAGTGGGGGCCTGCGGGAGGGAGAGGCGGGGCAGAAAACGCCCCCAGAGAAAGTGCGTGGTTGCCCCCCAAAAGGGGGCGTGGCTACTGCCCGGGCTAACAGGACAGATTTCCTTACTCGGGATGAGGCCGGAAAAGGCATCGTTGGAGCTGCCACCAGGCCTGCTTTTGAGGTCATCACCAGCACGAAGGTGGCTCTCGGTCTCCTCAGCCTGGTCGCAGGGGACATCAGCTTGACGCTGCGGTCAGCGGGGGCAGAGGTGGGCGTTCCTCCCTGTGGCCCGTGAGGCGGCCCTGGGCGGGGTCCCGGGGACTTCAGCCGTTCATCCCACCGTTCGTCCCACCTGGGATGCACAGTGCTGAACAAATGCACGGGACCAGGCGAAGCTGAAAGGACCTGGGTGAGGGCTTTGGGGCTGTCTTTCCAGTCTGGGGTCACCACCGGGGTTTTTTCTCAGGGTTCTCTGCGGATGGGCCCTGGGCCAGCAGGGCAAAGGGAGGGGGGAAGCCAGGGGGCTCGAGAGTGACCCTCACGCTCTGGGTTTCCTTTCTCCCCTCGCCCCCGAGGGTTAGTGAACAAGTTCTAGTTGAATTTCCACCAAGTGCTGTTCTCACCAGGCACTGACCGCGGGGAAACAGCTTCCAGCAGCATTTTCCAAAGCGTCTTCTAGGGGAGCAAGGCCTGAGGTTGGAGTCTATGCAAATTGGATAGTCTGTGGGGAATTCATGAGGCGCGTTAGCATATTAAAGGAGGTGGTAAGTCCCACAGAGAATGAGCCTGCCTAGTGTGGCCTGCTTTGCATTTCCCAAACGCTTTTGACCAGGGCCTGGTTGTAAAATAACACCTGTTCCTCACGGCACCCCTGGCTCTGAGCCACGTCCCAGTGCCCTCTCACCGCCATTGCTCAGGGGCACGTGGGTCCCCGGTCACCTCTTGGCATTGACCGATCTCTGTAGGGTGACAGAGGCCGTGTTTGCTTACGTGATAATTCCAAAGCAAACCCAGGCCTCGCTGCAGACGGACACGCTGCCCCAGGCTTTCTGTGGCAAGGTTCACCCTCCCGCCCCCCCGATGCGTGTGAGGTGCTCGCGTACAGAACGTTCCGGGGGGGCGGAGGCGCAGTGGGACCAGAGACTGCGGGAGGGAGGACCCTCCTTCTGGGTCCCTAAAGCAAATGACTAACAAGAGGCAGATGAGTAACAGTGAACAGCTGTCCCACGGCGGCCTGAGCCCCAGGCGGCTCCACACTTAGGCGCCTCTGAGGTCCGTGGTAGCTGAGGCTCACAGCCGTCCAGCTCCCTATTGCCGTCTCCGTTCCTTAAGGTGAGAGAACTGAGATTCGGAGCCGGCTGCCTCTTGTCTGGTGTCAGACGTAGGCACGGTTCAGATCAGCTCTGTCTCCCTCTGAGCCCACGGTTTTCCTAAACACCCCGTGTGGCTGCCACTGTCTGGCCAGATGTCCCAAACCCCAACGCCGGAGAGTTTCGGGGACGGTCACTCTTAGTGGGCTCAGCCACGTCAATGAGCTCGTCTCACTCAGAGAGCCGGAGCCGCCGGCTGGGCACTGACGGGCATCGAGAGGAAGGGCATTGCGACCTTGAATGTGTTATTTCTTCTTGGGTGAGCAATTCATCAATACTCACAGAAAGTGCGAAGATGGCTGAGGGGCTGCGGGACTCGGCAGTTGCTGTCCTGGCGTCCTCTTCTCTCCCAGAGGCAGACCGCATGGTCCGGGCGTAGGTGTCACTATGGACACAAAGGTGCGCCGTGGGAAAGGTGGCCGGAGCGAGTTATCCGTGGCCGTGGCCATTCCTCTGTCCCTCAGTGGTACCTTTGAGCTCTTCCTATGCACGTGTCTAAAGCTACACCGTTCATCCCCCAGCTTTTTCTTCTGAAGCAGTAACTTCTTATTTTGAAACAGAAAAGTGGCAAGAACAAGAATGGTTCAAAGAACCTTCAAATACCCTTTCTCCAGACTTATTATTTTGCCCGATTTGCTATATGCGTGTGCATGTTGTGTCCATATCTAATGTGTGTAATATCACTTTATTACAAATACTGTAATTTTCTTTCCTGAGTCATTTGAGGATGAGTGCTGTGGTTCATGTCCCTAAATACTTCCCTGCACACTTCCTAAAAGTAAACATGTTCTCTCAGTAGTCGTGGCAGTTGTCAACTTCTCTACGTTCAATATGGACACACAGTCCACCACCTGGACTCCATTTCTGTCAATTAACGGAATAGCGTCCTTCGTAGTATCTCCCCTCCAATCTAGGAGCCGGTCTAAGGTCAGATCTTTTGTTTTTCTACTAATATGGAGTGTTTTTCACAGCCATTTTCTGTATGTTACGATGATGGCATTTTTGAAGGATACTATCACTGTATAAAACGGACTGTGTCTTACTTGGGGTTTTCTGATGTCCTCGTTAGTAGATGGATGAGTAGACTTGGGGCGTTTTCAGCCAGGATTCGTAGGCGACGAGCCTTCAGGGCACCTCATCTGCACGCTCGCAATGCCCCCCCGCCCTCGTGGGCGATGCTGACTTCGATCACCTGGCCAAGGTGTGGTCTGCTCTGTGTGCTGTAAAGTGACTGTCCTTTCCCCTTGCAACGAATACGCGGTCCGTGGGAAAGCGTGTCGGACGATGCGCATGCCTGCTCCTCCTCGGCATCCCCACCCAGACCCGCAGCCACGGGAGGCGTTTGCCTGAGCCGATCTTTGTGACATGGCTGCAAACGCTGATTTGCCAGCAGCGACCTTCCCTCCAGGGGTACCAGTGGGCTGGACACCCCGCTGGAAGCGAGGGTTCCCTCTGCTCCCCTATGGGTGTGTTCACTTACAGCTATTATGGACTCAGCAGTTCTGACTTTTCAGTGGACTGTAGTTTATTACTATCCTCAGTTATCTTGGCCTTCAAATTGTCCCAGCTTTGGCCAGCGGACATCCCTTTTGTGTCCTTGTGACCTGTGCCCATCGCTTGTTTGAGACGCCCTTACTCCTGGCGTTGCAGGATGCTCCGAGCTCGTCCCGTACCTGCCCTGCCTCAGCCTGCACCGTGCCTTCCTCCAAGGACCCCGGGTTCTTCTGTCGGGCCTGGCATCGTGGACCAAGGTCTGCAGGCTGGCCGGGTCCTCGCCACGGCGTCTCCTGGCTTCTGCCTCCTCCATTCTCTTAGCCACTGCTGGCACCACAGCATGGCCACACACTGGTTTGTCTGGTGCCCTGCGGCTGGGTCTTCAGGTTGTTCCTGAGGTAACTCACCACGAATCTTCACGTTCAGGCTCTTTGTGCTGTTGTGCAGGGAGTGCCCCTCCGAGGGCGGGCGTGAGACGCGGTGTGCGTGCGTGCGTGTGTGTGTGTGTGTGTGTGTGTGTGTGTGCGCGTGTGTGTGTGTGTGTGTAGGCCTGTGTGTCCAGATGTCACTAGATACTGAGGATTTCGTCTCCACCACGGCTCCACCGACTTGGAGCCCGGCCAGCAGGATCTGAGAGTCCTTATTCTCCACCTCCTTGCCGCTGCCCTATTATCAGACATACACGTCTGCGTACCTGTGTGTGTGTTAGATTACATGTATGTGACCTGTGTATCTTTATTTTTTCACTTTGGCTGAACCCTTTTAATGGCAAACATTACTTCACTACCCATTCGGGAGGCAGAAACCACACCTGCTGTTTGAGGGGAGAGAATGCACTCTCTGGGGGTTCAGTCATTAACTAGTAACGGGAGGAGGGGAGGGGAACCCTGAGGAGCCACGGAGGAGGCAGCGCCCGGAGCGGGCACCGTCCTTCGGGCTCGGGCAGAGGCGGCCGGGCCTGCCTGGTGTGCCGGGGCTGCGGAGATTTGCGGCAGGAAGGGGGTGCCGCTAAAAAGTCCCCCCGGAGGAGCTTCCCGCTCATTCTTCACGACGCAGACGGACACTGAACGCTGGACTTCCCCCACGTCGGCCTCCCTCACCTGCCTTGGGGAGCTGGAGGGCCACGTCTGGGGTGTATTTCCCTCTTTATCCTGCCGCCCCGGCTGGTGCGGAGTGGGAAGGAACAGGCGAGCGGGCGGATGCCTGGAATGTTCTCCTGGGCCTCTCCGTCCCGTGGGACAGGCTGCGTCTTGTCCCCGTCCCCGTCCCCGCTCCTGAAACTCTAGAGACTGAGTCACTGGGCACGCACGCTCACCTCCTGGAGGAATGAAGAAACGTGGCATTTCCTTACGTTCTTGTCCATTTCCGGAAAAGCAACAAACAAACCAAAAGCAAACCCCCAAGCCCCACACCGAGGTCCTCCGCTTGTCAGACACCACGGAGGTGAAGCTCCAGAGATGGGGCGTCCAGCCGGCTCCTGGCCCGGGAGCGGGGGGCCTCCCCGGGGCCTCGGGGCTGTCACAGCCGCAGGACAGGGGACACGGGCGTCTGAGCCGGTGACTCACCTGGAGCGGCCACTGCGGCGTGTCACTGGGCCGTGCGAGCCGGACCTGCCTAACACCTGGCGGAGGCTGGAGGACGGAGGCCTCCTGTGCTGCTTCCTTAACTCTCCGTGCTCCCCGGGAGAGCGCGAGCGTGGACACACTCTCCGTTTTCACGCACGTGTTTGACCTCTCTCAGTCCAAGGCTTGCCTGGCCTGGGTAGGCCAGAGAAGCTTGGGGCCAAGGCCACGAGAGGCCCTCAGAGGGCACCGGGCAGGGATAGGTGTGCCAGGGGCCCTCTCCTTCCTGCAGTGCCCGCTGTACCCTCTGTGCCCGGCGCGTGGAGGGCTGCCTGTCTTGGCAGGAGCGGGCTGGGCTGGGCTGGGCGGTGCACGGCTTTCCTCTCTCCACTAGGGGGTGGGGGAAGGTGGAGGCCCAGCCCGGGCTGCAGGCCTTAAGCTCAGAGGGCACTGGGCAGAGGGCTCAGAGGGCACCGGAGCCCGAGCTGAGCAGCAGGCCTGTGGGCCGAGGCCTTTGGGTGAGATGCCTGTTGGAGGCAGGTCTGGCTCCGGGGGAAGGACGGGCAGTTGAAACGGGTCCAGTTTGGTCCGAGGTGGGCCAGTGAGGGTTGTACTCTGGGCGGCGACCCCTGCCCTCCTGACCTCCTGACCTCCAGGCTGTGCTCCATCCGTGGCAGCGCTGTCCTTTGTCCTCGGCCGGCCCTAGAAGGCTCCTGGGCCCTGGGGGGAGGACACGGACGGTGTCTGTCTCTACAGCACCCCGATACGGGGCCAGGGGGCCAGGACGCCGGCCACAGCCTGGCATAGTCCCCGCCTCCTGCTTCAGCCTGAAGCTCCCGCATTGGAAATTGTGTGCCTTTGAGTCGAGGTGTGACGGGCCTGCCGCTCAGCTAGGGCTGCCCTGTGGCCCCTTTAAAAAAGACACGCTCTCTGAGAGAGGGAGCACGTTAAGAAAGGGCCATCCGCCCGGCTGGCGTGGCTCAGGGCCTGAGCGTGGACCTATCAACCAGGAGGTCACGGTTCGATTCCCCGTCAGGGCGCACGACCGGGTTGCGGGCTCGATCCTCAGTAAGGGGTGTGCAGGAGGCAGCAGATCCATGATTCTCTCTTATCATTGATGTTTCTATCTCTCTCTCCCTTCCTCTCTGATATCAATAAAAATATATTTAAAATAAATAGATAGATAGATAGATACACTGGATTGATTACGAAGAGCAAATTTTTTTTTTTTTTTTAAAAAGAAGGGCCGTCCTAGTTGCCTCAGTGGATTAGTTCACCCCGCTCCCTGCCCGGGCCCTTCCTGGGAGTGAGGTTGGGAAGGGGGGCTAGTGACTGAGGCTGGGGAGGCGGAAGCATCAGGCGAAAGGCGCTCTGGGGCAGTGGGGCTGTGGGGTCTCCTGGCAGGTGTCGGGGACGGGGAGGGGTGAGATGAGGACAACGGGAGTTTTAGAATGAAGGTGGGGAGCTGCCCAAGAGGGGGCAGGACCGCGGAAAGCACGTTCCACCATTTAATCTCATGCTGCCTTTCTACCCGAGCTCCTCGAACCCAAAACCGAGGTGTTCGTCTCCCGCCCTCCCCACTTCCTCGTCACCCCCGCCCCTCCCCCCCCCGAGGGATTGACCGAGGGAAGAGATGCAAACTCAGCCTTCTTAACTCGAGCCTGGATTTTCTTCTGGCGAGATGGAGAGCGCCCCCTCTCCGTCCTGCGTGGGAGGAGTCTGTAAGGAAACTCGAGAGAAGACCAGAGGGTCCCCCTTCGCCCGACCTGGAAGAGGACTGCAGATGAGAGCGCTGCCATCCGGGAGCTCGCAGCCCGGGTCTGGTGAGGACGAAGGCTGCAAGGTGCCGGCCTCAGCCCGAGGCCCCGGCCCGTGGTTACAGCTGAGAGCAGGGAGGAGGGCGGTTGGCCCCTGAGATTCGCAGAGAGGTCGCCCCGTAGGTGGAGGGCAGGTGGACCCAGACCCGGAGTCCACAGGAACTTAAAAAAAGACAAACCCTAAAACAGACAAGCAGTCTGCAAACACCACTTTCGACGATCCGTACCCAAACAGATAATTCCAGAAAACCACCATCGTCTGAAAAGCCGACCACGTGGAAATGCCAAGCGTTCCTTCCGGAACACACAGGCTGCTGGTCCTGTGTGCGGCGGCCGCTCCCACCCGGCCCGCTCCTCTTCGCGGAGGGAAAGAAGGACGAGCCGGCCGTGAGCCCATCCCTCCTTGATCCAGGACACCCTCCGGCCGGCTCTCAGGAAGTGTGTTTGGCAGTGAGCGTCGCGGTGGCCACGGCAAAGAGGGACGAAGATCCAGGGAGGACGCGGACTGTCCATCAGACGAGCGCAGCCCCTCCTGGCCCGGGCCGGAGGCCGGTCAGGGACCGCACGGAGGGCTCCCCCCGCAGCGCCGGAGCCACGCCCTCCACGCCTCGCCAGCAGAGGCCCGCTGCGCCGAGCTGGCCCGCTGTGCCGACAGACGCCCGGAAGGAGGCCCTGCCTGTAAAGCGATCAGACAAGAACGCAAACACTCCGGCCCCAGCATTCAGCCTTCTCAGGGTCAGATTTTACCCGCAGGTAAAATTTAGAACGTGTGGAGCAGCGACTGGCAAGCCGTGTCCCGTGGGCCAGTGATCCGCAGGGCGCGGGGAAGGGTGACGGGAGGGCCGGCGGGCTGTTTCCAACCCGCAGACACTCGCAGAGCAGAGCCGTCGTGGGCGGATGCGCTCACACCTTACAGCGGCTTGCCGGCTCTCTGAAACCGACTCTCTGCGTGTGTCCCGTGTCCCGTGTTCCTAGGGGCGTGGGTGTCCAGCAGGGGGTGGGAGGGCAGAAGACAAAAGGCCCCAAAGCTGGAACCTCGCAGTCTCCTCGCCTCATGCTCTCCTGGAAGGGGGTGCCTGTGGCAAGCACCCCTCTGAAGCCGTATCTCGGGGATTGGCTACCATTTTCCTAGGAAATATAAACAAATAATAAAAAACAAATAATACAAATAATGTAAACAAACAATATAGCCCTAACTGGTTTGGCTCAGTGGATAGAGCATCGGCCCGCGAACTGAAGGGTCCTGGGTTCGATTCTGGTCAAGGGCATGTACCTTGGGTTGCGGGCACATCCCCAGTAGGGAGTGTGCAGGAGGCAGCTGATTGATGTTTCTCGCTCATTGGTATTTCTAACTATCCCTCGCCCTTCCTCTCTGTAAAATCAATAAAATATATTTTAAAAAACCACAAATGATGTAAATAAATAACAAGTTTAACAATACATATGTGACTGAGCCCACCTAAGATGATCTTGCATCTGTTCAGTGGGGAGCCCGCCTGCCGCCCTCGGGGGGGCCCAGCTCTCGGTGGAGTGCGGATTGACCCGTGTGCTTCCATGAATCCTCTCTGGATGTGGGCTCTCACCCCTGAGATGTGAGGAGACCTGGGTCGAGAGAAACCTGGCCCTGACTACCGCCTCGCATCCCTGGTTTCGGCGTGCCAGATGAGGGCCGACCTGCCGTCCACGGAGCAGGTGCAAGAGGCTCAGGGGCAGAACCGACGGTGCTTGGCCCTCCTGGATCTGAGCTTTGAGAAAATGAACATGGTCCCTAATTTCGTAAACTTCTTTTCCTCCGTTGCTTACATATGTTTTCCTGGTGGGGCGGTTTCCAGATGGGATCCTTCAGGTCCTAGGAGAGTGGATCAGTCTCCTATCCTATCAGACCCTCAGCATGTTCCCCAGTTTCTCGGCCAAATGTTTGGACAAGTTTGCTTTCCAAAGGCGAGGTTCATTTATCTCTTTTCTGCGGCAAACATACATTCAGTGCCGACCATATGCAAAGCAAGAGGGAGCAGGCGCGCACAAATATATACAAAGTCGTCCGGGCGTCAATAAATCTCTGAATAAACCGTCTAAGCCAGAGTTCCAGCCCAACATGGCCAGCATCGTGTGTTTGACAGAGAACATTCTTTCCGTAAAGTGGTTTTTAGAAATTATTTTAATTTTTAATTCCTCCCCTTTCACCCATCCTCCCAGGCCCCTCCCTTTTGGCAACCGTCAGCTTGTTCCCGATAGATGGGTCTGTTTCTGTTTTGTTTGTTCGTATCATTTTTTTAGATGCCACATATGAGCGAACAAACCCTATTCTTTTAGAAGAGTGGCTTTGGAACAGTTTACACTCAATGATCGTTGCTTACCTACCGGGTCAGTCATTAAATACGAGCATCCGGACTTGGGACAAGGTGACGTGCGGCGTTTTTGACTCTGATGTCTGTCCGATGTTCAGGGACTTGTCTTTTCCCCCGATCGCATTGCCCAGGGCCCAAACCCTTCACGCACTAGCGCGACCCCGTCCAGCAACCATTGCCTGGCTCTCGTGTCTTAGCATCTCCCCCGGGACAGACTTCCTTCCGGTGCCCCCCAGAGACCTGTGGAACCCACCTTGTGCACAAAAACCCCCTCAGGAAACGCCCTCCGTAGCTGCCCACCGGGCGGGTCTCTCCGAGAAAACAGCACCCGCTTCCGCGAGAGTTCTGGGTGCGAGAGGGTGAGCTGCTGGACCTTCCCCAGCGAGACGACGCTGTGCTCACAGCCTCCCAGCACGCCCTGAGCGGCTGGGTTGGAAATGCAAGGACAATGGGAAAACCCCAGGGTGGTTAAAGGCAGTGCGGGTACATTTCTTTTACACTCCCATCCTGCAGTGAACGAACGGTGCCTGAGAAATGAAACTCTGTCTCCGTGCTAGGCCAGCGATCACAACGGGCTGTTGTCTGGATCCCGGGAACCATCCATAGTACAGGAGGCGGCGCGGGGATCTGCGGTGCTGGCCATAGAAGTGCACATCGGAGGGGAACGGCGCCTTGCCCAAAGGGCGTGAATGAACCAAGGAGGTTTCCTTTCCAGCACGTGGGTGTGGGCGTCTGACCAGGAGTCCTCACTGGGGTGACCAGTCCTGCTTTATTCCTTCCGGAGGGCAGTGCCTGCTGCGGAGGATCTCCAGGGAGAGAGGGTGGAGAAGAGGTTGGAGGGGATCAAGCGCTTGGCATCCTGTTTCCGCTTTTCTCCTGTGTCTGACTGTCCCCTTAACTGAGATGGTGTGTTGTTCTGTGGCCTCAGTGTGTTGTGCGGCCTCCATTGAGCGGGAAGCTATTTTTGGTGGAGGACGGATCATCAAATCGGAGTTGTGAGAGAAGCCTTGTGAAATTCACCGGCACTGTTATTCAGCCAGCATTTACTGAGCAACTACTGTGTTCCAGGGGTGTGTGTGTGTGTGTGTGTGTGTGTATGTGTGAGTGTGTGTGCGTGAGAGAGAGTGTGTGTGTGTGAATGTGTGTGTGTGAGTGTGTGAATGTGTATGTGTGTGTGAGTGTGTGTGAATGTGTGTGTTTATGTGTGTGTGAGTGTGAGTGTATGAGTGTATGTGTGTGAATGTGTGAATGTATGTGTATGTATGTGTGTGTGCGCATGTGTTGTGTGTGTGAGTGCGTGTGTTGTGCGTGTGTGTGCGTGTGTTGTGAGTGTGTGAGTGTGTGAGTGTGTGTGTTGTGAGTGTGTGTGTGCGTGTGTGTTGTGAGTGTGTGAGTGTGTGTGTTGTGAGTGTGTGTGTGAGTGTGTGTGCGTGTGTGTTGTGAGTGTATGTGTGTGTGTGAATGTGTGTGTGTGCGTGTGTGTTGTGAGTGAGTGTATGTGTGTGTGTGAGTGTGTGTGAATGTGCGTGTGCGTGTGCGTGTGTGAATGTGTGTGTGTGTGTTGTGAGTGTATGTGTGTGTGTGAGTGTGTGTGAATGTGTGTGTGTTGTGAGTGTATGTGTGTGTGTGAGTGTGTGTGAATGTGTGTGTGTGTGTTGTGAGTGTGTGTGTGAGTATGTGTGAGTGTGTGTGTGTGTGAGTGTATGAGTGTGTGTGTGTGAATGTGTGTGAATGTGTGTGTGCGAGTGTGAGTGTGTGTGTGTGTGTGTGTGAGTGTGTGTGTGTGTATGTGTGTGTGTGAGTGTGTGTGTGTGTGTGTGTATGAGTGTGTGTGTGTGTGTGTGTGTGAGTTCTAGCCCCAGGGAGCTGCACAGAGCGCCAAGGCGCTCTAGTTTTCTCTCTTTGCTGTTTCATCTCTTTCTTAGCCCCGCATGTCAGTACCCAGCAGCTTGCGAATAGCATTTTCTCTTCAAGCAGACCTCCTCCTTCTTCCTCTGAAAACCTGAATCTCATCCTGCACCAGGCAATGCTGATGGAGAACCAAGCCACCCCGGTCCCGGAACCCTGTGAAACCTGCTTCCGCGTTTCCATCTCGAGTTTTAAAGATGCGATTGTTTCCTCCCGGGAAAACGAGGGCGCGCTGCTTGTGTTCTTTCTGTGTGGGTGAGAGCAGGTTCTGGTTTTAGGATGTTGTCCGGTCCAGCAAGTTTTGCAACACAATGACCTCATCTGTATGAACTCAGATTCTGTGGGCTTTCAGAAAAAAAAAAAAAGCAGAGAAGATGAATTGGAGAGGTTCTTTGGAACAGTTGATACGACTTTATCTTATTTGATGTCTCATTGGTTCTTGTGGATTTAAAATGTTTGTTTCTTGATGAAATACTTGAAAATGATGATTGGATTGGTTTCACATAGGGTATTCTTTATTAAAACACACACACAGATTTTTAATTACAAAAAATGCAGAAAAGCACAGAGAAAATTAAAATAGCCTGCAATCAGATGTTTAAAAATTCAGTGTGGATGTGTCCTATATTTATTTATAAGAGTGGGTTCATAGTGTACAAACCGCTTGTAACCGGTGTCTTCCAACAAATATGTCGTAAACAGCTCCGTGTTGTTACGTGTTTCTCTGTTGCTATCAGGATAGCCTCCTAGTTATCCCGTGAATAATGCCGTCATGTATGACACCAGCCCTCGTGGTCTGGACTGTGTGGCTATGTCCAGCTTCTTGCGTTCCTAAGCGATGCCTCACTGGGTATCTGGATGCGAGTATCTTCAGCCGGGATGACTTTCCTTAGGAATAGATGCTTAGAAGTGGAACCGCTGTGTCAGATGTTGTGCCTGTTTTAAGTTGTTAATAGGTGTTGCAGTATTGCCCTCTGAGAAGGTTTTTCCAATTCACCCTTCTATGACCAGTGTTTGAGATTGTCCTCCTCAACAGGTTTTGTGGTTGTTGTTGTTAATCCTCACCCGAGAATATTTTTTCCATTGCTTTTTAGAGCAAGTGGAAGGGAGGGAAGGAGGAGGTGGGGGGGGGGGGGGGAAGAGCGCGAGAGAGAGACAGAGAGAGAGAGAAACATCAATTGGCTGCTACCTGCGTGTGCCTAGACTGGGGCAGGGATGAGAGGGATGAACCTGCAATGCAGGTACGTGGCCTTGACTGGGAATCGAACCCATGACCTTTCAGTGTGCAGGCTGATGCTCTAACCACTGAGCACACCAGCTAGGGCTCAACAAGTATTGTTTAAAAACTAGAGACCCAGTGCACAAAATTCATGCATTGGGGAGTGGGTCCCCTCAGCCCAGCCTGCACCCTCTCCAATCCGGGACCCCTCAGGGGATGACTGTCAGTCGGACATCCCTCTCACAATCCTGGACCGCTGGCTCCTAATTGCTCATCTGCCTGCCTGCCTGGTCACCCCCCAACTGCCCACTCCCTGCCGGCCTGATCACCCCTCACTGCCTCTGTGTGCCAGCCTGATCGCCCCTAACTGTCCCCCGCTGCCAACCAGGTCTCTCCCAACTTCCCCCTCCCTGCCGGCCTGGTTGCTCCTACCTGCCCCCTCTGCCGGCCTGGTCACCCCCAACTGCCCCCCCTGCTGGCCTAGTCACCCCTCACTGCCTCCCCCCCCCCACCGGCCTTGTCACCCCATGCAGCCTGCTTGTTTAGTTGTTTGGTCGTCCCTCACTAACCCCCCTGCCGGCCTGGTCGTAGGCAGCCATCTTGTGAGGGTGTGATGGTCAATATTGCATATTACCTCTTTATTATATAGGATTTGAACCATATTCGCTAGTTTGATAGATGGAAACATTATCTGACTGTTTGATGTGTGTCCTCAATTACTAGTGGGGGTGAGTATTTTATGCTTCTTGGCCATTTGCATTTCTTCTTTCATGAATGGCTTATGGATGCCTTTTGCTCCTTTTTCTACTGGAATATGCGGTTTTCCCCTAAGTGCTTTTTATATGTTAAGATAGGAAACACGATGATCAACATTGTAAACATTTCCCCCTCCTAACATGAAGTAGTTTCTTTTTTTTACAAATAGAAGTTTTCCAATTGTATGCAGATTAAGTCCGCTGTGGTTTCCGTCCTCATCGTATGCCTACCCCATAGTACATATGTACGTGTGTGCATTTCAGCCTTTACTGTGAACATACATGCAGTGCGTGCATCCCCTCACGACGGCTCCCAGTGGCGATACAAGGAGAACAGTAACTGCTGGCCTGTGGAGCCTCTGGTCTCTAAAGCAGGTGGATGGGTCTTTGGTCAACGTAGGGGATGGTTTCACTCGTTTGTGCTGTGCGGGTGCGTGGGGCCAACAGCGGCGGCTCTTCACCCGCCTCCTGTCCAGTCCGCTCCCACTCGCCCCCGTCGGCCCCAGGACTGGTAACTGGTAGGGTGGCGGGTGTTTACGGCTGGGGGCCACACGGTTCCTGCTCTGGTGCCTGAAAGCAGTTGTCCGGAGGCCGGGTGGACTGAGGCCGGGACGGGCGAGCTGGCCCATCGGGCTCTACACCAGGGCCCGCCATCCGGTGCCACGTGCTCTTGGGAGGATCAGGACTTTAAAGAGGGGCCACGCCCAGGGGGCCCTCCACGCCCGCATCAGGTGGCCGAGCCAGGCTGTCCGAGATCCACTCCTGCCCTGGCTGCCGGTGACCAAGCCCCAGAGGCACGGCCTGCGGTCGCTCGGCGGGTGGGCCAGGACGCAGGCTCGGTCCTCCGGGCTGGCCAGGTTCTGTGATTGTAACGGTCAGATGAACAGCCTTCCTGAGTGCCTGGGGCCCGGAAGCTCTGAGCGTTCCTGAACCATCCTTACGGGGGATTAACTAAAGTCACACGTCTAAACCACATTCTCTGCACACCGTTCCTTAGAACACTGTCCCCCCACAGCGCCCCGGGAGGCACCCACTCCTCCCTGACCATTTTCAAATCGAGGGCCCGGATCATCGGGGGATGTGGGTCTCGCTCACACAGCAGCTTGAGGTGTGATTTTGGTTCCTGTTTAGGTGGCTCAGACAGGTCTGCTTTCTTTTTTCTTCTGGAATAAAACCCTGGTGTGTTTCATGGTTTGGTAACCCAGTTAGGTTCGGGCCCAGCTCAGGGCCGTGTGTGTGTGTGTGTGTGTGTGTGTGTGTGTGTGTGTGTAGGTGGTGGGGGGAGGCTGAGTGTGCACGCCTGGGACCTGCATTCCTCCTGCTCCGGGGAGAATGGCTCCTCTGTTGGTCAGCTGCCCGCACGCTCCCAGGAGAGCCGGCTCGCAGTTCCCTGCGAGTGTCATGTCACCTCCCCTCTGGCCAGGTGGTGGATGGAGCTGGGGGGCGGGGGGCAGTCATCAGCGGGGCGCCGGCCCCTCCATCGCAGCCTGCGCTGCCGCCCAGCTGGGTCTCCCTCGCGCCTGACCTGCACCTTCCCGACATCCGCTCACCACGGACGAATCCGCAGCAGATGTTCGGGAAGGATCCGTAAGTGACGCGTGACATTGGGCGGAGGGGACGATCCAGAAGTTTATCGTCTCAGAGAGTCCCAGTCCCGGCTCCTCTGGCTGGCGGGCCTCTGGCCAGTGACTTCTCTCCTCCGAGCTCCCGTTCCTGCTTTGGAAATGGGGATAAGGAGACAATGACCGCGCTCCCGCCGTGGGACGTGGCGAGCGTCACGTGGGAGCTCCCGAGACTGGTTGCACACGGTGCCTGGACGCGGGAATGCGCTGAGCTCCGCTGCTCTCAGGAGCTTCGGGGGACACAACATGCGCCTGGGCGTCACCTGGACATATCATGGCATCGCAGGCACCAGTCGGTGCAGGGCAGGCGACGCTGCAGGAGCTGGGAGCGGCTCCCAGGTCGGGAGGGAAGGGCAGGGTCCTGATGCCCCGGGCAGCTGAGAAGGCCATGCCGCGGAACAGGCCGCGATTGATAGCGCGCTGCCTTCTGCTCAGAGCCGGGCGCTCTCCCTCGCCTGTCCACCGTGTTGGAGATGCTCAGGGCCTCGCCCAAAGCCAGAGAAGAAATGGCGGCTCCTCTCTTGTACGTGATCAGTGTTTCTATCAGTTATTACGCCTGAGGTTGCAAGGGGCAGAGGAAGGCAGCTCACACCGGCTTAAACGGAAAACCGGATGGAAACAGCAGAATCCCAGCCTCAGGGGGGAGGAGAGCCTCGACCTCCCTCCCCGCAGACCCCCCCCCCCCCCCCCCCCAGCTGGCTCCTGCCTGGCCGGCTGCGTGCGCCCAGCTTCCCGCCCGCAGAAGGAAGGCCTGTCTAACCCCACGGCCACCCTCAGGTCTCCGTGGCCTGGCTGTGGTCACGGGTCCCCCCGCCTTCACTGGGGCCAAGGGTTTATGTATTTATTTCGTCGCTCACCGGTGACAGGGCCCAGGGGGTTCTTACTGGTGGGAACAGACAAGAGCAGCAGTGCCCACCGAATGCCAGTGGTCAGAGTGTCCTCAGTCGGGGTGGGGGGGGACCCACAGAGGGACCAGCTCAGGCAGCGAGGCTCCCCTTTGCCTGGCGGCCTGAGTCGACGCCTATCCAGTGCCAGCAAACGAAGCAGTGCCGCCTGGCTGCCGGGCCCGAGCAGGAGACGCGCGTGCCCACGGTGTGATCCTGGCGCGTGGCGCTGCGGGCCGGGCCAAGCCGGGGCTGGAGAGCTGCCTGTTGGAGCTCCCGGTCACTGGACCATGGGAGTTGAACTGGTGACCCGGGACATTCCAGGGCAGCGTGGACAGCTGGAGGCAGGGAGGGACCGTGTGCACGGTGTGGCCGGCCTGCAGTCCCGGGCTCGGAGTCGGGGGAAGCCTGCGTGTCCCTGTCACCCCTGCCGCCCGCTCGGGCAGGCGCTGGGCTGGCTTCCCTTCCCATGTGGCAGGCCGGGCGCTAGGCGTTCTGGAGGCAGCTTCCTCACTGCTCGGCGGCTGCCAGGGGGAGGGGAGACAGCAGCCTGCGTCGCTGCCCTGAGGTCTCCTGGGGGTTGGTGGAAAGGCGACCTCCCGGGCCCCGGTTCCCTGCTCAGGGCCCACCTGGCCTGGGCCTCTGTGCACCTGGCGTCTCAGGTTCTGTCACTCGGGGGGTCTGTGTGCAGCTGGTTAATGAGGCGAGTGCCCCCACGGGAAGGCAGTGACGGACATGAACAGGACGCGAAGCCAAGCCAGACAGCGACGTGTGACGGCCACGAAGGCGGCTCAGCCCCAGCGGGGACTCGGGGTGGGTTCTGAGCAAGAGAGCTGGGCTCTCACAGCCTACGGACCCGAGGAGTGTTCCTCTCGACGCTTCAGGCTTTTAGAGCAAAATGCGTGGAAGGCGGGAGACGGGTCCCAGAGGCAGCAGGTGGCACGGGCGCCGGGGTGGTCTGGCCGGGCAGTTTCTCCTGTTCACAAAGCTCTGTCACGCCGGTTCTTGCTGAGAGCCCAGGAGCAGACTTCCTCCCCACGGGGCAGCGTCCAGGAAACACCCGAGTCTGTGTCTCAGGCCCCTGTGTTCACCGGGTGTGAGAAAACAGAGCTCATCGCCATCATCCCATCACCCTGAGCAGGGCAGGGGAGGGCCTGCCTCAGGCATGGCTGCATCCAGGCGCCCAGATGGCACAGCAGGGACTCGCCCTGTCTGTCGGCTCTGCCTTCCTCTGTGCTGACTCCGTCCTCAGGCTGGTGCTCCCCGGGTGGTGGCCTCTGGCATCGCTGAGCAGCCTCAAGGCCACGTGGTCTCTGCAGAGAAAAAAGGCGCGGCTATTCCAGCTCCCCGGACAGCGTGTGTGAGACGCGCTGTGAGCAGGTGGTCATTAGAGATCTGTGTGCCTGTTCAGGAGGGGAATGCGGTTCTGTTCCTGGGGGACATTCTGTGTTGCTTTTCATCTGTAGCCACTGTCCAAAGAGGCTGAGGCGTTTCCTGCTTCCTTAGGCGATACTTCTCACTTTCATTTGCTTAGTCCAGGGGTCCTCAAACGTTTTAAACAGGGGGCCAGTTCACTGTCCCTCACACCGTTGGAGGGCCGGACTATAGTTAAAAAAAACCTATGAACAAATTCCTATGCACACTGCACATATCTTATTTGGAAGTAAAAAAACAAAACGGCAAAAACACCTGCATGTGGCCCGTGGGCCGTAGTTTGAGGACGCCTGGCTTAGTCATTCAACAAGCATTCATGGGCCCTTTGCGGGATGCTGGAGACATGCAGATGGCTTTAATCAGAATCCTGACCCCTGGGAGAAACGGACTCGTTCATCCTCACAGTAGTGCTTCTGCCGAGGAGGTCCCAGCCTCCCTTGCAGCTAGGTGAGGTCATCGGGCTCAATTCTGACCAGTGAACTATGAGAAGGAATACTGTGTGACCATTCAGGAGGTGACCTTCAACGGGAGGGAACATCCCTTCATCTCCTCTTTCTTCCTCCGGCCGCTTGGAAGGCAGACGTGATGCCGGGACTCGAGCAGCCATCTTGGACCACGAGGTGACAGGTGAAGATGGCGATGAACAAAGACAGAAGGTGACACTATATGGCGCCACCACACCCACCCTCAGCTGTCGATCTCTAGACCACTTGGACATAAGAGAGAAACAAATTTCTGTCCTCTTCGAGGCCACTGTTATCTGCAGGGGGCAGTTCTGTTATATCAACTAGACGGACACAGCCATAACTAACCCTACCTTTCCATCCTAGATGGGTGGGGGCCCCAAAAGGAACATTCTGGAGCTCTGAGGTCAGAGTAGAAACACTGAGCGGCTCAGGCTGCCGCTGTCTACGGCCTGGCCACGTCCCTCCTTTTTGGCCAACGCCGTGAAAGAGATGGACGTGGGGCGGTGGGAGGGGAAGCTGTGACCGGTCCTCGCGAGGCTGGGCTGCCAAGTGTCTTGCTCAGAAAAGGGAACAGGGACAAGACGGGAGGACTGCTTGTTCCCTCTGGAAAGTTCTATTAAAATGACCAACCCAGACACACTTTAATATTAATGGGAAATTCCTCCCGTTGTTTATGAAATTATTTTAGAGTGGATTTTGAAAGGAGAGAGAGAGAGAGAGAGAGAGAGAGAGAGAGAGAGAGAGAGAGAGAGAGAGAGAGAGAGAGAGGAACCCGTTTGTTAGTTCAACGAAGCCCAGACAATTATTTATAGACGCACTGGAGTGGCGCGTTTTAACACGGAGCAACTGTCTGAGGAGACTGCGCGCTGACACTGCTAAGCACCCCTGACACTAAGAACAAATTGATGGACGTCTTTTAGGAGAGTCAACACATGAGACAAGGGACCCACAGACCATCCCTCTCGCTGAGAACCGGAACAAAGACAGTCGTATTTGTCATCCGCTCAGCGCGGCCCCGAGCCAGGCACGCAGCCCTCCCGGCAGGCCGGGTGCTCCCGCCAGCCCGTGTCATCCCCCCCGCACGGCCACTGGGCAGGCGATGCCGGGTGTATTTCCATTCCCCCGCGCCTCTGTTTGGGTAGCTAACTCTTTCCCAGGAGAACATCTGCTCTTTTAAATGTGGAAAAAGCAGGAAGGCCTCCAGGCTGTTCCATGGAGCTCACGCTGGTGAGGCAGACCAGAACCTCACCTAATGAGGCCGCTGGGGCCGTGCCACCTCCCAGGAGCGGCTCCTGCGGCTCGGGCCCCCTCGGGCTCCGGGAACTCCTGCCAGTTGAATGGACTTCCAGGCGGCCCAGACTCTCCGCCCCGGTGCCGCCGGCTTACTCACGGTGTGGACTCAGCTGAGGTCATTTCTTGGTGCCGTATCTTTACAGATGGCTTTTTACCACCAGGCACACCGTGGTTTGGTTGGAAACGAACCCACAATAACTGAGAGGTGCAAAAGAAGTATGGAGGGAAGGCCTCACCCTCGTCCTTGAAAGGTAGTTTACATGCTTCTCGGTGAAAACGGTCTCTTTGGGGGAAATACTCGGAGCTCCGCCTCTTCTCCTCCCCCTTCCCTTCCTCCAGGGGCCTCTGGGGCCGGGTGCTGGACTACTCGCCGCAGCGTCCCGTGGGCCGGCTGTGGTGTGCTGATCCGGCCTGTCTCTGACACCCTGAGCAGGTCCTGCAGGATGGGGGGCTGCTCACCCTTCTTGGTCTGTCTGTGGGTCACGCCAGCACCCACCACTGAAGTCTGAGACCTCTCCACTCTCCTTGGCGGCGAGGTTCCTGGGTCCCACCCTGTGGGCCTCTGTGGGTCCAAGGAGACTCACTCAGGTGGCATCTCGGTTTTGCTTGGCCGCCCTCTCACCGTTGCTCTGGGAACATTCTTGGAGATGGTTTCCGTATGCATTTGCTAGGGCTGCCATAACAAAATACCACGGGCTGCGTGGCTTAAACCACACTAACACTTTTTCTCACCGCCCTGGAGGCTGGAAGGCCAAGGTCACGGCGTTCGCAGGGTTCATGACCCCGTGGCTTGCAGGTGGCAGCCTTCTCAATGTGTCCTCAAGGGTCGTTCCTCTGTTCAGACACACCCCTGGGGTCGCTCCCTCTGCTCATAGAACACCACTCAGGTGGGATGAGGGCCTGCCCTACTGACCTCGTTTTAACTCCATCATCTCTTTCAACATGTGCGCACAACGGGAGGTACTGGGGGCTGGGACTTGAGCATATGAATTTGGGGGGACGTCCTAGGGCCCATCGCAGTTCCCTGCCCCTCCATGTGTCTGGGCGTTCTCTTTTCTTGCTGGACCCTCCCTAACGGTGTGGCCAAGGGCTGGGAGGGGTAGGGTCGGGGTCCTTGAGAGACCAGGGGAGGAGGACCCCATCTGCCTTGTCCGCATCTCTCTGCGACCTCCGCTCCCCCTTCTTTCCCTCCTCCTGCCGCAGAGGAAACCCGGAGACCCCGCCTGCCAGACCCGGTCTTTCTCTAAACGCACTGACCTGTTCAGGCCACGGGCTTCTCTGCAAGGAAGCAGCATGGGATTTAGAAAGTGCCTTCTCTCAGCAAAGCCGGGCTTGCAGAATGATTCCCGCGCTGCTGCCATTCACCAGTCGTGTTTGACGGTCAGCGCTCAGCCGCTGCCTGGCCTCGGCGGCCCTGGTGGGCGCGGTGGCTGAGGGCTACTGGACTTGCAGGGAATGAGGAACATATTTTACCCAGATCAGGTTTTTTTTTTTTTTTTTAAGATTACATTCTGCCGAAACCGGTTTGGCTCAGTGGATAGAGCGTCGGCCTGGGGACTGAAGGGTCCCAGGTTCGATTCCGGTCAAGGGCATGTACATTGGTTGTGGGCACATCCCCAGTAGGGGATGTGCAGGAGGCAGCTGATCGATGTTTCTCTCTCATCGATGTTTCTAACTCTCTATCCCTCTCTCTTCCTCTCTGTAAAAAATCAATAAAATATATTAAAAAAAAAAAGATTACGTTCTTTTCATTGTGAAAAACCATATGTGTGCATTTAGGAAATTTGGATAGTAATTTCAAAGAAAAAAAGTCATGCAAAGGCTTGCCATCCAAAGATAGCTACTGTTATCATTTTGGACTGTTTCCTTCCAGTCTTTTTTCCTATGGTTAATTTTTAGGTTTTATTTTGAATGTAATTTACATTTTAAAAAGCTGGTGATGCTTTCAAATGGTTAAGTGGAACAATAGACAGGTTCACAGTGGCAAGCCTCACACCCACTCCCGTCTCCGTTTCCCCACCTCCTATAACTGATCACCGGCACTAGGTATGTGGTGCATCCATCCTTGCAGAGTTTCTTTATTCAAGTACAAATCAGATATAGGCTCTGATTCTCCCCCTTCCTTACACAGAGGGGTCGGGTTCTGTACCCGGCGAAGCACTTCCTCCGAGCTCCCTGCGGACAGATGCCCGCCAGCGGGGTCCCCAAGGGCGGCACTTTGGGAAGCACCTGCACTTGGGTCAAGCTTCAGATCCTCTGCCCGCTTTTTAATCAGATTGTGGTTGTGTGTGTGTGTGTTTTTTAATATTTAGTTGTATAAATTCTTTATACATTTTGGATATTAACTCCTTATCAGATAAATCATTTGCAAATATTTTCAGAGCAATTTCTAAAGGACTAATGTGATTTCTTTGGCTTGAAAACATACTCCTGTGTAGATGTCTTTGACCATACACATCCTATATAATAAAAGGCTAATACACAAATCAACGGAATGGCGGAACGACCGGTTGCTGTGACGTGCACTGACCACCAGGGGGCAAACACTCAACGCAGGAGCTTCCTCCTGGTGGTCAGTGTGCTCCCACAGGGGGAGTGCCGCTCAGCCAGAAGCTGGGCTCACGGCTGGCGAGGGCAGCGGCGGTGGCGGGAACCTCTCCCACCTCCACGGCAGCGCTGAGGATGTCTGACTGCTGGACATCCCCCGAGGGCTCCCGGACTGCGAGAGGGCACAGGCCGGGCTGAGGGACCCTCCCTCCTCCACCCCCCCCACCCCCACCCCCCCCCACCCCCCCACCCCGAGTGCATGAATTTTCATGCACCGGGCTTCTAGTCTGTCAATAAATGTACACACACATACGCAAACGCAAATATGCACACAGGTATTTGGAATTCTGTCACTTGGCATAATTAGGATTCATGGGGTACTTTTGTTAGTCACATGTTCTGGTTCATAACAAATTAATTATGTCATCTGAAAGCTTTCAGTTAAAATAAGAATGCAACAAAACATCTCACTCTTAAGTTGGACTGCGCATAATTGGCTCTCTTTAGGGACTTCAGTCTTGGAATGGTGAATATAGCTGTGTCAGCGGGTTGGAGATAAGCTAGTTAAATCTGGATTTTTCTGTGCATTTTTAAAGCATTATATACCAGCAACTGCAAATGTGGATTTTGGGTTGTTTCATACCAATGGCACAACGGCATAATGTTTGAGATGGTAAACGTGAGATGCCAACATTTAAAAGTTGAGAGAGTTCACATACTAGCACGACTTCGGGCTTCTCTGGCGTGATCGCTGTCCTGGACTCCGGAGGCCCTGGTGCCTCTCTGGTCGGCCTGGTCCCTGGCGGCGTTGAGATCGCACCTTGAGAACATGGCTTCCTAAGTGTATCGGAAATTCTTACTAAGCAATGATTACATGATTACCTGTGTTTTGCATCTGTTTGGTGCCTCTTATTTTTCCAACGAGTTTCAACCCCCTCAGCTCCAGCTGCAGCCCTGGGCAGGGCAGAGCAGTAGCATCGCGCCCATTTCCCAGATGGGTAAGTTAGGACCCCTGGATGGGGACAGTGCCCTCTAATTTAAGGGTCCCTCACTCTCTTCAGGAAGCAGTCTGCAGTCTCGTCACCTGTGAATTGATAAACTCTCCTTTGAGGTCATATACCTTTCTCCCCCAAATAAAAATATACTTACTGCTCCCCCCCCCATTATATAAACAATGCGTTCTCAAAGTAGAGAGCTTAACGAATACATCAATGCATAGAAAGAAAGTAAAAATCCCCTAAGTAATCGTCACACAAAGACCATCACTGTGAATTCTGGCCCATGCCCTTCAAACCCTCCCCAAGCACGTGTGTGAAGCGTGTAGTGATGGAAGTTTACCGCAATGAGGTAATATTAATGAGTGGTTTTGTAACCTGCTTTTTATTTCAGGAAAACATCCCAGACAGCTTTCCATGTCTGAACGCTGAGCTTGTGCGCAATCATTTTTAAAGAAACAGCGTTTTGTTTTGGGTCCACACACCTCGTCCTCTTCACTGAGGTGCCATGAGCCAGTCCTCCCAGTGGCTTCCGTTTTCCCATCACCAACAAGGCTGGAGGGAGCGTCCCTGCCTGTGGGTCTGTGTCTACTTGTTCAGTGACCCCGTCGCTGGAGACTGTGTCCTTGTGCACATTTTGACCGTCAGTAGCTTTGGAGAGAATGTCCTTCAGATCCCCTTGAGCGCGTATGGGTGGTGTCCTGGTTTCCGTGTGCCCCAGGGTGTTAACAAAATTCCAAACAATCTTTATTGACCATCTTTTATGTACACTGAGCGATCTATAAAGGCAAATCAAGCCGGATTCTGGCCCAGGTTGGGCGGGAGCCCTGGTGTAGAAGTACACACACACACACAAACACACACACACACACACACACACACACACACACACATGCTGAACTAGAATACAATATGGTAAGGGCTGAGCTTACAGTGGTCGGCAAACTCATTAGTCAACAGAGCCAAACATCAACAGTACAACGATTGAAATTTCTTTGGAGAGCCAAATTTTTTAAACTTAAACTTCTTCTAACGCCACTTCTTCAACATAGACTCGCCCAGGCCCTGGTATTTTGTGGAAGAGCCACACTCAAGGGGCCAAAGAGCCGCATGTGGCTCGCGAGCCGCAGTTTGCCGACCACGGCTCTAGGAGAATGAGTCGGAGAGCGGAATGGAGGATTATGGCGGGGAAAGTCTGAGAGGAGAACATGCCTGCTGAGCCTTGAAGGATGAGCAGGATCACGGCGAGCAGAGGAGAGGGGAGGCCTCTCACGTGGAAAGAGAACACGGGAGACTTGACCGTCGGGGTCCTGGGAGCCACGTCGCTGTCCTGCGGTGGCCAGGCCTTCGCAGTGAGCTGGGACCAGGCTTCCTTGGGGAGTGAGCTGGTGCAGGCCTCTTGGGCTCGTCTTTCTCATTCACGTGGGTGATCATCTTGCCAACCTCACAGGGTTGAGGATGAAAGGAAGTCCTAGATGTAAGGTCTTCAGAACGGTGCCTGGCACCTCCGAAGCGCTCAGTAAATGTCCTTGCGATTGCTCCATCCGTGCCCTGCACCGTGCGCCGGAACTCTCCTTTGGGCTTTGGCTTTCTGAGCAGAAGTCCCGGCGTCTTCCTGGGCAGGTCTCCTGTGCCCACGCCCCCAGGCGCGCTCCCTGGCCCGGCTCCGGCCCCACTGTCATTCCCCTGGAGAATTCCGGGTTCCGACGTGCAGGGCGGGAGCAGAGTCTCGCCACGTTCGGTTCCAGGACCTCAACTCTGGACGGTTGGTTTCTGTGCTGAGGGCTCTTGGACCTGGAGCTGGACTTCTCGTGTGGAGACGTGGAAAAGCCATGTAATTTCAAGTGTTTTCCAGGAAGCGCTGTAAAACGTTAGGCCCGGGCAGTAGTGCTGTCTCAGGGTGATGACGTGGAAAAACCCACGGGCGTGGGGGCCTTGGCTTCGCGACAAGCCACGGCCGTGTGCTTTTGGACAAGCCTGCATCCCCCCGGCTTTGGCTTCCTGACACTGATGATGACGATGGTGATGGTGATGGTGATGGTGGTGGTGGTGGAGGGGAAGAGGAAGAGGAAGGTGGAGGAGGAGGGCGAAGAAGAGGGGACCTACCACAGGGAGAGGCACGTACCAGGCTCTTGACACTTATGAGTTCATCGTATTTAATTCTCACCACACTTTATTATTATCTCCATTTTACAGACGAGCGAACCATGGACCAAGGCAATAACTCGCCTTGTTCAAGACCACCTAACTAGAAGGTGTCAAGGTCATGTTCAGATCCAGGGCCATTGAACTCTGAAAATCAATGACCTGCACCACTCCCTCTCTGTTCTTTTCTTTGGGGGAAAATGGAGAGATTTGGTGAGATGACCTCAAAGGATGCTTTAAATTCTGACACCCACGGTCTGTGGCCATGTGCCCACTCCCATCCGAAGGTTGTTGATGTTACCGAATGTAACGTGGGATCTTTGTCACAGACGCGCTGTCCTGGCCCACCTCGCGAGCGGGGCAGGGCCGCACGCACGGAGGTGGAAAGTCGGCGTCATGGCCACCTCTGTTTATTCTGCCCCAGAGCAGGCAGGGTGGAGGGGACGGTTCCTGATGCCAGGCGGCATTAAATTCTCCATTTGATTTGGGAGGTTCCAGCCACACCTTCTGAGCTAGTTGCTTTTTATAGACAAGGTTGCTGGGGTGTTTTCTGCAGGCACCTGGGCGCCAGCACAAACCCAGGAAGGACACTGGCCCCACATTACCCAGATCTTTGAACCGCCCTGTAGCCAGGTAAAGAGAGGCCAGCCGCGTAGCGCCCCCTGCAGGATGCAGAATTGGACTTCTGGCTGAGCAGGGAGGGGTGCTTCCTTGAAGAGTAACGATCCTTTTTGTGTGTGGTGCAGTATACACTGAGTGGCCAGATTAATATGATCTCTGAACGCATAATAATCTGGCCACTCAGTGTATATATGTTAGAGGCCCGGTGCATGAATTTGTGCATAGGTGGGGTCTGGCCAGCCTGGCCAGGGGGAGGGGAGGGGACATGGGTGGTTGGCCAGCCTGCCTTCCTCTCTGTAAAAAATCAATAAAATGTATTTTTTTAAAAATACACGTAACACAAAATTGGTCACCTGACCCAGCTTTAATGCACAGCCCAGTGGCTTTAAGCCATTCACACTGTTGTGCGACCATCACCGCCACCTGCCTGCAGCAGCCTTCCCACCTTCAGTGCGCACAGCCTGGCTGCTGAAAGCCTCCCGTTTCCCTGCTCAGACCCACTGACAGCCTGCCGAGCGGGCTCTGCCTCTCCCCCAAATGCTGCTATTTTAAAACTCCAGCTCTGTTCCCCGGCAGTGGGGTGGCCTCCGATTCAGGTTCAGGCTGTGGGCTCCCGAGCGTGAGCTTATAGGTAACCTCCCCTCAGCTGCCATGCTGCCTGGAGGATTCTGACTCTCAGTCAGGAAACCTGCATCCTAGCCCTGATTCCACCGCTGAGTCCCTCACCCTTCCCTCTGCCCAAGGAGGCCGGGGCTCCCCGCTCTTCTGAGGGGGGTGTCAATGGGTGCCCGTCACCTGCCCAGGGCAGTCTCTCAGGCTGCTGGGAAAAGTAAACCGAGGTGAATCTAAACAAGTGGCCTTCTGCGCTTTCGGGGGCTCGGCCGTGTAGACAGCACGGACCTGGACACACCAGGCTCTCCCGGCTCTCAGAGCCCAGGGCGGGGAGCACCTGCCACTGCCAGGCCCAGGACACACGCCCCTTTGGCAAACTTGCCCATCCATCCCCGCGCCTGGAGGTTGGCATTTTAGCCCTTATCCTGGGTGAGGAAGACGAGGCTCGGAGGCTGGGCCTGACTGTCCAAGGCCGCGGAGCCCCTGATGCACAGAGCCGGCACTTGTTTTAATCTTTATTGTTGAAAGTATTACATATGTCCCCTCCCGCCCCCATCCCCTCCAGCTCATCCCTTACCGCCCCCCACCCAAGCCTTCACTACCCTCTAGTCTGTGTCCATGGGCTATGCATATACGCATGCAAGTTCTTCTGTTGATTACGCCCCCTCCCCCCGCCCCGCCTCCTCGCTGAGATTCTGCACGGAGAGGGCCAGCATGCGCACCAGGCCTCCTGTCTGCTGGGCGGTCCCTCCTATCAGACTGACTGGATCCCTCGCTTCTGCCCTTCAGCTCCCACGGGACTCATCCCCTTCCTGTGTGCGGGAAAGGAGGCCGAGGGGGACAGGAGCGTTAAAAAAAGGAGGGAGGGTTGGAGCCTGAGAGAGCCCGCTGGCCTGCCGCCGCTGGTGCTGATGCCGCCGCCAGGCGCTGATGCCGCCGCCGCCCAGACTCGGGGGCAGGCTTGCTGGACATGATCAGTGTCAATATTTCGTTTTCATCATGGGCAGCGGGTCACGGAGTGTCCTCCCTCTGGGGCACCTGCATGTTCACTGAGAAAACATTTGTCGATGTGTGTTTGTTCGGTGTAAGCCACACAGAGCAAAGCAAAGCTGTGGGTCAATGATTTGGGAGACACCTCCAGGCTAGGATTCAACAGGGGCCGTCCTGCCGGAGAGGATGGGACCCTGATCCTGAGAGATGATGATGATGATGATAGTGATTATGGTAATGGCAACCGCTAGCATAGTGAGTCCTGTATGTCCGGCTGGGTCCCTGGCGTCTGGCACCCGTGAACTCATTGTTCCAGCCCCCTGAGACGTGGGGTTTGTTACCACCCGTGTTTTGTACGTGAGGCATCAGGAGAGGCCGGTGACTCGTTCACGGGCGCACAGGTATCAGGTGGAAACCGGGGTTTGAACCCCAGAGGACTGGCCCCCAAGCCCGTTCTCAAAGCGCAGCTGCACTCTGCCTCCCTGGGCCCACGCACTAAGAAGGTCAAGTTCGCTCCCCCTGGGGGCCCAAGGGGGCTCTCGAGGGCGGGGGGTGTCTGAGCTGGGCCGGAGCTGCCTGAAGAGGAGGGAGGGCATTCCCCCCTGCGGACAAGGGGGGCAGGGACTCCGACCGAAGCTGAGCCTGGAGCCCTTTCCCCGCACCCCTCCTCCAGTGCTGGGAACTGGAGGTATTTTGTTTCTCCAAATAACTGCGTCATTGACTTGGTACCCTCTGGGGTACTTAGGTTTATCTTTGAAGGTTAAAATGTCCCCTGTCACTGGGCCTCGGTCCCTCAGGCTGTGGCTCCCTGTCCCTCCTGGGTGCTGGTTGCCTGTGGGGTCTGCCTGTGGGGCCCGGGGTCAGGTGCGTGGATGGAGAGCGAGGAGGTGAGAGTCCGGTGGGAGGGTGGTGTGCAGTCAGCGGGTCTCCCTCCAGCATCATCCCTCCGGGTGGTGTGTGTGGAAAGTGCAGACTGCTCGGGGCCAGCGGGCTTCATGGTTCTGGGGTGCTGAGAGACTCGGGGAGGGGGTGATGTGTGATGGACTCACAGAAGCAGGCAGGCAGGGTGGGGTGTGTTGTAGAAGTCAGAATCGGCACAGTCAGCAGGCTGTCAGGGTGACGGGAGGTGGCACTGAGTGGCAGAATGATTGACACACCCTGATGCACCACTTGTGGTCACACCTGGTCCTGGCATCGCTGGGCAGAGCCCCGGGACGGCCTCTCCCCACGTCCACGAGCAGATGCCTCCTCTAGGACCGTATCCCTGTGGTTCAGCTCTTGGGCCCTTGTCTTGTCAGGGAGGCTTCATTTTTGAGAAAGGATTAAAACACGATGCCATCGTCCTGGGCCTCACAGGGAACGACGCCCTCAGGGAAGGAATATACAGGCCAGGGCACCTCCTCCCAGACGCGGGCACCGCTCCTAGCCAGCCTGCGGGCTGGGCGTCTTCATCCCCACGCCGAGACCCTGCGCGGCTCCTCCGCTGCACTGGGCATAAGATCCATCCTCCTGCCTCACCCGCCCGTGAGGCTGGCCCCGGCCACCGCCTCTCCCACTCCCCCCCTCCCCCCCCCCCCTCCCCCCCCCCCCCCCCGTCTCGCCTCTCGGGCCACAGGGCCCTTTCGGGGCCTCAGACCCTTGGCACTTGCCCTTCCCTCCTCCTTGACCACCAGGTAAAGTGGCTCCTGGCTCCGCACCCGCTCTGGCCCCGGCCTCCATCTGTCTGGGCTTGCTGGTTTCTGTCTGTGTGGCTTTTTTCTCCCCCGGATTCCTGCACCGGTGGGGGCCCTTGGCGTGGACTGCGGGGATTGGGCCGAAACGGGCAGTCCAACGCCGCCTGCCGCTCCTGCTCACCCCGGCCCCCCCTGCTCTCCCGGTCGGCGTGCTGCCGCTCCGCTGTGGTCTCCGGGCTGTGGCACCAGCTGTGAGCCCTGCATCTGGCACCCGTCGGTCAGCTGAGCAGCGCTCCTGCTGTGGGAGCACACTGACCACCAGGGGGCAGCTCCTGCGTTGAGCGTCTGTCCTCTGGTAGTCAGTGTGTGTCATAGCAACCGGTCGACCGGTCGAATGGTTGCTTAGGCTTTTATCTATATAGATTGTTATGTTACGTTATGTTATGTTATGTTATGTTATGTTATGTTATGTTATGTTATGTTATGTTATGTTATGTTATGTTATATTATGTTATGTTATGTTATTATAATGTTACCCTCCAAAGTCTTATTATTATCTTTTTAAGAATTAAGAGGTGAAGAGAATTGCAAAGGGTCACACAGTTAGTTAGAGGCAGAGCTGAAGTCTGGATTCAGGATTGTTAGATTCTAGAGCTTAATCACAGCCTAACCGCAACCCTAATCAACCCTAATTAACCCTAATTAACCCTAACCCTAACCCAGGCTGCCTTCCATTGCTTGATAAAAGAAGCAAAGTGCCTCCCAGCTGGGACGTGGGAAATCTTGACCTACTTCCCGGCGTCACAGGTCCTCCCTGGGTCTGGTCTTTGTATAGAGCACTCCTTCCTTCCCATTGAAGTGTGCACACCAGGGCTTCGCCCCTGAGGTGCCCAGCACCCCGGGAGCCATTGGCTGCTGCTTAGTACCCAAGGGATGACTGTCTTGCAATTTCAGGATCCCCAGTGCAAAGGCCTGGCCGCTGTGGGAATTTTATGCTCCAGGCAGAGCTGGTAGCAGACAAGCTTTCAAGATCCTTGAACCACTTTGAGATGGGAAACTAATTCAGGGCCTGGAACACTTGGGCAGAGTCAAGATTTGCCTAGCATTTAGCTCCTGTTAATCTTGGAAAGATGGAGAGAGATTAAGCGTAAAGAGAGCAAGAGCCCTCAACGTTGATGCCTGGGCCGGCGCGCAGAGGTGCGCACTTACAGGAAGGCAGCCCACGCCGTGCAGAGGGCGGAGCCGCTGCCAGGACCGGCTTCAGTTTCTTTTTTTTTTTTAAATATGTATTTTATTGACTTTTTACAGAGAGGAAGGGAGAGGGAGAGAGAGCCAGAAACATCGATGAGAGAGAAACATCGATCAGCTGCCTCCTGCACACCCCCCACTGGGGATGTGCCCGCAACCAAGGTACATGCCCCCGACCGGAATCGAACCCGGGACCCTTGAGTCCGCAGGCCGACGCTCTATCCACTGAGCCACACTGGCCAGGACCGGCTTCAGTTTCGATGCAGCCTTTCACCTTCCTCCCTTGGGGCGTTCTCTGAGCAGTGGACTCCCGGCACAAGGCAGGCTGGTGGGGGCGGATCTGCGCGAGGACAGAATGCCGTGCCCTGTTCTGTGTGTATCTGTGTTTGTGTGTTTACAGGAAAATTCAATCCTTAATTGTATGCTTGGCCTGCTCACCACTAATTTCTACAAGAGACATTCCAAAGCCGTGGCTAGGTTCACTTGTATCCCATACAAACTGTAACTTGACTGCGGCCCCCCGAGCAGATCCTGTGTGGAGACAGGGCAGAGTCACCTGGGACGGCTTGACATTTCGGAAGACCCACTGTGCTGAGGATTGCTGGTGGCTCCCCAGCACCCATTTTCCTTTCTGCTTCCCTAAGGGACCCCAATGCCCCAGCATGGATTGGGGTGGCCCTACTCCCAGATCCAGAAGTGGACCTTTACTGCTCGAAGGCAATTAACCTAATCTACACTAATAAAAGAGAAACATGCAAATTGACCATCACTCTGCTGCGCCCACCAGCCAATCAGGAGGGGATATGCAAATTAGAAGAAGATGGCGGCCGCCCAGCTGCTCCAGGCTCGGAGTGGCCGGGCAGGGCAGGATGCCTGCTATGAGAGGGAGGGCGTGGGGGCAAAGGGATCTACAGGAGCGGCACTCCGGCCGCAGCGAAGATGAAGACTGCAGACTCGGAGTCTGTAGCGAAGACAAAGATGGCAGACTCCGGCCGGAGTCTGCAGCAAAGACGGAGAGAGCAAACTCCGGCCGGAGTGAAGGCCTGGGTCTCAGGTGCCAGAGGAAAACTGGTAAACCGGTGCTGGAAGCCAAGAGAAGGAAGGCCTACTGCACGAATCTCTTCGTGCAGCCGGCCTCTAGTTATTTTATAAAAATATATATTTTTATTGGCCCTCGCCGGTTTGGCTTAGCGGATAGAGTGTTAGCCTGCGGACTGAAGGCTCGCAGGTTCGATTCCATTCAAGGGCTCATGTTGTGGTTGTAGGCTTGATATCTGACCCTGGTTGGGGCATGTGTGGGAGGCAACCAGTCAATGTGTTTCTTTCACATAGATGTTTCTCTCTCTCTGTCTCTCCCCCTCCCTCCCATTCTCTCTAAACATCAATGAAAAAATATCCCCAGGTGAGGATTAACAAAAATTTTTTTTATTGATTTTTTTTTTTTTTTTGAGAGGAAGGGAGTCATGGAGAGAGAGAAACATCAATTGGTGGGAGTCATGGAGAGAGAGAAACATCAATTGGTTGCAACCCATATGCACCCCAACTGGGGAATGAACCTGCAATCCAGGCATGTGCCTTGCCCGGGACTTGAACCGGTGGCCTTTCAGTGTGCAGGATGACACTCAACTAACTGAGCCACACCAGCCTACTTCTTGCTGCAGTGAGTTGGTTCAGGAATGGGAATGTGGTGTGAGTGGCCCAGAGGAAGCCCAGGAGTTCTTTGAAGACTGTGGGAAAGAGAAACTCTCTTCTCCTTGTGATATGAATGAGGACGATGAACCCTGTTAGCTCTCTTGAGACCGTGAGAGGAGTCAGCGTTAGGATGAAGCTGATGGTGGGGAAGGCCCACAGAAGATGGAAGGCAGTGGATGCTGAGTGACAGTATTCAGCTCCTAGATCAGACAATGCCTGAAGCCTGCCCGACTTCCAAAATCTTCAGTTCCCTTTAAAGTTCTAAGTAACGGACTTACCACAGTCAGTCTTAGTCAGCTCAGGCTGCTATAACAAAATGCCATCGGCTGGGTGGCTTAAATAAATCGAACCATGACCACCACGTTCATAGGTTGATGCTCAACCACTGAGCCATGCCAGCTGGGCCCAAGCCATCCTTTCTAGAAACCCCCTCTCTCTAAGCAGATGCAATGCGTACACAGTGGCACACACTCAAATCTGCCCAGGAAAGGGATCTCCATTCTAGAGATCAGCTGTATAAGGTGGGCTTGGACCACAAGCATGCAGATCCTGGAAATGCCTTAGGAGATGTTCTTTGGCCGCTTCAGCTACCGCACGGGGAGAGGAGGAGCCCTGCATTTTCTGCTGACGCGGTTGGCAAAACCAGACCCAGCTGAAGGTCGCCCGCAATCCGCGGGCATCTGTGTTGCGACTCTGAGGAGGAGTTGCAGTGTCACCTCCTGGCCACTAGAGGACCTGCTCCTGTTTAAGCAGAGGAAGGCTTGTTCAGGGCCGCTGTGCCCTGGGGGGATTCACCCATCTTCCCTTCACCTGATTCTCAGCAGCCTTGTGTGCGGATGCTTTATGAACTACACTGAGTGGCCAGGTTATTATGATCTCTGAACGCATAATCATCTGGCCACTCAGTGTATATCCTATATAATAAAAGGCTAATATGCAAATTGTCCCCTCGACCAGGAGTTTGACCAGCAGGCAGGCCGGCCAACCGCCCATGTCCCCTCCCCCTGGCCAGGCTGGCCGGACCCCACCCATGCACGAATTCATGCACCGGGCCTCTAATATATATATACTGAGTGGCCAGATTATTAGGCGACCCTGCTAGTGGTCCCTGGAGCCGTCAGCTCCATAGAGACAGAAAGGAGCAGCGTGGACTCCGGGGGCTGGGGGACGGGGACGGGAGTTGTTGTCTAATGGGCACAGGATTTCAGTTTTGCAAGATAAAAAAGTTTGGAGATTGGTTGCACAATGTGAATTCACTTAACAGTAACGAACAGTACGCTGAACGATGGTGAAGAGGGTCAGTTCCGTGTGATGTACATTTTATCACATAAAGACGAGAATTTAAAAAAATTACCGTCCAGGCTGGTGACTTCAGAGGGGTTAGCACTGCCAGTCACAATCGCTGGGGCGGGGAGCCTGACGGGGGCGGGGAGCAGGGGAGAGAGTCTTGTCTGGAGGAGCCCTTGGCGGGACCCGGGGCCGAATCAGCTGTGACAGCTGAGCAGGGGAGCACGCGAGGGAGGCCGAGGCCGCGCGGATGCCTGGCGTGATCCCTGTGACATGTGCGCTGCCCGTATCATTTCAGCAACTTGAGGACTCGCGGTGCGGAGCCCGGACAGCTGGGGTGGGGTGGCCGGAAGGGCGCCCGGGTTTCAGACGGCCTCAGCCAGCAGCCATGGCATCTGGCTGGTTTGCACGCATCTGTGGCATCGCTGTGGAATGCATCTAAGGGGAGAGGACCTCGGCGACTAGATAGGGGTGTGTGTGTGTGTGTGCGCGTGTGTGTGTGTGTGTGTGCGTGTGTGTGTGTGTTTCTGTGGGGGAGGGCTTGGATGGCGGAATGGCTTGATTAATTTTTAACTCTCTAAAGTTTGGAAGTATTCAGTTCGACTTTGTCAGCCCCAAATCCTCAGGGAAGCGGGGGAAGGAGGGGGTGACATGTCCAATATTCTTCCCCCAGAATCATGAAAGGTTAACCACTCGCTGAGGAAACAATAGATGCCTACATAAATAAACGCATGCTGTGCAGTATCCTGGCCCACAGTGACGGACCGCCCACCCTCAAAGGGTTCGCGTCACTGGCTCGACCAAATGGCCAGCCAGAGAAATTCCAATGAGGGGCATGCATATGCTATGCCTTTTTTTTTTTTTTAATGCTATGCCTTTTCTTAACTTTAAACTTAGACCTTGAAGGCGGAAGGATGGAGGGAAGCAACCGTGCCGCGTGTCTAACAAAGGGAGTATCTGAATCAAGTCTCTTTGTGGGGGTGGAGGGGAGGGAGAGGACCCAACTCCACGGCCTGAAGAAACACTAAGAAACGCATGGGCTCACGTGCAGGGTAGTGTGGCCTTCAGGCACAGCTGGCTCCAGGTGCTCACACACAGTGCTGAGGCATCTGTCTCTTTCCAACGTGTCACCTGGCTTTCCTCTGCCTTTGTTTCCCTGTTGGGCTGTCCGCCCTTGTGTGGTGGCGTCAGCTGCTCCGGACCAAACCCTCATCAGAAAGAGAGCTCCTTCCTCCGAAAAGTGCCTACCGAAGCCCCCCGGGTGGCTCTTGGGGTCTGGCTTGGGTGAGTGCCCACCCCTGACCCACGCACTGTGGCCAGGGAGCTTCTCGAAGGACAGTGCGTGCCTCTTAGTCTTTCTCGCACCGTCTTCAGAAGCGATTGTTGAGACCATCCTCCCAAGTCTGTTACATGTCGAGAAGGTGCGTCAGCGTGGTGCTACTGTAATGTCTATTCCGGCCAACACGTCAGCTTGAGGGCAAGTGGATGGTGCACTTGGCTTGTGTTTGATTTTTCCATTGATTTTTAGAGAGAGGGGAAGAGAAATATCTGTCTGAGAGAAGCACACCGACTGGTTGCCTCCTGCACACGCCCAGACCAGGACGTGGGCTGGGGGAGGGGCGGGGGGGGGGCCTGCAACTGAGGTTCGTGCCCTTGGCCAGAATCGAACCCGGGACCCTTTGGTCCGCAGGCGGATGCTTTATCCACTGAGCCAAACCGACTAGGGCTGTCTCGTATTCTTTCGTTGATTTCTGTGTGCTTGACAGTAAAATGGGGCCTTTCATATAACTGATGTGACCGATGAAGCAATATCCTGGTCTCTGAGGCTCCCACACCCTGCCTTCCCTGGGCACGAGCAGCCGCTGGCGACGAGGAGTGGACTCCCCGGGTCACACCTCTTGGCGCACAGCGTGGTGCGGAGTCTCACCTGACTGTGGGGACGCTCATAGCTGCATGTTCTCCAGCCACCCGCTCAGCCTCAGAGGATGCTGGGTTGTCTTCCACTCACCCCCACCTTTCAGGGGACATTTCGTTGCTCCAAAGAAATCTACACCCCAAAGAACTGAAAGCAGGGGCTCCAAGACCGGTTTGCGCACCTGGTTCACAGCAGCATCCTTCACACGAGCCGAAAGGCGGAGGCAGCCCAAGTGCTGAGCGATGGACCGCGGAGAAGGAGAAGCAGAGTGCGTGTGTGCAGCCCGTGGACTGAGGCTGAGCCTTAACCAGGAAGGGCTCTGGTGGGACCTCAGAGACTCTGGCTAAGACGAGCCGGTCCCAAAGAGGCGACACTGTCAGACAGAGTGCAATCACATCAAGTGCTTACAGCAGTCAAGCTCATGGAGATGGAGAGTGGGATGTGGGTGCCGGGGTCTGGGGGGGCCGTGGGGCGTCGTTGGATGGACAGAGTTTCAGGTTTGCAAGATGAAGAGAGTTCTGGAGATGGAGGCGATGGTCGCACAGCCCTGAGCTTCATGCCACGAGCTGTTCACCTAAAAAACGGCGAAGATGGTGAATTGATGAGTATTTCACCACAATAAGAACAGTGCAAGGCAATCCCCGTGGTGGGGGAGCAGTTTAATATTTCCTGAGGGGAAGGGTGTGAATTTGGCTTCTAGGAGCATACGTTTCCGCAGTCCTCCCCAGTGACCGGGCGGGACGTGGCGGGTGGCTGCGGGTCTCCAGGTAGAGCAGGCGCCTCGGTCACTCCTGGGCTCCGGACGGCTTCATCCGCTGCCTCCCGTCCTTCCTGACGTGTCTGCAGACGCCGGGCATTGCTGTTCGCGCGCGCAGACACGGCGCAGGACAGCACGTCCGTCTTCTCCCACTTGGGCACGTTCTCACCCGTGAACACAGACTCTCAGTTCTGTTGATTCTGGTTCACGCACCGTTTATTTGCATGCCAACTTCAGAGCAGAAGGGAGCAGTCACTTTAATTTCCGCTGCTTTGCAAAGGCTGAGCTGAAGGCTGCACCCCCGCAGCTTGGTGAGCTTGGGCCACTGGCCTTGGCCCGTGGGCCGCGGAGAAGTTCAAGCGGGCAGGGCCCCAGAGGGTGCAGGGCGTGCTTGCATAGTTTTCAGAGTCTGGCCTCCTGGGAACCCGCCCGGCCCGCGGGGTGGGCTCCGGGGGCTCGGAAGGCCAGAGGGCGCCCCTCCCTCTGTGCCTCCGTTTGTTTGAAGGCTGGAGCCCGCGCCGGGGCTGGCGTTTCCCTCCGTGTTTATTTTCACATCTGGGAGATGGGCCCCTGCCACTGGCCAGCTTTTAATGGGTCCCTTCAGAGATGGCCTTTAATGTTTCCAGACGGGAGGGGGCTGGCGCGGGCTTTCTCGGAGCCTTGCAGGCCCGGCCGCCTTGGCTCCCGCTGGCCGCCTGGCCCGTCCCCGGGGGAGCAGACAGACTTTTTCTGTCTTTCCGGGAAACCTGCGCTCGCAGCCTGCTCTCCTCGGGGCTCTCTCCCACGCGGGGCGGGGGAGGTGGCGCGGAGCGGAGTAAAGAGAGAGCCTGGTCTGAGCCGCCACCCCGCCCTCGGCCTCGCCAGGCCGCTGTCCTGTCCGCAGCGTGGGGAGCGCGGGGGCCCGCGCCTGCTGGGCCAGCCTCGGGGTGCAGCCGGGAGCTCGGAGGGCGTGGGCTCGGCTCAGCATGTACCGGCCGTTCCCAGGGCGTCAGCAGGGCCAGCAGTGGGCAGGGTTTCCGTGACCACATCAGCCCGACGTTCCCACTCTCTCCGGCCCGACAGGCTCCTGTGCAGTCACATCCCCGCTCTGGGTCCCTGTCGCCTCCTCCCCCGACCAAACTGCCTGAGCCAGCCGCACGGCATGCGCTCTGCGGGGTGTTTTCCAGGTGCCTCGTCCTTCCCAATCCCACGGACACGTCGCCTCTGTGAGCCTGGCTCCAGTTCCCCGTTGGGAATGACCCCCGACCCCGTGTCCGTCCATCTCTCTCTGCGGTGTCGCTCTCATCCATCAACCTACCAGCCCCACCCCAGCCCCTTGCGGATCACACAGGTCCGCACTCTCCCTCATCCAAACGTCACCGTGTTTAACTCCTTCCAAGTCGGATTAAGTGGCTTCCCAAAGTGACTGCTCCAGTGCCTGGCTCAGAGGAGATGCTTAATGCATGGTCGCTGTTACCAGGCCACGGCATGCTTACGTGTGAATGGTTGAAAGCATCTCCCATTTAGAAGGGACCCTTTAGAGTTCCCATCCCCTCCAAAGACTCTAAATGGGTAGGATGGCGTGGGCGGCGGCCCTGTCTGTAGGTTTGAGAAAACAGAATCCCTCATTTTTGGTCCGTCTCCGGCAGGCGGCAGCGGCGTGGGGGAGCCGTGTCTGTGGAAAAAGACAGATGCGACTGGACGCATCTCCGCGCGGCTGGCAGGCCCTTCCCGGCTCCTGGAATGTGACTGGCTGAATTGTGACTGGCCGACTTCCTCCTCCTGCGGTTGGGTTTGTAATAACACAGACTACGACTCTAGTTTTGCCAAAGTGGAAAAAAAAAAAAATGCCATCCAGTGGATTTTTATGGTGGTTCTTAAACATTTAAAAAATATTATTAAAGATGTAGCTCGGTAAGCCTTTAATGTCCTGCTTGGGGTTGGTGCGCCAGGGCTCCGACCTACACGCCCGGGCCTGGGCAGCCGCGGGAGGCTGCGCCCGGGAGGTGCCAGCCCCGGTTACCGCGCTCTGTGCAATTTTGCCTAAAAGTGGAGTAAGTGCCGATTCAGAGCAGTTGGATGGCCCCTGGCCTGGGGCAGAGATCAAAGCAAAGCGTCTCGCTCCTCATTAAGTCCAAGAAGCCGGGGCCTCTGTGGATCTCCGCTCCCGTCTCAGGGGCCGGAGGGGCTGGGCCGGCTGCAGGCTGCCCGCTGGCCTCCTCCCGGCTCTGTGGAGCACAGAGGCCCACGTGCCGTAGCGTCACGATTGAGATGAGTGTTTGGGGACATCTGGTCCAACAGGGTCCCTCAGAAGGCCATGCAGCTACTAGACTGGCAGCCTTCTTGGGAAGAGCCCGAAGGGGTGATTGCTGAGTCAGGCTGTGGATGCGCAGTGTCTCGGAGTGGTTGGGACAGAGGTTTCTCTGGGGGATGGGGGAGTGAGACCCTCGAGTAAGCAAAGCTGGAGGCTCCAGGGACTCTGCATTTCCCGTGCTCCCTCCAGACCCCAGCTCCTCACATCATCGTATCCCGAGGTCCCCTTATCCGCAGGCTGGCACGGAGCCACTGTGAGGTCCCAAGACCCAGGTGATTGCTGCCCACTCTGATTCCATCCCATATGATCTCAACATCCGGGCGATGGATGCAGACCCCTCCCCAGACCCCCCTGTCCTCCAGCCCTTGGTCCGGGAGGCCCCAGCCACTTCCTGGGCACCTCTGCTGCAGCCTGACCCCGTCTGGCCAAATCTAAAAATGCTGGGTCTGTTGTTCATGCCCCAGCTAAGAAATGATAGATGCCAGCTGGCGTGGTGTTGTGGGGCGCTTCTCAGTTTCTGAAGAGCTTGCTTCCTGTTGTACCCTTGAGACCTCACTGCAGCTCAGAGGGGTAACTGGCAGCTATTGCACCCATTTCTCAGATGGGGCTACTGAGGCTCAGAGAGGGGGGGTCATGCAGCTTGGGTCTGGATGCATGGCGGTCTTCCCGTGGCCCCACAGAGCTTTCACTCAAGTCCCCAAGCCGGAAATAGTGCGCGTCACTACGCGTGCGTCGGAGTGATTGCCCGGGAAGTCTGATTCGGGCACAGAGTTGAAGTGTGTGAGGGTTTCAGGTGACATAACTTGCTGTCCGGGTGACAGGGAGATGTGGGGGCTGGAGGAAGGCAGCCAGGCCCTCCTCAAGGTGCTGTTGGGACCACGAGGTCA